>NC_135738.1:10376250-10685000 GCF_041903045.1 Epinephelus lanceolatus
GGGATATCGTAATATTGCACAGAAACCCTATTGCACATGGCCCCAGGTCAATCCATCATCCGTCAAGCTTTCATAGTAGAGGCCAGGTGGTCACACTTTTTCTGCTCCAACAGTGACTCTGCCCTCCTCTTCACCTCTCGCTGTCCTCCTCACCTTTCGGTCTCTACTATTGTTTCACATGGATGTTGGAGTTTAGCTATTTCTCGTGCAAACTGTCTTCAAATGACTGGCGAGCAGCGGCAGAGGTAACAACAGCCATGCTCACGACTCAAGGTCATCCTACGCCAAGCATGACTGGCTGGAAAGAGGTCATGCAAGAAGAGATGCGTAAACACAGATTCAGAATCCATTTTCTGCTATCCTTATTATGTATGAAAATGAATCAAAATGAGACACTGCAGACTAAAACCAACAACTAATTGTTAGCATCAAAGAATTGTCAAATTATGGTATACATTATGGGACTTTTGCCATTCTTAGTCATGTGGCGTGAAGCAGGTGGACCCAAAAGCAGGAGACTGCAGACAACAGGAACTAAAATGAATGACTTCATGTTCAAGGTTTGATCAAGAAGAAGCAAAACTGAAGATTACATAACAAAACCAGTCATCGGATAAACACAGAACTGAAAAACAGGACTTAAATACAAACTTACTTGATGAGGGGATGAAGTGAAAAGGGCGAAGACGCTCAGGTGTAGGGAATGAGGTGATTAGTTAGAGAGATGGTTGGCTGGGAAAAACTCTGGAGCAAGAAAGGACTGACGAGGCTGATGCAGGGCAGGTGTGAAGATGAGTGAATGACAGGAAGGCGGCGCAGGTACACAAGAGAGGGGGAAAACCCAGAAAACACAATCCTCTTGTGACCAGAGTAAAAAGAAAGACGAACTAACTAATATAGGCAACTTAAATGATTCTATTGTCTATTACAGATAGAATTCAATCCAGTTTTCCCAAAAGTGTCTGCAGGCATCAGGACACAGAGCAGACTTTGACATAATTAATCATACAGAGCAAAAATTATTGCAGAAATACAATAATTATTAATAATCTGGCAACACTGCTTTAAGGTAGACTGATAGGAGAGGAAACCGTAAAACATGCCGGGGTTTGAGGTTTAAATCCTGTCATAACATACAAAATTTTACCCTCATATTATTATAGAATGATGAACTTAAACCTGCCCCACTATCAGGTGATGGCAGCATTACCAAGCTGCTGTGCCATGTGGTATACCGTGGGACATTGAGACCAAGCAGTGGTTTATATTTAAATCCCAAGTATTTTCTTGCAATATTCCTCTATTGTATTACCCTGCAATACTTGTGAAACTATCACTCTAAATCCTTATACTGTCTGCTGTTACTCAACATCTCCCCATGAGGTTGAATGATTATGGATTGTTTTACAATAGGTTATGCTAAGCCAAGCAATATGTCACTTAATTTACAAAACACCAATGTGCGCCAAGCAAAAACCATGTTATTGTCCATCTGTGGTCAGAGCGTCGGCTTCCCACGAAACAAGGCACCAGGGGCCAAATGTTGCTGGATTTGTGGCCAGGGCCACACTGCAGTTTGGCCATCACATGTGTCATAGATCTGCCTGGTCCCCTGATGTTGGAACAGTGTGTCCAGAGCTGGACTGAAAGGGAAAGCTTCCTGAGGTCAGGGGAGTATAATGCACTAGCTGGCTCTCAAATAAAACTGGTTTGTTTTTCTTAAAAGGAGGTTGAGGTTTCTGGGTTTCAGTCCATCACCCCCACACCACACCACCTCCACTCCTCTCCATTTGTTACAATGGGAGCCTTATGGTGTGTGCATTTGGAACTTTCTGATTCTAACACAAGGTGGTGATTGGCAGAAAACTTGTTTCATCGTGACTGGAGCTCTGGTTTGGCGCACCTAAATGTCAGCTGTGTATAAATTTGGTGAGGAGTGGTGCCATTGTTGGAAAGGTTTTTGGCATTAATAATATTACATAGAATAAACTACATGTTGCACTGTTAAAAATATCCTTTGCAAAGACTGCAAGTTTATGAACAGCCATTGTAAAAGTTTATTTGCAGGGTCATCGGGGGACATTTCATATTTCAAAAAAAGTTAAAGGAACAGTGTGTAAGGGTGCTCTCAGACCTAGAGTTGTCTTGCTTTGGTCCGAATCTGGGACTGATTTTGGTACAAAGTTGCATAATGGCGGTTTGTGTTCTCACGGCAGTATTTACAAGATCAATGCCTCATGTGAGAAAGTTGCTCTTGATTGGTCAGAATTCCCAAGCAGGAAAAAACAGTACACTTGCAAGATAAATGTGACACTTTCTAATGTCACAATGGAGGGACAACTACGCAGGTTGATTTTAGCGCTGCTCATCGTGGACTATATTGCTGTCATTGTTCATTTTAGTCAAACCATACAGTTTGAAAACGAGGCGCGGCTCCAACTAGAAAACAATGTTTTGATGCATTGGATGTGCTGAATGTGCATATTAAGGCAGTACAGGAGGAGGTGCACATTAATAATCCTCCAGGACTGTAACATGCTCATGTTTAACCCAAACAATGTGTCATGTGACTGCAGTTGGTTCAGATCGAGGTTCAAACACCTTCTCACCACAAACGAACCACACCAGGTAGTTTGTAACTGGACCGAGACCACCTCTTCAAGAAGGTCTCGGTCCAGTTGTTTTGGTGTGCACCCGAGTGCGATTGCTGTGTTCACACCTGCCCAAACAAACTGCATTTAGGGGGCAAACAAACTTGAGTTTAATTGAACCAAATCAAACAGAGCAGGTGTGAAAGCAGTTTAGAGGGATTTAGTGGCATCTCCAGGTTCATCCAGGTTAGCATTTCTTCAGTGTTCTTTGGTCAAGAGGTTTTTACCATGTACCGAATTACCTGCAGAGGTCTTTTCCTCACCAATACAAACAGACCAGATGATTAACACACAGTTTAATATTACAAATCAATTTTTCTCCTACGCTGTTTGGCACGTTGCAGACAAGCCGCTTATGCAGCACCGACTGAGGTGCGCTCACCTTATTTCTAATCCAGACATTCAGGAGGTTTTACCGTGAACCGAATTATCCGGAGAGCCAGTAATTTAAACCAGTAACAGCACTAAATAAAGCAGTATCACATTACAATTAAGTATTTCTCCGATGATGTTTGGCATGTCGGAGATGGGTTCACCTTTTCCCTCCAGATAACCTCCTGAATAACTTTAAGTTCCAGACATTCAGAAGGTTTTTACCAGGATCCGAATCATCCGCAGAGGTCTCTTCCTCTCCAGAACAAACAAGCCTGGCGATTTAAACCGGTAAAAACACAGAATGAAGCAGTTTCGTGTTTAAAAAAATCTGTTTTTCTGATGCTCTCAATGTGGACGGCTTCTAACTGTGGTGACCTCATGAAAACGCAAATTTGCTACTGTAAAAACATAGTGATGCAACACAACTGTCTCCGTAGCCAGGGACCCGCTCCCTTTGTAGATATAAATGGCTCATTATTAGGTAACAAAACACATTCATTCTTATTTTCAGGTGATTATGCACTAAAGAAAACATAGTTATAATGTCGTATTTCATTTCTGTGAATACATCCCCCTGAATCTTACACATCTTACCTTTAACTTTAGATACAAAAACAAACCTCTCAACATCCACTGAGACATAATGAGACAGAAGAAGTCATTTTCAGTCTTCATAAACAGTATGGTTAAAAAAAAGAAAGAAAATTGAGTCATCTCATTTTATAAGGTCATCCACAAGAAGACGTTTGTTTTATTTTTCTAAGTCAGTGCCTGGCAAAGGAAGGAGTTATGGGGAAGAAGTTGATCTCAGTTCCCATCGCGAGATTACACTTAAGTGTGAATGGACTCTGTTAACCTGGAGATAGCACACATCCAAAATAGTTAAAGCTCATTGGGTGTAATGGTCAGCAATGGTCAGTAATGGCCGGTGGTTTGGCGAGATCTGCTCCTCGTTACACAGTTCTTCCTGTCCACACACATACTGTATAATAAAGACTTCCTCAACAGATTGGAAACCACTCCGCTCTCACCAGCACTCTCAAGTTCCTCTTTCTCTCTCAACCCCCTCTCTCATTCTTACTTTCTTTCATTCTTGCTTTCTTTCAGCCGTTCCCATTCTCTTTCTCTATCTTTCCTTTTACATACTGACCTTCCCAGGCTGGCCTGGGTCTTTATATTTCAGGCTTTGAGGCTACATCTGAAACAAAAGCAAAATTATGGGTCTGGTTTGGCTTGAGGAGAGCGCAGTGACCCCGGCATGTGGTTTTCTTAGGCCAGACCAGAGAGAGGTGAGGTGGGGAGAAGAATTTGTGTGAATCTAGCTGTGTATTTGAAGAAAACCCTAACCACAGCTAATTTGAATGTGTCATTAGCAGGAGGGGGGTGATCTAAACTTGGGCTGGCCAGTGATGGAGTTAAATCCACATACTACCGAAGACACCGCTTGTTTTTTCCTTTTTTCTGTTGAGAGATTTTTGGGGCAACTTAGGGACCATAGCCTCGAGAGTAAGCACACCACTTATCACCTCATAAATCTTCTCACTTCCTCATCACTTGTCTATGTCGTGAAGCTGTTGTTTTCCTGAAGCTTTTATGACTTCTGTCACTTGTTGCTCTGGGTCAGGCTGTTCTCATGGATTGTTCGTACGTATACTTACGAAAAATAATGCACCACAATTTGTATAGAACCCATGTAGCCATGAGCCAGTAATTTGTGTATAACCCACGTCATCAGGAAGGCTGCAATCAAGTGACCAATGTGCTGACAGGAGTAAAAAGGTAGTCGTCTAAAGCTTAAAAGTCCATATAAGGAGGCATGTTGGGGTGCTGGGTCAAACAGCACAGGATGTTCCCCCAACATGTTCAAGACCTTGTGAAACCAAGTGATCTTATTATTTGCCATGTACGTCGTCATCATGTTTCTTTTCCTAAGCCTGCATTTACTTTCCTTAACCTAACCGGGAACTGCCCATTGGTCCGACATCCCATTGTTCCGACCATATTAAACCCATTGTTCCGAAGTCCGTTCCGAAATCATCATGATGCCCTGTGGTTAAGGTCTGGTTAGGTTTAGGCACAAAAACCACTTGGTTAGGGTTAGGAAAAGATCATGGTGTGGGTTAAAATGAAAAAGAAAGTGGCAAACACATAAGCCGTGAGCCTGCTTCACCTCAGGCCTTTCCCAGCTGACCCAGAGCCGGTCGCGGCGCAACATCAAGGTAGAAATACGCCCGCCGGGAGCCGTTCAGCACCGCAGACCGTCGGACTAATGGGATGTCGGACCAATGACATGGACCCAACCTACGTAACTTCACATCAAGTGTGTAGCGTAATTTGTAGGGTGCTAATTTGTGAGATATCAAATGAACCGTCATCACCATGAAGTGCGAAAGAGTGGGCTGGTATTATCCAAATTTTGACAGGAATAATTATGACATGGCCATATTGATAATATTGTGTCTTTATTCGGTTAAAGAATCCACGCTCTGGGCAGAGGATTCTTGCAGGTGTTCCAACAAAAGGTATTGCTTAATGCATGTTTTTAAGACAAAGGAAACACTTTGGTCACACGGGTACACACTCTAAAGTGCGTGGCATGACATCCCATTGTTGGTACACATGAAACAGAGGCGTAACAATGAAACATATAAATGGAGAACGGTGTATTTTGAGACCTGACGCAGATGGATCACCCTGAAGTAAAACAATCAGTGAAGAAAGCTCACAGTTTCTTCCTGTGTCTCTTAGAGTTTCCTACAGTGGGCCTGCATCGTACTGTGTGGTCTTGAACCCTATTTAGACCTAGTGGGTGACCACTGTACAATTAGGTATGCCATGTTTCACAGCAGCAGCAGAAAGTGGAATTCCTGTCAATGGAGCAGACCTTCTCATGTTTACTGCTCACATACTCTCCCTACCATTCATGGCACTGCACCCAACCTGGCTTATGGTTTGATTGTATCATGCAGTATGAATAACACAATTATAAAACCCCATAAGACACTCCGTGTTTATGTAACTGCAGATCCTCCAAGGGAAGGACTTACTACATGCAAGGATGAAAGCTGATGCCCCAGATGGCAATTTCAGAGCTAACAGAGATATATGTTTCTTGGCTTAAAGGTGTTTGACACAGCTAATTTAAAGATGACATGACTTCATGTCAGAGGGAGAAATAGGTCAGCATCTCGCAGATTTTCCCAATATAATAGGCATGCAAACACAATCTTTAACACGTTATTTACATCAAAATCAATGAAAATGGCAACTCTTACTGTTATTATGCTTTCTTATCTGTCTAGATGACAAGAAACAACTACTAATGTATGCAAGCTAGCTAAAAAGAAGCTCAAAAGTTCCCCAGAATCACCAGAAAAAATGTTTGCATTGTACGTTTCTGCAAACCAAAGGTACGTTACATTTGTATGTTATTATGTAATGGATGCATTGAAACTTTTCTTTACTCTACTTTTCAACAACGCTGTGGATAATGTGAGGTTTGGTTATGGTTAGGAAAACATCATATTTTGGTTTAAAATACCGAGTTTGGGGGGGCCACAATCCCAACTGGAAATGCAGCAAAGTCTTGGTAATAAACATTTGCTATTCATGGCACTTTCAGGAAACCAAACAATGTCTGTAAAAAAACAACTCCTTGTTATGGCACTATCCCGGCAGGAAAGGCAATGATGTTTCACTAATAAAGAGACGCATTTTCATGGCACTATCCACAGTGGAAAAAAAGCCATGGTCCACTATAAAACACCCCCGTTTGGTGGCTAACAATCGTCTGGAAAAACAGTGATTGGTTACTTCAACACAACCATTTTTATGTGTTGGTCTCAAGCAGTGGTCTGCAGTGGCCTGCTGCTTGGCAGGTTTCTCACGTAGGTGTCACGCCATCCACCATTCCCTCCACCTCTACATGACAAAGTCAGCTCATATATGTCACTTTAGAAACGTTGATATGGTACATGTGAAACATACAAACATTATGTATTTGTAGTGTGCAGAAACATGTAAAGACAACATTTTCTTCTGCCGACTGGGCTGGATATGTAGGACCATCCAGGGAGAATTTCATCAGGCCTTTGAGAAGGCAGTGTTAGCGCTATAAGCCAGTCTTGACGTATTCCTGTTTGCACTGTGAACTGCCAGTTATTCTGTATGTTTATAGATTTCAGCCAGTGACTACTAATAGATCACAGCCATACCCATGGATATCCCCAAAGACAATCTTGTTTTAAAAAAAAAGAACAATGGAGAGAAATCACATTATGGTTTTAATCCCTTGAGCCAATTGGTGCCATGCTTCATTCATAATGGTGGAAAGGAGACTTGAAGCATTGAAGTGTAGAGGGAGGTCTTATACCCATGACTGTCTTGAGAAAACCCAGCAAAAAGCCACAGCTCTGGAATCACATGTTAAAATCATTACAGCGTAAGACCCCTTACCACTGCAACCATGCCCTAACGAGAAATCTATCCATGCTGCTGCTCGTTGAGTGGTGTTGGTGGGAGGTTTGGTGACAGACCCTTGCGTGAACTACTATTGCTTCATCACCCTGCAGCCCATTTGCACATCCTTGAGATTAAGCTACAGAGGCCTCCATGGCCGCTCAGCAAAGGCCGACCAAATGCAATGGCTTCTCAGAATCCACAATGCGTTCAGACTGGGCCTTCTCGCTCTCCTCTTCTATTACCATATACCACACACACAGTCTGTTTCAAAACAGAGCCGGCACCCATAAATTGTAGAAACCATTGACTGATTGGCAATGAGATCTTTTTCAAATAAAGAGCTCTCTTAAATCTACCTACTTTTGCTCAAGTGGTCGTTCGAAAGTGGGAACCTTGACAGTCTGATGAGATCACAATATATTTTACAGCTGAATCCTCCCTTGAAACACGCACTCTTTAGACTTTGACCCAATATCAGCAAGAGATCTAAATGTCAAATTTATGCTCATAAGTTTAAACTTGCTCTCAACCTTTCCCCAGAACAAATGGATGGCTCCCTGGCAGGTCCATCTGTTGGATAGTACTGGCCCAGAGGGTGACTGGTGGTCACAGTCTGTACCACCCTCTTCCCACACTTGGTGTCTAGGCAAGTGGGCACTAGCCAGAACGTGCTCTGGGTAAAGGGCTGTGTGTGGTCCATGCAGCTCCCACGACAGTCCAGTGTTGTCCAAAAGAAAGCCAATGCCAAATCCACAATGTACGTAAAAACGTAATAACATTTCCTTGAATTTGGGGAATCATATTTTGAAGAATATATAAAAGGACATCTACTCTTCTAGAATATACTGTAAATGTTCTCCCTGGATTGTACATGTGTCAGAGTCCCTGTCAAAGTATTGTTTTTCTTGCACTATGAAGGACGCATTCTGTGCCACCAAAATACAATAAGAAACAATTTTAACAATTTGGAAAACATTTGTGTCCTCAGTCCTGGAAGATTTACATTCTAATGTAACTAACAAAGAAATTGCTTTTACAAGATGATGATTCAGTAACTGTAATGATAAGACAGAACAATGGAGCAGACTATCATGATGACATTTTCTAGGCTGAAATACTTGTCCCCCTAGTCATGTCTCAGAGGAGATGGCAAAGGCTGCTTCTTCATCTTGTGCGTTCCCCCAGCACACAGCGGGTCTGCTCTTAATTGTGGCAGGGAGAACATCGGCAAGACTCATTCTATTCTTCATTTCATCCCACAGACACACCAGAAAACAGCTAGTAGTTTCTGCAAGCTACATTTTCCACGGGAGACAGCCACAAGCCCAAAAAAGCAAAGCGCAATGTCATCACCCAGGAATCCAAGAAATACCAGAAAGTCTGAGTTTTATTACAAAAATCATCTGTGAGCACAAACAAATGTGGAGCACAAACATGCCTTTTAATTGAGAAGGCAGATGGTCCCATCACGGGCGGGACGGCAGTGAGAAAGGCACTGTGGAAAACAAAGCATCCGCGGCGACCACGACCCTCCATTTCTGCCGCTCCAACTGGGAGACAGGGTCTGGGGTTGGAAGCCACAAGACTCAAACAGAAATCACCATTGTTGCCTCAGCGAGACACACAGACAGAGCAATTCACAGGAACAAGTTGTATTGGGTTTCCGGGGGGAATGTTGTTTATCCACTTCATCATCATTGTTGTGTTTGTCTTCTGCCGTTTAGCTTTGATAGCTTTGGGAATGAAGCCACTTACATCTTGAACTGAAATCCCAAATGCAAAGAGATACTGGGGGAACAGTTGCTTAAAACACAACATTTACACTGAAATAAACACAGCAAAGACTATAGAGTGATCATCATGTAAAAGCTCAGCTTTGGTAGTCGCAGTAATTTGAGGAATACCACCAGTTGAAATGTTGTGATTTAAATAACGTGTATGAAAATGCTTTCTGTTGGCTGGGATTAAAGTGAAGCATTTTGAGGAACTAAATCTCCCCTAAAGATGCCTTCCCTCCCAGACTGATCATAGTAACTGGATCCTCTGTTTAATAGTTTGCTGTAGCAGGGGACTGACTGAGTGGTTTCCATTCCGCTGGGCTGTAACCGATTGTCCCAGTGACCACAACAAAGGGTAAAAAAGGAAGGAGGGTGAGGGGATAGAGAATAACTCGGGGCTCAGTGTGGATTGGAGAACCCTGAGATCAATGACTCAATGGCTTCCAGAGTCTCCTCCGGCTTAACTGCATTTTAACCCCAACCTTATCTGCAGCATCTGCTTTACCCTTACCGCACAACAAGTCAAGGCTGTGTGATACGCAGTTTGTATAACATCATCATACACACAGGATATGGTGTCTAACAACCAGTCTGGTTTCTCTGAACTTTACACTAATAGGTCGGAATCAAGGAAGCTTGATCTATTTAATTCATCCAGACATGAGAGGAAACAGAAAAAGACATCATCACAGCGGTCTACCAACAATGTAGGCCATATGTCCATTAAGTAGGCATTCTGTTTTGTGAAGTAGATGTGTGTGTTCACAAGGGTGACTGCTGTGTCAACAGACGTATGGTGTACAGACTGTGTTGTTGCGATGAAGTGGCATGACGGCGTTGCTCTACGGGCTTCCATACTGTAGCGGGTAACCATTAACCAAACCTACTTTGTGTGTATGACCCAGTACCGATGCAAGAAACATTGATGATGGATTTCCCCAACCCTCTGAAGTTACAAAGGCAGAAAACACCCTTTTGAGAAACAAAATGTGACATATTAATTATCATTGGCAATTGTGAGCTACATTTAGTCACACAGAAAAGCTGCTTGCCAGTGTGCCAGATTCAAAGGCCTTCCACTCATTAATATCACAGATGACCTTTGTCTCATTGTGGTTCCTGGAAGCCTCAATCACCCCATAGTCATGCACGGAGTCAAATGGAGCATTGAGCAGGCAGAGATACAATGATGTTAATGGGAAAGCAGGCAAACGCATTGTCACTGTCACCAAATTAAAAATGTGCCTTTTGACGCCTTAAGTCCTTTTCCCCATGATGATGCCTCCGAACAATTGGATAATTAATTCCCTGAATGTCTTTTCTTAAAATTTGAGTGTATGCAGAGACAGTGGTTTGGGAACAATGACATACAGATGTGCTCTGGAAGATTGAGCTTTGCCATTACAAACCCATAAATAGTATTTCTATCAAAAAAACATTTTTTTTTCTCATTGAGCTCAGGCTAAAACAATTATAGCTTTTATATTGTCTCATAGCGGCTGATTTATTCCTCACTTCCCCTGTCAGACTGGGATTGGTTCAGACTGAGTATGTTAACAGGCTCCTTTTTGTCTTATTCAAATCACACATTTGTGTCATAATTGTGCCAAATCCAAAGCCAGATGTTTTCGTATAGACTTTGTAAGGTGTTACCAAACCAGTGTATCCTCATACAGCGGTTTGCATATCGAACGAATTAGCATCCCATGAATGTAAAGTCACGTAGGATAAGTCAGGTGTAGGAAAAGAAACATGATTTGGCGTTGTTGCGTTACGTACTTAACATAAAGTTACATAGGTTAGGTTTGGGCAAGTAAAGTACCGTAGATTAGGGTTAGGGAAAAAAAAAAACATGGTTGGGCGTGGTCATGTTACGTACATAACGTGAAGTTACATAGGTTAGGTTTAGGCAGGATAAGTTACATAGGTTACTTTTGGGCAAGTAAAGTTATGTAGGTTAGGTTTAGAAAAAGAAACATCTTTAAGGCATCTTTGGGTTTAGACAAGTAATGTTAAGTTGTGTACCTAATATAAGTTGCGAAGGTTAGGTTTAGGCAAGTAAAGTAGAGTTGTGTACCTAACATAAGTTATGAAGGTTAGGTTTATTCAAGTTAAGTTACGTAGGTTCAGTTAGGTTTAGGAAAAGAAACATGGTTTAGTGTTGTTTGGTTACGTACATAACATGAATTTACATAGGTTAGGTTTGGGCAAGTAAAGTTACGTTGGTTAGGTTGGGCATATTTGGGTTTGGGCAAATAACATAAAATTGTATACATAAGTAAGTTACGAGGGTTAGGTTTAGGCAAGTAATGTTATGTAAGTTACGTTTAGGTAAGTAAAGTTACGTAGGTTTGGTTAGGTTTAGGAAAAGAAACGTGGTTTGGCGTTGTCATGTTACGTACTTAGCGTAAAGTAACGTAGGTTAGGTTTAGAAAAAGAAACATGACTGGGAGTCTTTAGGTTTAGGCAAGTAATGTTAAGTTGAGTACCTGATGTAAGTCACGAGGTTTAGGTTTAGGCAAGTAAAGTTAGGCTCGGTTAGGTTTAGAAAAAGAAACATGGTTTGGTGTTGTTAGGTTACGTACATAACATGACATTACATAGGTTAGGTTTAAGCAAGTAACGTTACGAATGTAATGTAATGTTACAAAGCTTGGGGTTAGGAAAAAAAACATGGCGACGACGTTCCTTAAAATAACTAAAAGTTCACTTGGTTTCACACAGGACATGGACACTGGTCTTTTCCACCAGCTCAACTTGCATCCTTACATGGATATTTGCTCTTTTACTACTTCCTTCTTCACTCCATTGGTCATGTGATAGCTGCCTTCCTGATTACGTGAGTTATACACGAATTACTGGCTCATAATTACATGCGTTATACATGAATTATGGCACATTACTTTTCATAGCTATGCTTATGAACAGTCCATGAGAACAGCCTGATTAAAGATATCTATCTGTTAATAGGAACTCAGCAGTTTAAGTTTGGTTCATTACACATGCTGCTGAGTGATTTGGCGATGAATTACTGGGTGTGATTCTGACCACTGTAAGTGATGATTCTAAGTGTCAAAACTCAAAGGGCAAGTGAGAAGTAAGTTCCCCACGATTACATACTTGACACCTCAGATCAAAACATACAGTACGTAATGGTTTTCCTTGTTAACGAAAATGCCAAAATCCACTGACAACTCCCTGTGTTTACAGAGCAAATCTCCTTTCTCCTGATGTGTTCCCTGTCTGGTCGGCGCTCCGAGACCCAGAGACATCTGAGACGGTGCGAGGTGTCCACTGAGGGGTGACAGTTGGGCGTGTGTACGCAGCCACAGACAAAACAACACTTTGGCAGACACAGCAAACTCCCAGCTCATTTTCACGTACAATGAATGCTCAAACATTCCAGGTCTGAAGGCCACTTATGTCAGTGAAGCCTTTCGCAGACCTGCCGTGAAATCATGGTCACTGTCAGAGTATATAACTAAAGTCCTCAAAGGCCAAGCCTCACCACTGGACCAGTTTTTCAAAGTGCAGACAGCTATGACGTAGGTTTGATATGGGACTAGAATCCCCATGAAATCCTTCGATTTGTACTGAAACTGACGTGGCAAACTGGAAAAAGGCATATGAGCCTCATCATGGCAAATACACATTTTCTTTTTCGAGAAACCACTTTTTGAAGTGTAACTTCCCATTATTGGACATTTAAATCTCACAGCTAGTGTCGCATGGAGTTTCCTCAATAAACATTGTGCTTTTTATCCTTATAAAGAACACATTTGTTTTAAATGTCGCAACAGGCCATAAAAGTTGACCAAATATGAAACAAATAAATGCCACGTTCAAATCACCCGTTTCATTTCAGAGAAGATGACTTTCTCAGCGTAAGGTCAGCCACTATTTTAGGTGGCCATCACACCACGTTTATATGTGGTCGGATTTGTTTCCCTTCCTCCCCTACGATATGCATCCACTTTAGCACTATGGACGTCACAGTGTGTTCTGAGCTGCTTGTAACAACAGAGAGACTGCACGCTGAATTTTCATGAGTGCAGCCTCGGTCTATATTCCCAAATGTGATTGATCCACTGTGTACTCTGGCAGCAGGTCGAGTTCAGTAGTGGTTGTAAATGGTTACATTTAAAATCTGTAAGTTATGGAGGGGCACACTTGTGTGCTTTGTGTTTTTCTTTGGGTCAAGGTGGAGCCCCCGTATAATTGGTGGACTGTCTATCAACCGAAACCTCAAAAGATTTAATTGATTTAAGGGGAGGCAATAACAGGAATCCCATATCACAAGACTGTATGGAACTTGTCATGAAATACAGAGTTGTGGAGCCAATCCTTTACGATCCTATTTTGGGTGAAGGTCCCAGTAGAGTTTTCCGTAACATTCACATCAGATTCCCACATTGTTTTTTGTGCAATCCAACACTTTGTCAGACTTAAATCAGAATCTTATAGGATTTTAATGCTGTACTATTTAGGTCCCAGCGGAATATATTTTCAAATGATGGGCATAAATTTCAGTAAGTTCAGATTTTATTGCAAAGTCTGTCCTACTGGATAGAAAGATTCATGAGGGGATTTCTTTTTTTAACGAAAAGTAAAAAAACATTGGTCTTATGTTGGCTGTGTCTGCCATTGTAATGTAAGGTGGTGACAGTTTTCCAGGGAAATACATTGTTAGAGCTCTGTGGCTGTGCAGCGTTGTGTTGTATGTGTCTGCCATCTATTGGACTTCTTTGAAACACCACTTTGCAAATTCCCTTAAAAGCACAGTAAGGGAACACTTTGTAGACACAGGTGAAATATGTTCGAGAGGTGCAGTGCAGAAGTATCAGCAGAGATAGTAAATTGTAATTTCTTTAAGGTTTATTCAGATTTAAAGTATGACAGATGACACATGCTCCAAGTCTGCAATAAATGCAAGATAAAAATGATCACCTTGTCACATTTAAATTTCATGAATTAAACCATTATTTTTGCAAAGATGAAGTGTACTGCAAAGATGAGGATCTCAGGGAGACGGGAGCAAAACCACAGTGAGTTGGTATTGCCCATCTACATGAAACATTTTTGTGTTTATGGTAATGAGGAACAGTGGTTTGCAAAATAGAGGAAAAAAATAAATACCCCCAAATTTATTAAAAGAACTCACTTATATCCTATAACATGTGTTGCGGTGGGAGCCGGGGTAGGACGCCAGGAAAAAGAGGGAGTGGGTGAGTGCAGGAGTCGGCCGAGCACGTGCCTCCTGAGGTCCTCTGGTCTCTGTCTGGGATCAGTCCGCCTCACCAACCCCTGGGCTAGACTCCCATCAGCCCCATACCCTGTCTACTCCGGGCCAGACACCACCATGACCACTTGTATTGAGAGGCCTGACCGCCATTGTGCCACAGCAGAGTACACAAACAAACAGTGCAGACACACAGGTCTGCTCCCCTGCCATTACGTCGACTCATCAAGCCCACTCGGCTTAGTCATACCGTAGGCTTCCAGTGCAAGCAGCTCCCTCTTGGCTTTGGATGGAGAATCTGGCAGAAGATATTTGCTCATTTGTCCCCACACATGTATGTGGTTTGGTAATGCTGCGAGGGACTGCTGCCCCAGCCTTTCTTACTGTCCAGATTCAGAGCCAGCCAGGCCTTTCCTGGGTAATGTCCTCCCACACAGTCTGGCTATATGGCTTTTTGTTGCTCATATTCAGCTGTTTATGTCCTTACAATGCGTTTTCTGAGGACTTTGGTATGCAGCACGGACGAGCCAAATACGGAGGCATTGTTTCGTCTTGCAAACTACTCAGAGCCAATTTAAAGTGTGTCATGATTGAAACTGACAGTCTCATCTGACACTGATGAAGAGACCCGAGTTTTGCTCTTACTGATTTTTTCTTCTTTTTATCTGCTTGAAGGGAAGCAGCATTAATTCTGCTAGGTGTGTATAGCTCCTTTAGGGACTTGTACTCTCTTCAGAAAAGATCATAACCTTTCTTCCTACTGATTACATTGAAACATATATACCCAACTGCCAGGATAAATGTTCTAATTGTATGTTTAAGCAAACCACATAAACTGTATGTAACATTTGTTCATTATTATATTGAAACTTTGTGTTCATCTACATTTCAACAACACTGTGGTTACTGTGTGGTTATGTTTAGGCACAAAAACCACTTTGTTCTGGTTAGGAAAAGATCTTGTTTTGGCTTAAAATACCCTGTTTCGGTGCCACAATCACCACTGGAAACACACCGATTTCTCAAACAGTGGCCTACAGCTTGGCAGCCATCTGCGTAGGTGTCACGCCATGCACCATTCCCTCAACCTCCGGGTGACAAAGTCAGCTCATAAACTATGTCACTTCAGAAATGCTGACATAACGCATCTGAAACGTACAAATGTAACAAATCTGTGGTTTGCAGAAATGTGCAATGTCAACATTTTCTTCTGCTGACTAGGCTGAGATACAGGGACGTGCCAAAATGCCATGCTGGGGAAAACAAAATCCACCTTTCTCCAAACAAGCCATTTGGAATTACATTTATATACAATTAATTTGAAACAGTAAATATGTTTTGAGAGGAAATGAATGCAGAGCAGATTATGTTTTCTATTAATATTATGAAGGAATGCAGCTAATTAATGTACCTGGCAAGTCGCAAAAACTGTAAAACTGCAAAATCCTCACTGGCAGTCTTTTCCCCCCACCAAAATAGGCAATCTTGCGATAAAGCCATGTTCATTTTGACAACAATTTCAGATTTAATCTTTGTCTTGAGATGAGAATGCTTATTAGTTTTAGTCACATTTGAGTCATTTTTACCCTTCATAGTTTTAGTCGACAAAAATTTATAATGTTTAAGTCAACTTTTAGTCATTATGTTTTCTATATGTTTTTTTTTTAATCTTTAAATTAATCAAGCTAATTTATGTATTAGAAATTACAATCAAGGTGACAGGTTGTATAAAAAAGCAGCAGAAAAATAACTTAATTTCAACCTGATTTTTTGTGTTAATCAGCAACATCTTAGTCTGGAGGTTTAAACTTATGTCTTACAGGGTTGGAAACTAAATTTTAATCTCTGTCAGAGAAAACTGATCCGAGTTCAGACTGTTTACTGACAGCACAGGTACACTCACAGATAACTGAGCCTCCTACCTACCTGTCAAACAGGATCAACCCACAGACCCTCCCAAGACAGTCCAGACTGAGTGGAGTCCTGCGGGGGATCAACAGATGTGAAGTCCAGCGGCTGGTGGCTGCTTGCTTCGCTGCCGTTCAACGGCTAGCAAGCGGAGCTAACGGCTAACTGCTAACAGCCACCGCTGCAACTAACAAACCAACACATTCTCACCCCACCCTCGTCACATATTGATGTTAGGTTTACACGTCCACATACAACATGCATGGTACCCTGGGTGCGTTGGTTGTTGACGTTCCGTGACAGCATCTGGCTGCGTATCATGCCGATGTTAAAGGACAAATTTTTTGTTGGATTCTGACGCCGCAAGTCACTGCCCAAGCGTTGGATTTCAATGACTTCGGAGTGAGACCTGGCTCAACACACTCCACAAACAGCTCTCTCAAAAAACTTTTTTTTACTCTCAAATATTATTTTTTTTTTCTATCAGTGTGAAAACATTTTCTCTCAAAAAAATTGTTTCTCTCAAAACATTTTTCTTCTCTCTCTCAAAACCCAAGTCTTTGCTCTTGTCAGGATTTTGCTTAATGTCATGTGCGGGGCCACGTTCCCATTGGCCAGTCTCAATCGAATTGACAGCTGGGTGAGGATCGTCTTGGGAGTCGAATTCAACTGAATCATTCATCATCTGTGGCATCATCTTACCCAAACATTGGAGTCTCCCCTCCCAAATAACGCAGCACATCTATGCCGGTGAATCGACCATAGTGGATGAATGATTCAGTCAAATTCGACTCCCAAGACGATCCTCACCCAGCTGTCAATTCAATTGAAACTGGCCAGTAGGAACGTGGCCCCGCCCATGACATTATTTTCGCAGAAAAAGCAAAACCCAGACACGAGAGCAAAGACTTGGGTTTTGAGAGAGAGAAGAAAAATGTTTTGAGAGAAACTTTTTTTTTTTTGAGAGAGAAAATGTTTTCACACTGATAGAAAAAAAAATAATATTTGAGAGTAAAAAAACGTTTTTTGAGAGTTTTTTTTTCTGGGAAATCATTTTTTAAATCTCAAATTATTATTTTTTATATTGTATGACAAAATACTTTCTCTCAAAACTTTTTTACTCTCAAATATTATTATTTTTTGCTATCAGTGTGAAAACTTTTTCTCTCAAACATTTTTTTCTCTCATATCAATTATTTTCTTGCATGTAATAAAGACACAAATCTAACTCCATATAGAAACATCCTGGTGCTGACTTTTTACTGTTTACCAGCCTGTTGCTCATGAGGCATCTGAAGATAATTGCAAGCATGGCTGTTCTCGGCTTTCAGTGTCCAACAGTCCACCATTAACATTTTTGTCACGTCTCGTCTCATCAATGACAATGACACATAGATTTCATCTCTTATTATCGAGATCTAATTTTAGCTCTTCATCGTCTTCAGAAAAAGGTTGTTGAAAAATTTCATAGCTTTCTTTGACGAAATTAACATTGCAATACCAGTGACATTCACCGTGACATTATTTTTTATTACCTCTTTTATAACATTGAACATCCCTAACCTTAACCAAAGCACTTTTGTTGTCTGAACCTAAGACAGGAGTCTGAATGCAAACCTTGGCTCTGGTGTCCAGGTCCTGCGCTTTGTACGGCCACTATTCTCCTCATCCCCCTCCGTGTGAGTCCTTAGTGGTATATGAACGTAGTGTTTCGTTACCTGAAAGAAATGTTGACTCTGAACATTATCCAGGCAGCGATTCTGTTGCCTTAACAACATGCTGCGATTAAGAAAGCAGTTTAGTGTCGTACAGACATAATTTCTATGAGACAGTGTTGTTTTATTTTCACAGTAGTTAGGTTACTCAGTTCAACATTAGCGTACAAGAAGAAAACGTATCATATTAAACATTAACTGAAAGTGTGGTTTTAGGATTCTGGAGTTAACACACACACACACACACACACACACACGCATACAGAGCACTTGCTCCCTCTTTTCATGTTGACCACAGGGCTGACCTGCTGGCCTCTATTTCCTCTGAAGAGGATATCCCCCTTCAGCAGAGCCTCAAAATCCATCACAGCAGACGACTCGAGCCCCTGATGTATGCGCCTCCTCCACTATTGTCTTTGAAGCATCGGGAGGCTTTGGCTGGGCCCAGCCACAGTGATGATTACAGTCTCATAGTTAGGCCGTTACTGACATGTGCTCAGCTCACTTTCTGTCTGATGTGCCCCCCCCCTCACATGTTTGATGGAGAGAGGAGTTCTGGTTCACTGGTAAATGTAATTAGGACTGTGGTTGCTGGTACCCATGCCCACGGTCTTTAACTACTGCTGCCACCTTGTTCTCCTCCTCAGTTACTCAACAAAGAGGATTTCCTGAAAATCTTACATCCCCAGGCTCCCAGAATGACAATAAGACCACAAAACCCACAGTCAACATGTTTACACGCATGCACTGGGTATCTTGAGTAGAAGCTTATGTACATCCGACAGCAACTCAACATCTGAGGGCATTCTGAGGACAAGCTGTTAATATACATCTCTACTGGCCCTCCACAGATATCACTGGGCACAAAGTAAACAGAACATTCTAAATGTTGCCATGGAAACCGACGTCCCACAGACCGCCATGAACAAAAGTAAACTGGCTGAGATAGCTCTATTTGCATGTCTCTGTTTGTGAGCTAATATTGACACGTCCGAATTATCATAACCAAGTTTCCTGTCACTGGGTTATGACTTTATTCAGAGTATTGCAACGTCGTGATGATTTCATGAATGGACTTCACCGGGTACAATCATAATATCATACAATCTGAATTTACAAAGTGATGAAAACACATTTCACACATTATATTTCAAATGGCATCTTCTAGGTTGGCATATTGTCAAATACAACTGGACCGTGACCTTCTTGAAGAGGTGGTCTCCGTCCGGTTACAAACGAACTCTGCTGCGGTTCGTTTGTGGTGAGAAAGTGCTCCGACCTGGATCTGAACCAACTGCAGTCACATGACACATTGTTTGGGTTAAACATGAGCATGTTACAGTCCTGGAGGATTATTAATGTGCACCTCCTCCTGTACTGCCTTAATATGCACATTCAGCACATCCAATGCATCAAAACACTGTTTTCTAGTTGGAGCCGTGCCCCGTTTTCAAACTGTATGGTTTGACTAAAATGAACAATGACAGCAATATAGTCCACGATGAGCAGCGCTAAAATCAACCTGCGTAGTTGTCCCTCCATTGTGACATTAGAAAGTGTCACATTTATCTTGCAAGTGTACTCTTCTTCAACGTTTTGATTACTTTCTGGATTTTTCCCACATGGAAATTCTGACCTATCAAGAGCAGCTTTCTTGCACAGGCATTTGATCTGGCCTGCTTGTAAATGCTGCCGTGAGAACACGAACCAACTCTAGGCAATTATACAACTTTGTAACAAAATTAGTCCCTGATTCAAAAAATAACTTTTTCAGAGTGCTCTGGCTTTTTTTGTGTGGTTGCCTCAAGTGCTTTGAGTTGAAAATCTCTACTTTTCAGGAAGGCAATGGTGACATCACTGCTGCTTCTTTAGCTAAGCTACTCTCTACTGTCACAATAAAGACAGAAAAAACACATTTTTTGGGAGCAGAGCGGCCGGCGAACACTGGATGTTGCTGGTGATTGTTCTGCCTTTATCGCCATTTGCTCTGTAAGCTTGTTAAAGGGAAATTTCAGTTTATTTCAACCTGTCTCCTATCGTCCTAAATTTGTTTCAAGTGACTAGTGACATAAAAATAATAGTTAGCATGTTAGCCGTTAGCCTAGATACAGCCAGGGCGCATAGTAGCATCAGACCTGTTAAAACGTAAGTGAACGGGGAAACCTTCAAGTGCAAAGTTAGTCCACTAAACAAGCTTTTTTTCCACAAAGACCGCCTCATATCGTTAGGATAAATGTCAGAGAACATATAGAAAACGACATGTAAACGTGTTGTCTTACCTTACCGGTGTGCTGCCATGTTTGTTTACCATTTAGCTCTGCTTTCCAAAGCGCGGCCAAAATATCGCGAGAACAAGCAGCGATCTCATAGCGTGCCTGAAATATCACGAGCTCCAGATAAAGCACAGCTGGATACTACTGCAGGTGGAGGTGTCTCGTCCTCGGTCACATCCAGACCTTGAAAATAAGGCTGCAACTGGTCCCATTCCTTGTAACAGAGGCATTCCTCTTCTGTGGGCACTGGGGCACAGCATTCACAGGTACACCACCAATCTCCAGAGCTACGCAGCCTTGCAGCAGCCATTCCTCCTCTCTTGTCCTCTACCTGTTGCGCCTCTCTCTCTCTCCTCCTCCGTTCTTCAGTTTCATGAAGCTCTTCGTCAGTGTATTCTGGCTCAAATAAATAAGGGCGGCCATCAAACTCTGCAAAATCAAATTCCTCTTCCACAAAGTCGAAGTCTGGCAAAAAGTCAGCCATTTTTCTATAAATCTTTCATAAAATAAATGAATGAACTTTTCAGGCTACTGTCCGGTTCTGCCTTCCAGCTGTTGCTGCTTGTTCTCGCGGGATTTCAGGCACGGTATGAGATCACTGCTTGTTCTCGCGCTTTGGAAAGCAGAGCTGAAGGGGTAAACAAACATGGCAGCACACCGGTAAGGTAAGACAACACGTTTACATGTCGTTTTCTATATGTTCTCTGACATTTATCCTAACGATATGAGGCGGTCTTTGTGGAAAAAAAGCTTGTTTATTGGACTAACTTTGCACTTGAAGGTTGCCCGTTCACTTACGTTTTAACAGGTCTGATGCTACTATGCGCCCCGGCTGTATCTAGGCTAACGGCTAACATGGTAACTATTATTTTAATGTCACTAGTCACTTGAAACAAATTTAGGACGATAGGAGACAGGTTGAAATAAACCGAAATTTCCCTTTAACTGTGTAGTTAGCCCTCTGTTCATGTAGTGTTACTACCTGGCTAATGTTAGTGTCAAGACAGTGTTGTCATAGAAACATATCCATGTGGAGGACGACATTACATATAGTACTGGGAACTCTTTTTTATGAAGCACTGGGATGAAGCGCTATCCAGTGCCCTGCCACAGCTTTTTCCCTGGAGAATAAAACACACTGTGGACACAGGTAGATATTTGACTTGACAGGAAGCTTTATTGACGGCAGGAGGACAGGCGATCTCTCTCGAGGAAGCCAGCGTGAACCAGGGCTACTTATATACTGGCTTGGTGATGAGATCCAGCTGGGAGCAACAGGTGAGAATGATACTGCTGATGGGAAGGTGTGGCCAGGTGGAGAGAGAGACTGAGGCAGGATGAGTGGAAAGCAGAGCAGACTGTGACAGTAGACAATATGGCACCAGCGAGACAGGCTGCAAAAGAACAGGGTAAGCCAGGCTAAAAAGTTGGATGATATTTGTAGTGAATAGCGACATTAATGATATAATCACTTAATGACTGAACTGATGACTGATGACTGACTGAGCATTAAAAAATGAACATGATTGCTCCATTTTACCCGAGCATGTCATTAAAGTCAAGTGGTGTTTTTTGGTGTTTTAAGGGCCAATTGTTTTAAAGTATTTTACTACAAAATATTTCTTTCAAATTTCTAAAAGTTACACCTAAAGGGATAGTGCACCCAAAAATGAAAATTCAGCCATTATCTACTCACCCATATGCCGACCTGGTGAAGTTTTAGAGTCCTCACATCCCTTGCGGAGATCAGCGGGTGGAGGAGGATCTCGGGTGCACTTGAGAATCTGGACATGAGTACTGACGAGACTGCTGCTCTTCAGAGATCACCGATCACCCTGAGCGCGTGCACACGTGAGCGCGGAGCACAGAGAAGCAGTCAGAGCTACAGGCTACAGTGAGGCTAAAAACAGAGTTCATATGACGTTTTTCGAAACAACTTTTTATGTCGGGGCTGCAGCACACTTGGATCACTATGGATGAGCAGTATGGAGATACTCTGTGGATTCAATTTTGTGTTCTTGGACGTTAGTCTGGGGCGCCGTCAGCCATCAGGTGTGCTAGCCGCTCCCCCTGCCGATCTCCGCAAGGGATGTGAGGACTCTAAAACTTTACCAGGGACTCCATCGGCATATGGATGAGTAGATAATGGCTGAATTTTCATTTTTGGGTGCACTATCCCTTTAAGGTAGTCTTGAAAATTTCAGGTGGTGTTCTTGGTAATCTACCAGAAAGTGTACCAAATTACTAGTAATGACTTCACCCTAGATATTAGGACTTAGTTTGTAAAATAGATTCCCAATCCCAAATTTTCCACAGATGGAAAAATGTGAACATTACATCATTACAAGGGGAAAAGGAACCAAGCACAGACAAAAACAACAATTACAATGACAGATTCCATTCAGCCAGAGGTTTAAAATACTAAGTAAGTACTTATACACATTTGATGAACTGCAGCCTTCTAATTTCGACTCTGCCAAAGGACCATCAGCAGGCCGGGACAAAGGGAAATAATGGGGCACAAGGAGAACTTGAATTGTGGTGTGAGAAAAAATCTGTGGAAAACTGGACTGCTGTCTTGGTGAGTGAATGGCGTTAGCTAACATTACCAGATCTATGCTGAGGAAGTAGTCGTGAGGAAGAGTCGCACCAGTGCATTAGTTTCACATGGTTCTGATTTTGATATTCCATCCTGAACATCAGCTTCATCATATTTGGTGAAATATAATCAGCCCTGCAAAGACCACTTCACACAACTGTTTTTCATCACAGATGCAGCAGCTATCTCCTCATGTTCCCTATCTTCTGTCTGTATTTTGGTTCTTAGAGTTCATAAAACATCTACATACAGAGATTTTCTCCTTTCTTGTTAACCTTCTGAACCCATGAGTGTGAATTCACAGAGAAATTCAAACACTGGTCTTGAAATGTTACTGGGAGGAAATACAAAAAACAAATACTGTAACTAAAATAGTGTTTATTCCATAGAAAAAATACCTCATCCAATGCATACGGTAAGAAAGGAAAAGTGAATGTTACAAAAACATAAAGGCTTATAATGTCATGAAAAGAATATTGTTGAATTTAATCATCGTATCCTTTAATGACCTTTCTGAATGCATGCACTTTCAATTTAAAACCTTCTGGATGTCTCATTTCTAAAGAGATTTTTTAATAACATAAAGTTTCTCTATATTCAGCTCTGTTATGCCAGATGCAACGCAGGGGTGCGCCTCAGGCTGAGCTTGTCATCAAAACATAGTGTAGTGCTGTCATCAGAAGCAGCTAGTAGCCTTTCATCTCAGAAACTGTCAAAAGTAATCAAACATGGGATTAAAACCTCGACACTGATCTTTGCATTGATTCAACAAAACCAATGTGTACAGTGTTGACAACGAATGTCTTAATACATGTGGTAAGATTTGGCCTCTCAGAACCAGAACTCGGAGACGAAGACGTGAACGTTGATGATATTCTGGCCGGAGTCGCCTTGAGTTGTCAGGTTGCGCATGGACAGTTTCAGTACTGTAGTCAGTGGACCAATCAGAGCCTTCACCTGACGAACAACACCTAAAGGAGGCAAAGAAGAAAAATATCAGTGACAATAACTACCGTAAAGAGACTACAGTGGTTGGCCTGACTGACAACAAGTGAAGTTTGTCGATTTCATCATTTCTCATGAACGTTAAGTTTGATCAAAAGCAGCAATTAGCAAAGATAAATTGTTTTTATGCTTCTTCATTTTGATATGATTCTAATTTTTTTTATTTATGTATTGCTGTTTGGTTCAAAGGGTCCAACCCCAACCCCTAAACCTAAAACATGTTTTCCCCTAACGGTAACTAGCACTGCAGATAGTTTTGGTTTCAAAGCCTGAGGTTTTGATTTCGAAATTCTGCTGCCACCCTAATACAATTGAGGATAATAGAATTTTATTTGTGGTGCTCACAGCATTAAAAAAATACATTTGTCTTTCAACAGCAAAGTATCTTTTCAGAAACAATGTCCCGGACGGAGGCTGTCTAAACCATTTCCGAATCGTGCAGTCGTCTGTCTCACGCACGTCTGACAGCTCTGCCACTGTTTTATTCGGTACAGCTGTCTACATCAGTTGTGCAACGGCTCACGCTTTGCGCTTATGGGCCGAGGCCTTTTTTTAAATTTCAAGTCCATTTTCTTCTGACTGTATTGATTGTGTATCAGGCTGGGACCATGGATGGGATGCTGAACGGGTCTAGTGGGCACAGGCCCAGGGGTCCAAAGTGTCCGGGGCCCCCGGTTTTCATCTGCAAAATGTCACTCAAATCAACACGCACCAACCAAGAGGAGACTGAAAATTACCACAAAGAGATAAAAAAGACCACAAAAATATGTAGGCATAAAAGAACTGCAAAGAGACACAAAACTGCTTCAGAGATACAACAAACTACAAAAGGTGAAAACAATCACAAAGAGACACAAAAGGACATTACCAACAAGAAAGGTTTCACCTAAGAAGAGACTCAAAAGGACCACAAAGAGATGCAAAAGAAACTGCAAAGAGACACAAAACTACTTCAAAGGGTGGAAACAATCACAAAGAGACAGGCAATGACCAAAAAAAAAAGACACATAACAACTGTTCAAAGAAACACAAGACAACAAAAAAATGACCTTGAAGTGACACAAAATAACATCAAAGAGACAACAAAAAAAAGAAAAACTACAAAAAGGGCAAAACAACCACAGAGTAGGGCTGTACCCAAATATTCGGATATTCGATTATTCGTTTCTATGGGTAGGTATTCGTTATGAAAATTTGGTATTCGATATTCGTTTTTTATTTACATTTTTTTTTTGTATTATTATTATTATTATTTTTTTTTTACATATTTTTTGGTGCTAAATGTAGTCCTTTAGTTGTTGGTAAATGTAGGTTATCAATAAAAATCAAAACATTTAAATTACATTGTTAAAAATGTGAAAATGTAGTATCGCCTCTAACGGAGCTTGTGCGCACGGCACGCTTGAGCGCATCCGTCTGAGGCTGTGGATCAATGTCAAGTTTTACCACTTCATCACTATTCCCTCTAACTTGTAGCTGTTTTTTCATTATCTTTTGAATTTAATATGAATTATGGAACCATTTTCGTCAACGTTTGTTTCCCCCGTTTTGTTCAATAAATCATTGTTTAAAGTTTCAACAAGTTTCTTTTGGAGTGTGTGACACAAGTGTGTTTAGAAAACGACTGCGGACTGTCACCTGCTCAACGCATCAGCACCTTCGGATGCCATGTCAGTAATAGCCAATAATGTCAAAATATCATTTACAGACCGATTTAACAGACGATCACTGCTGCCCGACCCGCAGGTCCATTTGCAGGTACCGTGGGTTACGGGTCGACCCGCGCATCACTACTCAGCTCAGTCTATAAAGGCTGTATACACAACAGTAAGGCTATAGACATTATATTCTATTCAGGCCGGCAGAACCAGCAGCGCATCGGCTCTACAGTGCACGGCACTGCTGATTAACCATTTTATTGCAGCACAGAGTGTCTGCCAGCAACCAGTTACTTGCAGAGGCTTCCTACAACTTGTTTCAACGGTTCCAATTTAATCAGAAGACAAATTAAACAGGATGACTAGCCAGTGTGAAAATCAAAAGAAAGCATAGAATAATGTACTGAAGGAGACTGTTGTGCCATCACATTTTTTTGTGGTTTGAGAGCAAAGATCCAGTCGCCGCTGTGCAAAACTCCACAATACAATTAGGTCCAAACCCCCCCCCCCCCCCCCCCCCCGCCCATATTTGTTATAAATTCTGCCGAAGGTCCGAATGTTAAAAAATGGTATTCGGGACAGCCCTACCACAGAGAGACACAAACAGCTACAAAGAGACACAAGATGACTACAAAGACATGCAAAAGAACTGCAAAGAGACACACAACTACTTCAAAGAGACACCAAAAAAAAACCTACAAAAAGGGTGTAAAAAAATCAAAGAGACACAAAATTATTAAAAAGAGATACAAGGCAACCGAAAAAAGACACAACATTACTCCAAAGAAACAAATAAACAAACTACAACAGGGGCAAAACAACCACAGAGACAAAAACAACTTCAAACAGACACAAACAACCAAAAATGACCTCACAGAGACACATAATTATAAAAAAAAAGATCCAAAGTTACCACAAATAGACACAAAA
This sequence comes from Epinephelus lanceolatus, assembly GCF_041903045.1. Taxonomy (NCBI): domain Eukaryota; kingdom Metazoa; phylum Chordata; class Actinopteri; order Perciformes; family Serranidae; genus Epinephelus; species Epinephelus lanceolatus. The sequence continues at coordinate 10,402,843 of NC_135738.1, forward strand.
CCACAACAAGATGCACAATGGCAGCATGGTGGTATAGTGTTTAGCATTATGGGCTCATGGCAAGAGGGAGCCCCCCTCTGTGGAGTTTGCATGTTCTCCCCGTGTCAGCGTGGGTTTCCTCCAGGTGCTCCAGCTTCCTCCCACAGTCCAAAGACATGCAGGTTAATTGGTGACTCTAAATTGTCCGTAGGTGTGAATGTGAGTGTGAATGGTTGTCTGTCTCTATGTGTCAGCCCTGTGATAGTCTGGTGACCTGTCCAGGGTGTACCCCGCCTCTCGCCCAGTGTCAGCTGGGATAGGCTAGGATAGGTTAGGTGTGCCATGCTATCAGCTTGTACATTTGGATGAGCACTTAAATTAAGTGTTGACATGCTCAACAAAGTCTAGCGATGTCAAGACTGTCCTTGACAACCTGAGTGCCCTCCCACCCACCTTGCACCCTCTCCATGGATAAATGACACCCTCTGTCATGGTAAAACAGATGGGAGAATAAACATAGTGCAACCGAGCATTACTGAACGCCCATGGAATTCATTGGGTGCTCTTTTTAAGTGAACATGCGATTACACTGGGAAAAAAATGCCAGTGTTTATACAGGCTGTCAGCGAGGCCTTTTCTCTGCAGAGGGCTGGTGACATTTCAGCTCTGGCCTGTTTGAACAGCCATCGTCAGTTTGAACAGCCATCGTCAGTTTGAACAGCCATCGCCAGAGTGCAGTCAGCCAGCACAATCACGCCACTGTCCTCCTATCACACCTTCAGCCACCCTTTGTCTTTATCCCATTTCCTCTTATTCATAAGTGAGTCAGTAGAGTGTTCAAGCTTTTAGTATGATGACTCATGAGTTTAACTCAACGCGGATCAAAATGACGACAGATCACCGCCTTGATCGCTCTGAATTATGAGGCTCCTTTCTGTGGTACTTGTAATAAAGCAGTAAAAACCCATTTGGTCGTTCACCACAGGGCAGATGATGATCCATTATGCGCCATCCGCTGCGTCCTTTGGGACACTGGCGTTGTATGATGGCAGATCCCCCCCACCCACTCATTCTCCTTCTCTCCCCCCCCCTCTCTTCCCTTCCTGAGGGGGCCTGGTGTTTGTGGCACCATCACTGTGGCCCACAAGGGTAAATGAGTCCCATGTGTTTGATGGAGGGGAGCAGTCGCAGTCACGCGATACAGCCATGGAGGCATTCCTCCAGGAATCCATCTTTAACTCTGGGAGGGGCAAGCAATGGGAGCTTGAGCTGCTGTCTTTCTCTCTCTGTCACTTTATTTTGCTTTCTCGTCCCTCTCCGGGTCGGATCTGTGGGCACACAACAGATTCCAGCAGATTCCGGCGATAAGCGCTCAGAGGAGTGTGGAATGGGGCCCACTTCGACCAGGGTTGCCCCTTGTTTTGGTGTTTTGGGACTCTGTTGCGTAGTGACACTAGACGGAGGGGAGCGGGACTCAGATTTTATTGTTTCCAAAGCGTCAGCGCCATCAGAAAAAGCTAACCTTTGCTTAAACCTAACAACAGCCGCAACATTAAGAGAATAACTGACATGGAAAAAGAGATTGAATTTTGGAGTCTGAAAATTATTTTCAGACACAAGCCAGTCGAGATGTCACGCAACTCTCAGTTGACCGACGCAAAGTGGGTTCAGGAGGTTCATGATTTGTCCGTGTGCTTAAATCAAACGAAATCAAAAGCTTGAGCGGTGGGTTGAGCAAGCACACAGTGAAGATGAGTAAGATCTTATGAGCACAATATGGACCACCGCAGAGACACATGGGGTCCAGTCCACAATAACGATTTTTCTAAATTACAGTAAGTGTGGCCTGTATCTTACAAGAACTTAACACTCTAATCAGGGTCAACTGTGGGTACGTTTTCCACCGGAAATCCCAAAAATTCCTCAGAAAAAAAGAAGCTTAGCGGTCCAGATAAATAACAAAAACACAAACACATATTGCCTCTTAACTGAAAATTTATTAAGGACGTCTAAATAGTGCAATATGTGGAATGTGTTTGTTTATTTTGTAAATTTGTTTGTGGTCTAATTAGCACATGCAGGGAGTATGCTCTTGAGAACAGAAATTATAGTTCCCTTTAGCTCCTCCAAAACCCCAGAGTCCCTCTGAGCTCACTACTGGTGACTGAAACTTAACACAAAACACAGTGTTTCCCACCTCAGATTATGGACTCTGGGACGCTCCCAGACATATATATGTGATATATGCGAACATGTAGGATGTATCGGGGTTACTGTAGTGATTTGTGGCATGGTAAGAAACAGCCATGTTTTATACAACCTGTAGCTTTTGTTTAACTTAGTTTTTGCACAGCCTTGAGGGCGAGAAAAAGGTAATTATGTCATTACAATTTGGGCCTGATTGTGCAACAAAGGATCCTAAAGTCAGTGTACGTGACCATGATGACTGCGTGTTTCCGTAAGCTTTCCATCAAAAGCGCAGTGGTATCCTCAATGAGTGGAAAGCATCAGCTAACAGCTGGGCCTCAACATACTCACAGTGAACCTGAGGTGAAACCACAACCGCATACTCATCTTTAACATTTCATCCGGGCTGTAAGGCAAAAAGCCAACAACCGCAAAACAGGTTGACGCTGATTGGCGACCGTACCACCTGAGATTCGTATAAATAAACACAAGGAGGTTTAAAAGAAAAACCACGGCTGACAATCTGCCCTGTGACTAGGTTGCAAGGTCATGTAATCCAAGACCTTAAGTTCCCAAGCAGGACATCCAGTTGGAGCGCTGGAAAGGTTTGTGGTGTCTTTCCATCTCACTGAGGTATCTTGCCACAGGGTGCAAAGGTGACTGCGCTGGCTTGAACAGCCACCATCAAACAAACAGCTGTACAATCTGTCCGCTCTCCAAAACATTCCGCCACACCATAAAGTAGCCCCTTAAGTAGAAAATAGCCTTAAATAAATGCATGCTAGTAGCAGAGACACTGCCACAAAACAAAGTGAAGCAAATGCCAGGAGGCATTTGTCATCCTTCATGGCCACGAGCGCTGCAATATTGAAGGGTTACATGTAAACAGTACAATTTCGGGGTTTTCTGGTTTCTACAACTCAGCGAGGAAGTGTATGACAAAATCCAAAATGAACGGGTTTAACACCAGAGACAAATGAAAAATATGCATTGGCCTCACCACAGTATTGTATAATGACACACTGGTTGTGGCGCTATGCATGCTCACTGCAGTGAAACCATTGGAGAGCATCCAGGTGGTGTACAAAGTTCCAGTATGCAAAGAGGGTACTGGAGGGCATTCTTCAGAGTCATTATGGCTATAACTGTGATATGTTTTGTATCTAACCATATCGCTGCTGTACAGCTGAGCACTGCTGGCATAAACATAAACACAGCAAAGAGCGGTTTCTTATTCAATTATTCGTTGTTTTTTTTTTTTACTGTCTGAAACTTGTCTCCAAAAAGCCCATAAAACCAAGGAGACGTGCCAAAGAAACTGCTAACTAGCTCCCTTGTTACCCTATTAGCAAAGCAACCAATTTCAGTTTTGATAACCCGTCAGCATGGCTGAAATATAATCCATTCAAATTGCCAACAGTGAGTGCACAGGCCCCTTGGGTACCGGATCTTGTGTTTACGGCCTGGTCACCGCTCACTGGTACGAGGATGGCCAGTCGGGTCAGGCCGTCCAAACCCAACTCTGACCACTCCAAAGAGGGGGTGGGAGCCCTGACCACCCCTGCTCTGACAGGCCAGCACATGTGGCTTGATATTTTAAGGTCAATTAACAGCGTCATACTTACAGATCTCTCAAATGGCCCGTGGGTCATTGTTGGACAGTGTCGCAAACCGGGCAGTGACATCATTGAAAAGTAGCCGTGGGGAATTGGTCTGTTCTTTTCTTGGACTTTCTGTTTTAGCAGTTGTGGGCCAGAGCAGCTGAGATGACATAACATGCACCATTATCTTTACCACAACCTTTGCACTATATTACAAGTGACCTTTCAAAGCTGAGACCCATAACTAAGGCGCAAAATATAGACCTGACAGTGTAGACTAAATGGAAAGGAAATAAAAACCTGCTTTGTTTGCATTTTAAATCAGAATTTTAGATCATATTCTCCATCTAAATTATGAATGGATGAAAGTTTACAGCATCTTGATAAACTGTTTGAGTACTTTGCTATAACAGCATTCATTTTGTGGGATGAGCTATTGCATAAACAAAGTTACATTTCTTAAAATCACAGAGCCAGACAGCAGAGAGTAATGACGAATATAAATTAACTAGATCACTAAAGATAAGTGTATCTGAGAATTACGGAGACAGCTTTATTGCATGGAATATGTACTGTATGTGTGCATACCAGTATCTCTTTGAGCGTGACATATCTGCATCACTATCTCTTCATCAGTACATTGGTGGTGGAGGACCACCCGAGGGGAGCAATGTGTGTTTGGCTGTGGGGTTGTCGGGTGGAGAAGACCCTGTTTTGATTAGCCGTACTAATCTCTTGTGGGGCAGACGAGGATTCCTTATGGGCTTGGCGCGCTCTAGTGGGCCCGCTGCTGCCATGTCATGATTCATCCAAATGACAGCCGCTCAAACGGAGCGAGTTGTCTGCTTATCTCCACTGCTGTCCTCAACTCCTCACCAGCACAGCCACAAGCCGGAGCCACAAGCAAGCTCCACTGGCTCTGAAGTAGTCATGTCTCACACAGTAGGCTCACATTCCACCAGCCACTGAGGACGGCCGCGCTGACGACCATGACTACCTGCACAGAGACAAACTGTCCACTTCCTCTGCCATTCATCTTGCTGTCTGCCTCGCTGGCTGCCAGTCCTGCACCAGTGGCAATGCAGAAGGTATTTATCCTCTGCACAGGAGAAAAACCGCAAAGGCATATTTCCACCTGCTTTTCAAAAATGAGTGGAATTTAGCTGCTGCGTCTTAGACTTAGAGTTTCTCCAGAGGATAATTCATGAAGAGAAGGCATCATATTATCTGTTGCTGTCCGGTTAAATAAACATAAATACTATATAAATCAGTTTTTCCTGCTAAAGAGAATTAGACAGCAGTGATTAATGGTACTGTAAAATCCTTCCATGACAAATAATTACTCATGAAGAGGAGTCATTTGGACACATTCAGGGATGACTAAACATGTGCTGACTATTTGATTCCACAGTTGACTACTGACTGTATTGTACATTTGATTTGCACACACTGAGCCTCATTCACTGATATGTACGTAGAAATGTTGTCACCTAGTGCGCAAAATAACCATCAGATTCACGACATGTGTGCACTGGCCAAAGTTGTTCTTACCACTGTGCGTATATTAGTGCGTCAGAATAATTCTAAATTGACAGGTGCATGCACAGCATCAGCATACTGTCACGCTCCCAGTTCTCTACTTAAAGGATAGCTTTGGCACTTTTCAACCTGGACCGTATTTCCCCATGTAAACTGATCAAAGACACTGATGTGAACAATTTTTGAAATTGGTCCAGTATTGAGGGAGCCGGCAGCGGCCTGCAGCTGCAGAACGAGCTGCAATGGAAACACAGGGGGCAACTGAACATCGTCAGATGTTTAGATATTAATATTATTTTATTATTATTTGATTATTTATTGATATTATTATTTGATATTATAAGTGTCTGAAGTTACCCTTTACCTTTCACTTGATCTGGTCTGTTTGTTACTGCCTCGTTAAGCAGAGGTCTCTTTCTGAAATATCACAAGATGTCGTTTGTTGTAGGAAAACAACAGTGGAATCCTGTGTGAGCTCTGGAGAGAGAATACTAACCAGACTATTTTACAGTAAACGTAGTTTAGTGTTATCTGAAAGATATTCAGTGCAGTCTCTGCTGCTACTTATCTTAGCTGTTGTTTCACACTCATTGCTATTTCTGGCCGTCATTACAGACGCCATCATCACCACCATAAATGTTTGATGTCAATCTCGTTGTGGGTGAAATCTCAGGGGACTGCTCCCATTCTCTAAATACAAATTAAATAATTCTCTTTGTGCATTATCAATGCATTAATTAAACAATAAATGAAAAATTACCACACAATTGTTTCACTGATAACTGGTTTTGAACTAGATATGTTTCCTTCTTGCTTAGTACTTTTATGCCTTTGTCATGCTGAAGATAATATTGTGGTTGAATGGAGGATTATTAAACGATTAATTAATTAGAGGTGCACAGTGGCACAGTGGTTAACATTGTCGCCTCACAGCAAGAGGATTCCTGGTTTGAACCCAAAGGTAGGGGAGCCCCTCTGTGCGGAGTCTGCATGTTCTCCCCGTGTCAGCGTCGTTTTCTCCGGGTGCTCCGGCTTCCTCCCACAGTCCAAAGACATGCAGGTTAATTGGTGACTCTAAATTGTCCGTAGGTGTGAATGTGAGTGTGAATAGTTGTCTGTCTCTATGTGTCTGCCCCGTGATAGTCTGGCGACCTGTCCAGGGTGTACCCCGCCCCCCGTGACCCCCTACAAGGTAAACTGTTACGAAAAATTAATTAATTAATGAATGAGTGATGAGGATGAAATTTGTCCATCCATCCATCCATTTCATCCAATGCAAGGCCAAGCAAAGCACCCCAGACATCCCTCTCCCCAGCAATGCTTTCTAGCGCCTCCTGGGGGACCCCAAGGTGTTCCCAGGCCAGATGAGATATGTGTGTGTTCTGGGTCTGCCACAAATTTGCCGTACATTAGTAAATAAACAGCATTGTCTATTGAAGACTTTCTTAGCAGGCCCACCTTGGTACAAGGGAAAAAAGCAACACTAGTCTATGATACCATCAGTGGGAGTGGTCAAAGACAATATCAGTCCCTGCTATGATGTCACTGAGAGATAATACAACAGGGGAACCACCAGCATATTATCAGGGGTGAGAGCCTCAGCTCCAGACTCAGCCCATGCTTCCAGCAGAGACCACAGAGAGAGTGTTTTCAAAGGGAGGACTCACCCTTCCACCTGCTGACTGCCAAAATCAATCATCCCATTATCAGCCCTACACAAACAACCTGTCCCGGATCAAACGTGGATGTGTATTCATGCTGACGGCGTCAGCATGAATACACATTCCTCCACTGTTTGTGTTTTCAAACATGTGTACGATGTGACACAGATGTTGTCTTTGCTGCGAGGATGATATGTATTACTCCTGTGTGTCTGCATACCTGCAGGGATTTTGTGTGGTCGCCGCTGCTGTGCTACTGTGGTCGTCATGGGAATCTGTAAGTGTTTGATTGGTTCTGATCATGTTTTCCAAGTGTTGTGTTTGCACAGATGCGTAAGGCTGTCAGGGTTGTCTTCCAGATGTGACAGTGCTGGGAAAGCCAGTGATGGATGACCAGGAACTAGGAAAGAGTGGTGCAATTCTTACACTATTTGGTGTACTGTCAGTCTCTATATGTGTGGGTGTGTGTGTGTGTGTGTGTGTGCATGTGTGTGTGCGCATACGTCTAAGCAAACACTGCATGCCTGTGTGCGCAGGCGACTGGTTTTAAAGAGTGAGTAAGTGAGCATAACGGAAAAGAGCGTCAGCCAATCAAACCTTTCAAGGATCACTTTTTCACGTTAGCAACGGATTCTGAGGATTCCTAATTGCCTCTTTTGTCCCTTTCAAAAACACACGAAGTGGCCAAAAATAATGGCCAAAGTTAGTTTGAGTTCACGCACTTGTTCATTAGTGGAGCCTCAATGTCTGCTACTCTTCACATCCCACCAAGCTGTAATACCACTGTTGGAGACACTGGAGATACTGGAAACTAAGCTTCCTTAAGTGACACGTCAGCGAGCCTCACACAATGGTTACGCAACAGCAGCATCTGTGGGCCAAAGCACCAGCAGCACAACCCACTAAATAAAACCAAGAGGGCCTTCATCGCACCGTGGACACCACACTTCACAGCGAGGAGTCAGTGACCAAAGGCTCCACTGCACAGCGCCTCAGTTTGGATATGTGATGGGCAACTGGTGCTAACATGCAAGAGCTGCATCCAATAAGCATCCAATGGGTTTGGGAGAGAAGTGGCTCCTCACAAACAGGCCTTTCATGTGGTCGTCAGTTTAAGTGCTCTAATGCTCGGCGAGACACTGAGGCCTAGCGTGGGGAAATGGAACAATACATTTAACCACATGAAGCAAAGCGCCCAGGATTACTTCTGCACATATTTTCTCCCTCTTTCTTTCCTCTTTCATTGAATCACAGTCTCTCACTTTGTCTTTCTCTGCAATTTTATTCACCATCTCTTGCACACACACACACACACACACATACACAGTGTACTTGCCCCTGCAAATGAGCACCACTATAAACAGGGAATTTTGCTTAAATCCTCTTTACACACACGCACACAGACGCACACACCAGACGATATAATACAAAATAAGGCTTATCACTGATGCAGAATTACACCGCTGCGTATTCCAACAAAAACATACCATTATAAGTCAGTACAATATAATTATAACTGCTTCAACATTGACTTATGTGAATTGTTGCTGGTCTTTTCTCATGTTTCGTGTGTGAATTTGGGTACGTTTGATAGGCACACATCTGTTTCTGCACAAGTGTACAACTTGCGAGCACACACAATCCAGCCTGCACCAGTGACAGTCACATCCCCCCTCCCTTGCTTTCATTCTGTAAAGACAGATGTGCATACTGATGGGCCGTCCCTTCATCCATCAACATTAGAAGACGACAGCGCTGTCCTTACGCTACCACCCTGCCTGCATCTCAGCACGAAAACAAAACAAAACACCTAGACAGGCCCAACGATGTGTCATCATTGGGCTCACAACAACCCTCATCCTCCCGGGGCCAAGGCTCAGTTCAGCTCTCCCACAGGCGTGCAGCAGCCTTGGGTCGCCACCAGACTAAAGGATGGGAATGGCTTCCACCCAAACATGTGTTGTTGTTACACACCACTGGAGATGTTATCTGCTGCTCCTACTTGAACTAGCGCAGGGCTCCTTTTTGCATGCTGGCGGTCGCTGCAACAGGTAGTTATAATGAACCGCTTGTCAACTGCAATCACTCGTGTAAGCGTGCGCGTGAATGCACGAGCGTAGATTTATGCACTCTATTCTTGTACATCCAGACTGCCGTAACTTATTGTGGAAAGTAATGATCTGCTTGGGATAAGCAAAGCCGTAGATAAGTGAATTAAGTAGTACTTTGTTTCACCACAAGACTGTCGAAATTGATGCCAAATATTTGGTGAGACAGAAACAGGCCTTCGTCTGTCTCAAAGAGCCACTCAGAGGACAACTCTCCGAAGACACAGACACCGAGAGCCCCCGTGAAGACGATGACAGCTACATGATGCCACAACACTGCAAAGACCATAACGGGCTGTGTCAGATGCAGTTATGTCAGAGTGTCCAGACATTCCTCGTGGGAGTTTTTGTGCTTTTTTGTCCCTTCTCAGTGTGCACATGTGAGTTTGATTTGTTAAAAAAAAGAATACACATATTTCATACGTTTCAAAATGAGAAATCAGATAAGGGAAACCGCCTTCTCGTCAAACGAAAAAATGCAGTTCTCAGTCACGGAGGCTGTCGGGTGGTACAGGCTGCATGTTAAAGCTGCTTTTGTCAAATGTTTGCACTGGTTTGGTTCATCCACAACACAAAGACGAGTGAAATCCCTGTACTCACCCACATACATTCCATTCTCTACCCGCTTGAGGATGTCGAAGGCGTTATCCACGTTGCCCTCCAGGATGTCAAACTTGACGTCGTAACTGCCTAAGTGATAGGGCCCGTAAGCCGGCACTGTGGTTCTCAGGAAAACAATCTCTGTTGGAAGATAACAATTAGACACAAAAAGCTTTTGGAGCCTAAACCCTCATAATCACATTGGGATTGCACCGCCAATCCAGTGCCAACTCTTGCTTTTCTTTACTTTTTTTTCTCTCCGAGAGAAAGACAATAAAATGGGAGATGGAAAGGTCTGTGTTTATTGTGCACCGAGAGGGTCACAGGAAGGTTGAGGCTTTTCAATGCTGTTGTTCAGCTGAAGGGCCTCGAGTCCTTTACACCCCAACTCAGAGCTTATGGGAAATGACAAGAGCTTAACTCCCCGTGACATTGAGCATGAGTGTGTCTGAAACATGCACTGCATGCCAGCCAATAGATGCTTGTCAGCTGTCACTGTCTGCGAGTGATTACCGTGGTTACTCATATCCAACCAGCATGGCACTTACTCTCTGGTGTGGGCCAGCCAAGCCCAGGACTGCATGGAGAACATCATGGAATAACTAATTTGGAGGTCAGAGGTAGTCATATGGATTCTGACAACTGCAGGAAAATGCATTTGATGGGAGCTCGGAAATTAAGGAAGATAAAGCAGAGCTAAAGAGAAAAAAAGGCTGAGGGCCGCATTGACACTAAATAAACCACGAGTTATCTTGCAGCCTACAAATTCGTTGTCTCTAAAGATTTTAACAGGCACAAATGAAGCCTCAAATACGGGCCTTTGTGGGTTAGTGAAACTGTAGAGAGTAGAGGGATACACTGAAGAAATATTAGATGAAATGATCTGTAAATTTAAAAAAATTACATTAAAGCAGAAGTTCAACATTTTGGGAAATAAATGTATTTGCTTTCTTGCCAATAGTTAAATTAGAGGATTGATGAGACTCTTATATCTGTGCAGTAAATATGAACCTACAGCCAGCAGCTGGTTAGCTTAGCATAAACACTGAAAACAAAACGAAACAGCTAACCTGTCCAACACTGGGGAGTTGCACTTTGACTGACTGTCCACTTTGGCTTTTATATTAATGATTTAATATGTCAAGTAGTGAGTCCAAGAGAGTCTGGTGCTGTAGGTGAGTCGGGGTCATTCCTATGTTCCCCAGATTTATATGGCACGTAATGGGAACATGACAAATGCTCCTATGTTCCTCAGTTCTACCAGGGTTCTACGTTCCCATGGTCCTGTGTTCCCCAGTTTTATAGAGCACGTCATGGGAACCTGACGAAGATGTTTCCCTGCTCTGTATTCACTATGACATGGGCTAGGGTTAGATAAGTGATCATGATTCTGAGTCATGAAATTGCACTGGACTTGGCCTTAATAGTACATTCTCTACTCTCTGAACTAGTGGGACACTCAAGTACTCTTTTTGAATAAAGAGCAACGCCCAAACATATTTCAGCTCTAAAAATAGGGACTAGTCAACCAATAGATTTACCAATTAAATAGAGGAAGAAAAACAATATATTAAAAGAGACAAATTATTATCAAGCATTTTAGGGTTCAGAAATCAAAAGTAGCTGACTATTGCCATTTCCAAAGATAAGGAAAGGATTAGGATGCGTAGGATCAGGTTAGTTTACTTGAAATGTGAATATTTTCATATATTTTAATTCAAACGGGTTTAATTTGAAACAAAAACAATAGGAGGTTTACTGTGTTTAAACAGATTATTAAACACAAACCTGGTAAACATGGCCCCTGGGAAAATAAGGCCATGGGAACATAGGACCCTGGGAAAATAGGACCTTGGAAACATAGGAATATAGGAACATAAGATCTTGGTAATATAGGGCCTTGGGAACATAGGACCTTGGAAACATAGGAATATAGGAACATAAGACCTTGGTAATATAGGGCCTTGGGAACATAGGACTTTGGAAACATAGGACTTTGGGAACATAGGACCCCGGGAACAAGAAACCTTGGGAGCATAGGACCCTGGGAACAAGAAACCTTGGCAGCATAGGACCTTGGATACATAGGACCTTGAAAACAAAGGAACCTGGATACAATTGGACCTTGGGAACATAGGACCCTGGGAACATAGGGCCCTGGGAACATAGGAACATTGAACATATGACCATGGAACCATGGAAACATAGCACTTTGGGAACATAGGGTACTGCAAACATAGCACCTCAGGAACATAGGGCCATGGGAAACAAATAGGACCCTGGAAACATAGCACCTCGGTAACATAGAACCTTTGGAACATAGGACCCTGGGTACATGGAACTCTGGGGACATAGGACCCTGGGAACATAGGGACTTTGAACATATGACCACGGACCAGGGAATCATAGCACGTTGGGAACATAGGACACTGCAAACATAGCACCTCAGGAACATAGGGCCATGGGAACATAGGACCCTGGGAACATGGGACTCTGGGAACATAGGACCCTGGGTACATGGGACTCTGGGAACATAGAACCTTTGGAACATAGGACCCTGGGTACATGGAACTCTGGGAACATAGGGCCTTGGGAACATAGGACCCTGGGAACATAGAACCTTGGGAACATAGGACCCTGGGAACATAGAACCTTGGGAAGATAGGACCCTGGGAACATAGAACCTTTGGAACATAGGATCCTGGGTACATGGAACTCTGGGAACATAGGACCTTGGGAACATAGGGACTTTGAACATATGACCACGGACCAGGGAATCATAGCATGTTGGGAACAAAGGACACTGCAAACATAGCACCTCAGGAACATAGGGCCATGGGAACATAGGACCTTGGGAACATAGGACCCTGGGTACATGGGACTCTGGGAACATAGCTGTGCGTTCACGCCGAGCACGAATTCGCAAATTCGCGCGTCGAGATTACATACAAAGTCAATGCAAAGACGCGATTAGATGTGAAGTCGCGCCGGGCAGCCACGCTAGATGCGTAGTCGCATCAAAATTCGTGTCTATCGCCTCATCGCTCGAGTTGAAAATATTGAACTTTTGAGGTGAATTCGCGTGACGCTGTGCCGCGAAAGCCAATCAGTGTTGAGATTCTCCCGACGTCACTGACGTCAGTGACGTCTTGACGCCCTGACGTCCAGTTGTTGACACAACAAACTGCTACTCACCGGAGACAGATGGACAGGCGCTCCACAACTGAAATGGAGCGCCTGTAGCTGGTGTCCTGCCGGGAGATCCTGGCGCCAACCCTCACCAACAGGTCCTCACACTGGGCCCCAGTCAGCCTGAAGTACCGCTGAAAGCGGCTATCATCCAGACAGAGTTCCTGGAGGAGGTGGTGAAAGTTGCAGAGCTTGATGTGCTTCTGCAGGATAGGGTGAACCCCAAAACGACGGCGTTTGGCCCTCCGACGCATCTGGGACTTCCAGAGCAGGTACAAAGCAGCGATGTTGGTTATCTCAGCCATGGTTGAGGAGAGAATGGCTGTTATCTAGTGAAAATGGGCGGGCTCGCTACTTGCGCGACTGATGCGATAACGCAAATGAACAAAATGGTCCGGCGTCCAAACTCATGCGTTACACGTGTTACATGTGAGTGATTTGCTTCACTCGCGCCCGGTGTGAACGCACAGTAGAACCCTGGGTACATGGGACTCTGGGAACATAGAACCTTTGGAACATAGGACCCTGGGTACATGGGACTCTGGGAACATAGAACCTTTGGAACATAGGACCCTGGGTACATGGGACCCTGGGAACATAGGCCCCTGGGTACATGGGACCCTGGGAACATAGGACCCTGGGAACATAGAACCTTTGGAACATAGGACCCTGGGTACATGGGACCCTGGGAACATAGGACCCTGGGAACATAGAATCTTGGGAACATAAGACCCTGGGAACATAGGACCTTTGGGACATAGGACCCTGGGAACATAGGGCCTTGGGAACATAGGACCCTGGGAACATAGGACCTTTGGAACATAGGACCCTGGGAACATAGGACCTTGGGAATATAAGACCCTGGTAACATAGCACCTTAGAATCATAGAGCCTTGGTAACATAGGAACCTAGGAACATAGGGCCTTGGGAAAAATAGATCCCTGGGAACATAGATACACTCCCAGTGAGTTTTATTAACTGTGGACAGAACAAGGTCAGCCGTTTCCCCGTTTCCAGTCTTTATTCTATGCTAACTAGCTGACAGCTAGAGTTTTGTAATTACTTATAAATATTAGAATGTTATCAATCATCTCATCTAAGTTGGCAAAACAGGGAAAAGCGCTTTTCCCAAAAATGTCAAGCTGTTCTGTTAAGACTTGTTCTTTCCCAATGAACTTTGCATTACATATCATTTTGTTTTTACACTTCTTCTGCATGTTTGCCCATCTGGATCACTCCAGAACTTTCCATCATTAGTATAGACATAAAAAATGAACTTGCACCTACCCTCTGGCCTTGTGAACTCTCTGAAGGTGGGCAAGGAGATGAAGGTGTGGGATATTGAGTGCATGGGGTCCAGAACACAAGCAACGTCATTGGGCTGACAGGACTTTACACAGCGAATGGTGTCAGAGCGTTGAAGCCTCGCCACTCTACAGGACAGAGCAAACGTAGACACCCACAAAAAAGGGGAAAAAAAGAAAACACACACACACATACACACACACACACACACACACACACACACACACACGGCCTATGACCTTTAGGTAATGTCTATATAAAGACTTCACCATCAACCGCCTTTGGTTTCTGAAGCTCACAATAACAGGGCATCCTTGGGAGCAGCCCACTGCGTAATCAGAACCCAGTGGGACAACTCCAATGGCTGCTACACAAACAATATCTGAACAAGACAGCGGGGACACTGGATATAGCAGTCAACATCAAAAACAATCAAATTCTGTGTGGCTTGGAAGAATAATAAACCAACAATGGCCTCAGCTCATGCAGCAGCCAACCTTTGTAGCTTGCCTTGTGGAGACTAGCGCTGCCATTGATGCTTTTCTGATGCACTATTTCAAGCTGTGTGGGAAATGAATTACTACACTCACAGAGAATGATCCACAACCTGCTCAGGAAAAATATTTGGATTTGCTGAGCATCCCCGGCTTCACATCAGATAATCTCTTGAGGAGGATTTATGGGGCAAGGGAGTGTTCTAAAAGACTCCTAAATTGTGATCAACATGACTAGACAACTCCCCAGCCTCTCCCCAGGGCAGCTCTCATCCTATTATTTAGGGCTTTGTTTATTCCACAGACTAATCAGTGACAGGTCGGAGGGAATGGAGGGCCTCTGCTGGCTCCTAAGGCTAACGCCACCTGAAGTATCGCTATTCACTACCTGTCTGCGGCGTAAGACTTTGAGAGAGGTTTCTAAAGCACTAACAACCTCATAAATCAGGAGTTTGTCTTTGAAACGACGAGGAACTTGTGATCATGAAAGAGCTATTGAAACAAAATAAAAGCCTCCACTTTGACATCCAAGATGTTAAATTTAAGCTCGGTTTTTCACAAAGGAGACAAGTCAGTACACGGTTATATTGGGTTATGAAAACAGCCAAGTTGCCATGTATAAGTCCAGTTAATGTGCATGGCAGCCGTATAGCCACATCGTGAGTCATGGGCCGTGGATCTCTGGCGCTCCTCAGGGGACCTATAGGCTGCAGCTCAAAGCCTGGGCCCGGCTTGGGTTGCAGGGCTCCTTTCACGGAGAGCGAGGAGAGAAGCCCCTGACAAAAAGTCAAGCCACCACTGGGTAGGGGCTTGTAATTAGCAATTAGCGGGTGGGTCCAAGTTTTGCTTTGGCCCACG
Organism: Epinephelus lanceolatus; assembly: GCF_041903045.1. Taxonomy (NCBI): domain Eukaryota; kingdom Metazoa; phylum Chordata; class Actinopteri; order Perciformes; family Serranidae; genus Epinephelus; species Epinephelus lanceolatus. The sequence goes on from NC_135738.1 coordinate 10,418,365, forward strand.
CCAAACCCACAAAATGTTCTCCTAGTTTATAATACCACGGCCTGAGCTGCAGAAAGACCCGAGCGGGGCTCTAGAGGACGAGGTGAAAGCTCTGTTGAGGTAGAGAGTAAATTTACGAGAAGATAATGACCCAGGGTGAACTGCCCCCTTTACACACAGACGGACACTTCAAAGCAAAGGCAGCAAGTGGACCTAATTACAGCTCCATGTGTGTGCCAATGCATGTACGTGTCTGCACCAAAACTACCTATATGTGCGTCTATGTGTTTATTTGTGCATGTGAGCCTTTGTGCATGCAAACATGCTTGTGTATATGTGACTGTGTGCGCGCGTGCATGCAGAAATGTACGTCTTCTTCATCTCCCCATGCCTCACGTGGCCCAGCCCAGGAGAAAAACCCCAATACTTTCAGACCAGAAAGAAAAACAGACTTTTTGGATGAAAGTCCTCTGGTCAAGCGTATGGGGCCTTTTATTTTTTTGGTAATTATTATTTATAGTCGGCACATTGATAACGCCCCAACACAAACACTGCAGGGCATCATTCATTCTGTGCGCGGTGATGTTGCTGCACCACAAATTGTTCAGACCACCAGCCAGAGCCCAGAGCCCCATAACTCAATGTCAAAGGGGAAGAAAAAACCTTATGCGCACCACTATGTTCTTATTTTAAGGATATCCCCACTAGGGACCAAGTGCATCCTTACTGGCCTGACAGCTAAGGACAGGAGGAACCTAGGACATCTGAATTTACAGTTATTATAAGCCACAGCCCTCGGGCAGCAGCCTCACAGCACGTCAAACTATTTATACTCTCTCCTGCTGGTGCACATTTCCCTCTCCTTTGCCACTGCATCCCATCGCGTGTCACTTACTCAGCCTTCATTTGGATTATCTGTCTGCTTTGGGGTTTACACCCGCAGTATGCAGTGGAAATCTGTGCATTTCACATTAAGCCTGAAATGTAATGGGAGCTAAAGAGATGTGCATGAAAATAGCTGCCAGAGAAAGACGTATTTGCGGTGCAAGGTAACTGATGTTTGGGAAGTGGGAGTAACAATACAGTAATCGGCCCAGTCTGGCTCTTTTCTGAATGGAATTTGGAGGTGTGGAATTACTTTATGGACTTAATAAATAGTGGAAATTGACATAGATGAAAACTTGTGTGTGTTTCAAAGCCTATTTAAAAATACAGGTCTGGTTCACTTCTGTGTTCATGAACATTACTGATGCAGGAAACTTTTAAAACATAATAAAATCATTAAATAAATCAGTAATTATCTAGAGCTGGTGTGTTTATTAAAATAACTTGTGTATGTATTTTTGTAGATAATCAACCCTTTTTTTTTAATCAGATCACAAAACATACTTTGACTTTAAATATTTGCATCACTAGAGATTTGCATGTGTCAATGGACTTCCTCTTCACTGAAGCTGTTGGAATAATAGTAACATGAAACTATGTGAGGAAGTCTTCTTGCCTCCATCTGTGATTTGGCCTCACATTCCAGCTGCTCCCTTCACTGTATTTGATTAAAGCCCACAATGCACCATTATCAAGAACTGGATTTGACTTGAACATGTGTTATTTCTATTTCAATTTTAATAGAAAACTGTTCATCCAACACATAAACCATAAAATACTGCAAAACGTCAGACTTTATCATGCAACCATCATCAGATTACACTCAGTTGTAGGCAAACTTGGGTCGTTACCATTTCATCATTTACCCTGACCTAGGACGCCACCTAGCGGCTATCACGGTGCCATACCTCCAAGAAGATACATTCAGTTGGACCTAGTTTGCACTGCTCACTCATTATTCTTAATTCTAGTAGTAAAAACTGATTATGCAAAATGCTACAGTACTAAGAAACTGTGCTTCTTTCTCCTGATTTTGTGTTGTTTTGTTTCATATCCACTCTCAAAAAAGGGTGTGTCATCTTAACACTTGTTTTGTGTCGAACAGAGTCATATCTGTGGTGATTTATAGCAAAATAAAAGATGAAATAGACAAGGCTGGACAAATAGTCTGACAGAGGGGGCAGCTGCCTCACAGTACTAGATGATCAGTGCCTGTGAAAGCTGCAGAGTCACTAGCTGGGTCTCCATGCAAATATAGTGCAAGTTTTAACAAAACTGAGAACATCTGCAAAGGAAAATGCAGGTTTATATGGTTTGCCATCCACTACTGTTTTTGGGAGATGATTCAATAATAACAATACTTTTCAAATCAGATGCTAATGCAGAACAAGGTGCAACGAGATGATGGAATTAAAGAAAGAATTATTAAGTCAGACTTCACACAAAGGAAAACAATGGATGTATAATAATGGGCAGCACACTGGACAATGGGAATAGAATTCTAGAAACAGCTGTGTGTTCTTAGAAGAGTTCTGGCAACAGCACTGTGTGGATAAGTGTGTTAAAAGCCATCCAGAGATGATTTAGAGAGCTTGTAGTGGTCTATGCAATGACGGTACACCATGACTGCATGTCATCATTTATTTGCTCAATCTCCCCCAGGTGTAAACATATTTTTGTAAAATTTTTGGAGGGAATTTTTGTTGTTTCCACTCTGTTTTTTTAAACTGTGCAAATTTATAAATGCACATAAAAACAGGTGGGTGGAATCACATCAACTGTGCCTGTTGGTTTGTAGTAATTTGATGCATTGAAAAATGGTGAACAGGAATGGTGTGACATTTTAGGAAATGCACTTAAAAAACTACTCACTTTTCTGTCAAAGTCAACATTGTTAAATGAAATTGTTTTTATAGAGGACAGGATGATGCACAGATACTGTATAAAGGGCGACAGGGGTCGTTAGCAGGGCCGTCCATAAGGGGGGAAAAAAGGTGAAAACTTTCGAGCCCCCGTCCGCTACAGCAAGGACAAAGCCTTTTTATGTGGGGCACCTGCTCTACCAGGTGAGCTCCTGGATGCCCCGAGTATGTGCTATTTTGAAGCCTGGTTCATTCTAAAAACACCTCTCCTGAAAATGGTATGCAGTTTTTTGTTTTTTCTTTTGTATGCAACTGTTGCAAAAAAGTGGACTGCACATGAGCACACAAATGCGTCGATACGAGTGAAGCAGATTTGGGGAGAGCCCACAACTGGAGCTTTTCAGGGGATAAGCCAGTTCTGTGGATGGGACTATTTGTTAGGGGCCCACAGCTCATTTCTGCTCTGGGGCCCCAAGCCAGTTGATTCAGCCATTAGTTTGGGCACATTTTTAGGCAGGCCTTACTCTAATCACACAAATCTATGAATGAAAGAAAATGATTTTTGATTATAACAATGAATTTTTAGTAACTGGAAATCCTAATTTTTATTTATATCTACGCAGAATGTAACATACAGTAGTCTGCATCACCATGCTTCGCTTTGAACATACTGTGACGTTATCTCGCAGTGTTGCGGATGATTTTTTTCTGTTAACTCTACGACACAGTGCATTTAAAATGACACATCCTTTTTAAGAGTGTATTAACTTGTGACCCTGTGTAACTTTAGTGTTTTATTCTAGTAGGGGATTGTAAGGTACTCTGGGCTCCTCCTGGGTAACAAACACCAGCACTTTAGCCAGGTACGTGCTGAGCGTGCCGTAGCGACGCAGCCTTAGCTCCAGAGATAGATCGAAGTCCTGCGGCTTGTTGATGAGCTTTGCCACCGACATGACGCCGCCAGTGGCCACCTGCTCCGTCTTGAAGAAACCGCCCTCGTTGCCAGAGGTGATAGCGATCTGGATGTCGTCGCCGGCCACGGTGTGGGAGGGGCCCATGCGGAAGATGTTGGTGAAGACGGGGATGTTGGTGGGGAAGGTGAGGTAGTAGTAGGTTATTCTCAGGGGCATGGCCAGGCACTCGACAGACTCATTGCAAAGCAAGCGTTCACATCGACTGCAAAGAGAGAAAGGGTATGGGAAGGGGCGGGGGCGGGGGCAGGATGGGACAAGACAGAACAAAACAGGCACAGGGAGAAGGAGAGAGAGACCAGGTGTAAATTTAATTTGCCGTGCATGGCATGCAGTGGGAGAAACATCAGTCTCTGCAGCGTAAACCTTCACAGGCCAGTCACGGTGCCCTCTGTGGGATCATGCAAGAGTCACTGGTGCTTCCATAACAGGGTGGTCATACACAGCCTCTATTGTAGCCACTGAGCAAATATCCATATGCATTTCATCATTATAAAACAACAGAACATGCTACAGCCAAAATCTTTTCTCAAGTCATTCCAGCATGGAGCATACTGGACATGCACAGCCTTGAATACCATCTCAATCAGGGGCAGTTTAAAAGGCCTGACATCATTTACCAGTAGGATAACCACTCAAACTTGACTGTGAATCAGACCTTGCTGTGTGAGTGTTTTTGTGTCAATGTTTGCATTATTTATGTCTGTCTATTGATGATAATATTGCTGGGAGAGCAGAGGACAATGTGTCCCATTAAGCAACAGTCACTACATTTACATGCACACTAATATTCACCAATATTCTGATTTTTATTACAGGTCATGTAAACAGCATATTACATTTAAATATTTCTATATTAGGCCTTGTTCTGATTGTAGCATTTTCCGATTAAGACGTGGGATATTTCGGTATTATTCAGGTTTTAAAAGCATTCTTTCGGTGTGTGTACAACACATTCGGACTATGCATTTTAAGTTGGGTTTTTACTGCAGTTTGTGACATATAACCTCTTGTCTCTTGCCTTTTTACAGTCAGCTCTGGGCGTTAGACTTTGATATCAACATAGATACATGGAAATACTGCATTCAAGAAGGTGGTTGAAGGAATAAAAGGAGGTTGTTTTTTAACAGTACAACAAGTCCGCCATTTTGATGCAAAGAAGCAAAATGACAAACGGCTCCAGCCACTTTTCTACGTCTTAACGTGATTACAACATGTTAAGGCAAGTTAATCAGAGTATGTGTGGCTGCATGTAAACAGGAATATGAGTGTAACATTTGTTATCATTAGCCATGTATTTTGGAATACGAGTAAAAAACTGTATATTTTGTGCATGTAAACATAGTCAACATGCACCCAGTCCAGATACTCACGTCTCTCCAACGCGCCGGTAGTTGTTTGGACAGTCGAAGGACAGGCATCTGAATCCTCCCTGTACATTAAAGCAGCTCTGATTCTCCGCGCACGTGTGTGTTCCTGTCACACATTCATCAATATCTGGGAGTGAAAGGACAAAAAGTGGATTTATATTTTTTATAAAGCCCAATATCACAAATCACTTTACAGATGGATTTCTAATGATGTTACCTAAAGGAAGCATATATAGAGTAAATAGGATTGGTCCGAGCACAGAACCTTGCAGAACTCCAAAACAAACTTTAGTACATAAGAATGATTCATCATGAACGTGAACAGACTGAAAATGATCAGATAAATAAGATTTAAACCAGCTTAGTGCAGAACCTTTTAGGTCAATTAAGTGATCCAGTCTCTGTAGCAGAATTTGATGGTCAATTGTGTCAAACGCCGTACTAAGATCTAATAAAACAAGTACAGAGACGAGTCCTTTGTCTGAAGCAATCAGAAGGTCATTTGTAATTTTAACTAGTGCTGTCTCAGTGCTATGATGCACTCTAAATCCTGACTGAAATTCCTCAAATAAATTATTATCATGGAGAAAATCACACAGCTGGTCTGCGACTACTTTCTCAAGGATCTCTGAAAGAAAGGGAAGATTAGATATTGGTCTATAGTTGGCTAACACCTCTGGATCCAGGGTGGGCTTTTTTAGTAGAGGTTTAATTACAGCTACCTTAAAAGACTGTGGTACATAGCCTGTTAATAGGGATATATTGATCATATCTAATATATGAGTGTTAACTAAAGGAAAGACCTCCTTAAGTAGCCTAGTTGGGATGGGGTCTAAGAGACACGTTGATGATTTAGATGAAGAAATCACTGCAGTCAATTCTTGAAGAGAAATCGGGGAAAAGCAATCTAAATATATATTAGGTCTTACAGCTGTGTTCATCATCTATTCATTCCAAATAAAACTACCTCTATATAATACATATGGCATGGTTTTTGGTAGTAAAAAAATAACGTATCCTGTGAGCCTGCAACTTTCGTGTAGGATAGCTTACCCTGGCAGCTGCGGCCGTTGGGTGCCAAGGTGTAGCCATTGACAGGACAGGAACAGTGGAAGCTGCCGGGGGTGTTGTGACAGCGATAGGAGCAAATATGACCTCCAGTGGGCAGGGCACACTCATCTATATCTAAAAATGTCACAGTGACAGATAAAAACAAGTCAAACCAGAGAGCAGATAGAAGAAATATATATTCTAACTGCTTATGATTGATCTGTTTCATTTGCTTTACTGAATGCTAACGCATGAATAGATTCTCCGTAGCAGATTTTAGCTCAGTAGTACCACACATCCTCAAAGTACCTGTTGAAACGGTTCCACTTTACCTTCACAAGTCATTCCATCTATGTCACTGAGCTGGTAACCACGGCGACAGTAACACTGGTAGGAGCCGTACACGTTGGCACACTCTTGGCTACATGGGTTGCTCTCACACTCATTCAAATCTACAGAGAGGAAAAAGTAACAGACCTTTTAAGAATGCATGATTTCAAGGGCCTGAAGTGTGGGATTTCTCCCCCAAAAGTAGCTACCAATTGTTATTTTTAGTTTATATTTTTACTAGAATGTCTGGGGAAATATTTTTGGTCTAATAAAGTACAGTTGGGTATTTGTGAAGTCAACTACTGAATGCCTGTCTCCATTTCGATGAATGTTGGACTGTGAAAACACCAGGGACATCAATGGAAATATGTCTGCACTGGGTGGCACCAGCTATGTGTAAATTCAAACGTAGCCTCGTTTGATTGGTTCTCTAATTAAGATTACATACTACTAACATTTTAAGGGTTGCACCAGCTGACATAGTTTCACTGTATGCAAAGTTAGAACATAAACTTTAGAGGTATACTGTGCAGGACACGCTCGCCAGTAAATCTGACGGTAAAAGCCAACTCCAGATTCACTCTGGTTTGACGTTTCGCTTCGCTATATTAATGTTGTTTTAGCGATGTGTGTCTTGGACGCCTGTTAATTACAGTCTGGCACCTGGTCACTACCTTTTTATAGAGCCCTGACCTCAATTGAGTGCTGTGGGGGTACACACCCATAAACATCCTGAGTGCAGAAAATAAGACATGACAGGCAGAGGGCAGAGTCTCTGTAGAAAAATACACTGCCACACACTTCTACTGGGTCATAGGTAATGATGGAGAGGGATTAGTTCTGTATGAGTCTATATATTGTTTTCAGGAAAAGGTTGGGGAGAAGTAAATTAAACAACACATTGCCGTGGCTTTTATTCTCAAAATAGAGATGCTTGAAATTGAATAGGAGTGTCTGTAAACGTGCAAAATACAGGGCATACATACACATGAGGGTACAGTTACATTTGTTATTCTGCACAGTAGCTGCAGATTAAGGTTGTACGGTTATCACCTAATCATAATGCTTTGTCCTAATTAACGTACTGTTTTGTTGCTGTTAAAGTTAGCTATTTTTTGCACTTTTCATGACAGGCCACATCAAGAGAAAACATAACTTTCTGCAGTAATATTATATTATATTATATAAAATTAGGAAACGAATGTCATGGTAAACAAAATGTTTTGATACATCAATGCACACAACAGCTACAGATAAATAAATTTGCCATTATGTTAAATTACATAGAAGGTTATCCACATAAGAGTACAGCAACAACTTCATTACACACAAAATAATTCCATGACTTTTACAAAAAAGTATCATCACACATGACATCTTGGTGTGGTACAACAGCTGCTCCGCGGCTGACAAAAAAGCCCTGAACAGATTCAGGAAGTCAGCCCAGAAAATAACACACACACGCAGCTACCATCACTTTCTGAAATATATCACACCAGATGCCAACAACGAGCAAAGAACATTATTCAGGATATTTCCCACCCAGGTCACATTCATTTCACACTGCTGCCTTCTGGGAGGCGCTACAGATTTATTCAGGCCCGTACCTCCAGATTGTCCCTTAGCTTTTATCCCAGTGATATCAGACAGCTGAACTTGCACACACACTGACTGACCTACTGCTGCTCTCCCACCGATTGCACTTTAGAGGACTGTGCAATATAGTTACTTATGTTTATCGACCGATCGCTGCTTGACTGTGCAATATATATATTTGTTTATTACATTTATGTCTATTTATTATTGTGTGTTGTTGCTGTCTTGTTTTAAGTATGTTTTTCTTTTATCATTCTTGTCTCCTTTAATGACCACATGGGGCCTGCAGTTTTAATCTCATTGTACCATGTATAATGACAATAAAGGTATTCAGCATTCATTAAAACTTCCAATGATTTTTAGTAATTCTATGACGTTTCCTGGTCTGGAAAATGTGATTGTTAATAGTCAATGACTTTTCTGGGTTTTTTTTAAGATCATGTGAACCCTATAGTTCCAGCGTATAGTTTAGTGTGGATTTGCAGTCTAACTTAGGACCCTCACAGCGGATAAGGAAAAACTCACCCCCCAAAAAAACTTTAACGGGGGAACAAAATGGTAGAAACCTCAGGAAGAGCAACTGAGGAGGGATCCCTCTTCTAAGATGGACAGATGTGCAATAGATCAGAACAGTAATCCGTATGACGCAATAACGAATAAAAAGAGGGACAGACAGAGAGAAAAAGTGAGACAGAGAAGTTGCCTGTTAGTGTGGAAGGTGAGGTGCCTTACCGTCACAATTCCTGCCATCACCAGCGAGCTTGAAGCCGGTGGTGCAGCTACACTGGTATGATCCAAGTGTGTTCTCACACTTATGAGCACACAGGCGGCCAGGGTAATGCCTGCATTCATTAATATCTAAAACACAAAGTCCAAATATGCCACAGTGAGACGATGAAATTATGACAAATGTCTGTTACACACATTGTGACCAGTACTAGGTATACCTACAAGCATTGCATGCATTTGGATTACTTATGTGAGAACATGACGTGAAATCGATCAGCTACTCACCCTCACAGACCCGACTGATGCTGTTGAAGATGTAGCCCGTCTCACACTCGCAGCGGTAGGAGCCTATCAGGTTGATGCAACCATGACCCGCACAGACCTTTTCAGGGCCCTTACACTCATCAATATCTGTGGAGGGAGAACACCATGATATGCACCTCAGGTAGGTTAGTAAGATGCTTTGTTATCTAGGAGCAGTGAGTGTTTCAGTCGTACCAACGCAGCGATTGCCCTCCTCATTGAGGTGGTATCCTCGGCCGCAGTTAACGGAGTTCCTCTGGCACATGTAGGAGCCGACTGTGTTGACACAGGTCTGCCCACGGTGGCATGGGCCCGTCTGGCTAACACACTCATTGATATCTGAAAACACAGATACAGATAACACTGTTACATCGTGAAAAGATTGCTTTGATCCATCCAATGTCCAATTTGTCAGGTTTCTTTGAGTGCGGTGACCCATTTATTTGAACACATGCTCACCTTCACACAGGTTAAACACTGTATGTCCATAATTCACCTCAGGTAAGTTTCCACTTTACAGTTTCACAGTCCATCACAGCTAAGTGTTCATTCATCAATTCCAGTTTCAACATGCTACAAATTCTTCATGCTGCCACACTTAACACGGTCAAAAAACGGTTTGCTTTTCCCGTCACACATATGCCAAGTCCTGACATTCTTAATTCTTAGAATAAGCAAATTGAAGATGGTCATGTGTCAGCTGTTCCTTGTGGTTCCTTGTTTGTCTCTCTTTGTGTCTGTGTGTCTGGTTGTGCTCTCATCAGTTCAGTTACCAATCAACTCTTGCTGGCAATCTGCCTGCTCACCTGAAAGCCATCCACTAATCAACCCCAGCAGCCCTGGCTCTGCAGTCCAGTCTCCACCAGATCGTTCGGTCTACCTTGAGGTACCAACTACGGTCTATTTATTGCTTTTTTTCCACTTGGATTTTTTGCCTCCACACTCACTGGTCACCTGTTTGCCCGCGCAACCAACTCTCCTAATGGACACAGGATACGCGAGGCAACCATCGTTCACACGCAAAAGTGTAGTTAAAAAGCAAGTATATCTCTGAGTCTTCCTGTAATTACCAAGCAGTAACCTAGGGGGCAGTAACATGAAGCCAATGTAGGAGTGCCAAAAACTGCAGTTCCTCACATAGCCACTTGAGGCTGGCTCCAAAAATGACTCAATCCCCATAGACCCCGATGTTAAAATGCCAAACTTTACAGCAGAAACAAACATGTTTACAGCCTGGCACAATTTTCCTGTTCATGACAAATGTCGCCTATCACTCACCTTTTACTAAGGCTTAAAATTATGCATAATTAAAGGCATGGCAGCTTTAAGTGACAGCCTGTCTAAGAATAGTGTCTTCGATTCAACCCTTGCTCCTCCACAGCTCCAACCCCAATGTTATTCTGCCAGTTTATTCACAGGCTGTGCCTAATATCACCAAAAATACATCATATAAAATGTGTACTTGCTGTTGTAGTAGTGAGGTGCTTACCAATGCAGCTGCCAAGGGCATCCTGGATATATCCAGCACCACACTTGACCTTAGGGACACAACGGAACGACCCCTGGGTGTTTTGGCACTCAAACTCTGGGCCACAGTTATGGATACCAGTCTCACACTCATCAATATCTGGGTAAAGAAATCACAGACAAAAATTCCATTGAAGGCCAGCACCTAAAACAATAAAAAACAACCAACTAAGATACACAGTAACAGAGGCAGACTGAGGACAGTTTGACTGACCTTTACAATTGTTGTTGTCAGTGAGTTCATAGCCAGTCCCACAGCTGACCTCTCTCTGGCAACGGAACGAGCCCTCTGTGTTGATACAGCGCTCTCCTGCTCGACAGTTGCTGGCTCCCAGCAAACACTCGTTGATATCTGAGAGCATGTGAAAGCAGAGGTTCACTTATTGTGCTGATGTTTCCAATAGTGACACGCAGTATTACAGCATTTGTATCACAAAACTTTCACAAGTATAACTCTCCTCTGTGCTGTTAAGTCTCTGTTTAAAGTTGAAGATGGGAGGGACTATTACTCACCCTCACAGCTCTTTCCATCTGGCTTGAGTTTGAAGCCTTTGTGGCAGGTGCAAGTGTCATTGCCTACACAGTTATGAGCACATTTCCCTAAAAAGAATCACAAACAGGTTGATAATTGATTGCTGAGTTTGCAAGATTAAATAATTTAGGTGTAGAAAAGGTTGTTTATTGACATATTATACTATACCTTGGCACATATCATTTAATACTGAATTATCTCCATTGTCACTGGTGTCATCCTTGTTTGGTACTGCATGAAAGAAGAAAAACATGTTTTTATGTCTTGCATCTTAAAGGGATAGCTCGGATTTTTTGAAGTAGGGTTGTATGTTGTTCCAGTCGGCACGCCCTCTGTTTAGAGAAGCAGGCTGCAGTCCAACATGAAGTTAAGCAATGTACTGCTGGGGACTGGGGTCAGCAACAAAACATATTTTAGTCACCCCAAAAAAAAGTCCCACCCAAAACAATCAGTATCAGTTTAAGTGTACGCGATATTGAGAGTACTTTCACCAGTTTACTTTTCCATCACACTGCCCATTTTGTCAGGGAAGCTGTTAAGTTCCCATCTATGCTCTCATTAAACCAGGCTCCACTGAGAAAAACAGTAATTTTGGCTCGCTGACCACAGGAGCTGCTGGTCTACCACTGCTTTGATCAGTTAGTTAGTTAATGTTATGGTGCGACTCTGGTGAATCTGAACTAAGCTTTCTTAATGCCAGTGTCACACAATAGCTCAAACAACCAAATGGATAGAGGCAGTAGTAGATCAGCAACTCCTGTGTTCAGCAGTGTTAAATCACTGTTTTTCTCAATGGAGTCTGGCTTTGAAGAAAGTGATATAACGGCTTCATTTTCCTGTAAATCACCATCTGATGTTAGGGTAAAGCAGTGAAAATACTTGTGGGAAGTGGGAATGTTATAGGTTGCTAAAATATGTTTTGTTGCTGACCCCTCTACAGCAGTACATTGCTTAGCTTCCATGTTGGACCCCAGCCTGCTTCTCCAAACTGGGGGTGTGCCTGACATTTACTGTCTATGGAAAAGTAACCCATACAACTCCACATCAAAAACACTGAACTATCCCTTTACCACCTTATACCTTTATGTAAAGAAGCAAAAACTGTTTTTTTTTCAGGGCTAGCTATTTCCTATATCGAAGAAGCTTCTTCAGTTCTAACAGACTGGTGCAGAGTAACTCTGTGTGGATGTAACGGTGCGTTCGTTTTGTACTCGGAGGTCGGAAATTCCCAGTTCCCAGTCAGAAGTTTAAACTCGAACGCACCCTCAGATCGGATTTCCAACTCGGAGCACCCGCATCAACCCCGACTTACGAATTCAAGATGGCTGCTGGTTACATACATAGTGAGTAAACACTCTGCTAAAGTACTGTTTATAGCAATTTTATCTTATTTGTTTTACATTAGGTCAGCCATACCCATAGTACTGTTCAATTTTTATCCGTGGGCATGTTGCTACACTGTCTGTATGTGCAAAATACCACAGAGCGTTGTTATCAACTGATATTGCTAACAGTGGCTACGGCTAGCCCAGTGGTAGAATGGTAACGTTCTTGCAGGTGTCCATGTTTTGTTCTGACTTGTCCACCATTGTCAACTAGAATGCAAAAACTGTTGTTAACTTGGAGGTGACGTCATTCCCACTTCTGACTTCTGACCTCCGAGTACAAAACGAACGCACCATAAGCCCTTTCAGAGTTGTTAAGGTCAACTGTGTGTCGTTGACCCACCTGGCCATTTTGTGTGTCGTTAAGGTTAGATGGGTTCAGGGTGGGTGAATGGGTGTTCAGCTGTCTGGGGATTGATCTCAAGATTGCATTGTAGGTGGGTGATAGTGGTGTTGTTGGCCACTTCCTCTGTTTAACGATGGTCATTTGATTACCATGACCTGGATAACTGAGAGTCTTCATCGACATTCTCTGCTTATTCTATTGCCTTGTAAGATTTCCGATGGCCTTACTGTGGGTGAACGAAAAAACAAATCAGAGCCGAGAAGTCTCTAACGCAGCTGTAAATCCAGTCAATTACTGCTCATGAACTGCAGTCAAACTGTCAAATTGACCTATGGCTAAGTCCCTCAAATGCGATGAGCCAATCACAGTGTGTATAGCCATTCCCATACACTCGGACATTCTCTGCCTGGACGTTCATTGAAATGCATTACATAAAGTAAGTTTTGTTCAGTTTTATGAGCTTTTTCGGAGATTTGAAGTTTAAAAATGGTCAAACGGTGTGTATGGGGTACATGCAACTCTGACACAAGGTATCCTGAGAGGCTGGGCGACAAGGTGTATTTAAACACTTTAAACCACATCTCAACCGAGAAAAGTGTCTCCTTTGGATAAAGTTGCGTGGTAACGTTAGACCACAACATCAACTCAACGTGAGTAAGATTAACAATGATGTCTACATCTGTTCTAAGGTAAGTCAACATTGTGTTTGAGGCAACATATTGTCACTTTGCTGGAAAGAAATATGAAGTTATTTTTAACATCTCTAGCTAACGTTAGCTAAAGTTAGCCAAACGTTAGCTCCTAGCTGCGTTGTTCATCATGTCACCTTGTTTGCTGGGAGTTCATTAGCCTATTTTGTTCTAGTTTTGTACTTTGGTGATCGTACATCATTGTTAGCTGTTGTCCAAAGGGCTCTAGTTAAGCTAACGTTAACTTCTGGAGCTTAGCTTCATTAACTTATCTGTAATGGCAGAGATAACAAAGGTTGGCAAACGTTATGCTGAATGATTCAGTGTAAATACTGTAGCACCAAACTAACGGAGAGACACTCTTGGTAAAGATGGTAAAAAGGCCGTTATCCTTTTCTCATATTCTGAGCCAAAAACCTTAACTTCAGTGGCACTTTAACTTGTTGTCTTTGATGGTGACAGCAACGAGATGCGGTTCACAAGCGTACACTGTGACCTGTAAATTTTGGCCTGTAATTTAAGCTTTTCATCGACCTTCTCAACAATAAAATGATGAATATATCCCTCCAATGCGTAGTTTAGGCCCTTTTGGTTACTTCTCAATGACATCTGATCGTTACGTCCCCAAAAATCATCAATTGCCTCCTGTGAAATGCCGTGTACTGTGACACCTGCCATAGCGCCGGTCACTGAATGTTGATAGTTTGTCCGAGTGAGTGGAGGGGGGCGTGGCTTAGTCATAGGTCAATTTGGCACATGAATCAAGATTCTGGAACTGCATTGTTTATTTCTCATCTAAATATTTTCAGAAAAATATTTTAGTATACTGCCTAACTGAAAAAGAAAAAACTTTGCTCCAACCAGTGGGCAATGCTAAGTTCTCGGCTCCACTGTATCCAACATGGCGGTCAGGTCACAAACTTTCTTATTTTACTGTTAAACAGTAAAAAAATAACCTTAGAATAAGCCGTTTATATCTACATGATAAGTGCAAAAATATGTTTCTGAAAATATTTGGGCAAGGAATATGCAATGCAGTAACAGAGCCTTGATTCATATTTGATCAGCGCTGCCTAGTTTGACTGCAGCTCATGAGCAGTGATTGACAAGATTGACAACGATGTTCAAGACTCCTCGGCTCTGATTGGTTGTTTTCAGTGCACTGCAGTAGATTCTTGCAAAAGGCAGAAGGAAGGGAGGAGGGACTTTATGTTTTTCACAGATAATCTGTCTCGTGTACTTCTCTCAGAATATAGTGACAGTTTCAGCAAATATAATACAAGTTATTTTAAAAGTGTTACCAACTGTAGCTTTAAACGTCAGATGGCATAACATCATTAATGCCATAATAATACTCAAGACCAAGGTGACATTTTCAAATATGTCTTTTGTCTGTCCATCACTCCAAAACTATTAAATGGGATAAATAAAATCCACAAATGCTCACAAATGAAAAGCTGGAACTGGGAAATCTCTGGCATTTTTTCTGGAGTTTCCATGAGTAATACACTAAATACCTACCAGCTCCAGAGTTGGTGTCCTTTAGCTGAACCTTGTTTGTGTTTAGGCACAAGCCAAAAGATGGCCGCAATGACCTCAAACATCCAGGAGGGGGCAGTGTGGGCTCATGTTGACAACACCAGCTGTGCTCTGATTTCTACACTTAATTATTCTTCCTTCTTCTGTTTATCTTCCAATATTTTAAAATTCAATTTAAAATGTTGGGCACAGGTTTTTCCCTATTTTTTTCCTGTTTTTCTACCTGAATATTAGCATCCTGATTTGATGGAAGCAAACTGAAGGAAAACATTTTTACATTTGGCCTACTTCATGCTTGTTTTTTTAACCCACATTCAGTTGTTGTCGTGGGTGTGGTCTGGTTGTCTGGGGCTGCAGCCATGCAGCAGGCTCGGGACACCTGGCCACACTGGTAACCCGCTGACAGGTTGTGGTCACAGGTTAGGCCATTCTCTAGGGCCGCCTTCCCCAGAAGACAGCAGTCGCAGCACATCTACAGAACACAGGGAAGAATAAAATAGAATAACCTTTAGTGCATAACGCAGACTTAGCATGCACAAGAACATTTTATTTTTTTTATACATAAAGGAGAGGAAAAACACTGTCACAGAGAATCATCACGCCATTCAGCTCTCTAATGCACCCAGGCAAGTGAAACCAAAACTGCAGACAAGGAAAAAGAAGTTGTGGGATGATGATGATGGTTGGTAAAATACTGGAGGTAGATGAGACAAGTTTTTTATTCTGACAATTGAGGAGGATGTGAGTCAGACAGACAGCCAAGCTCTCAATCAACCCGACAGACAAAAAAGGAGGCTGATTGAGAAGACATTCCAACTGACAGGCTTCATACAGACAGATGAAAAGTAGTAAGTCAGTGAGCGAGACGGACAGAGAGACAGACAGTGATGAGATGACATCATCCCCTCTGGCTGAAGCGTGCTCAATCAATCATTATGGCAGCCTAGTAATGTCAGTCGGGGAGGGGGATGAAAGGTGCAGAGAGTGGGGGATGGTGTGTTTGTGTTGCAGTTTGGGCAACGAGGGTATGTACATGAAGTGTAACCAGGTGTGGTGTATTTGTGCAGTGAGGGTGATAGCATGACTTTCAAATATCACAGCTCTATCGGTTGTGCAGCAGTAGTCATTAAATGCTACTCAGTCTCTGTGTTTGTTTCTGTGGCTTTTACTCTGTCCCAGAAAAGTAAATCATTTCAGTACAGAGTGACCCGCAGAGGCTGGAGGAAAACCAGGGCTCGGCATGTTCAGAACTGTGCAAACAAAAAATGTGTCCACAAAGCCAAAGCTGTCCTGTCGTGAATATAATCAATAGTTTTGGTTTTACTCTGCTTAAAGCAACAGATCAGCAAGGTTACATAACTGTGGTAGGTCAAATGATGTTGGATATCAGTTGTCAGTCTCTCAAGGTGGGGACTTCCATTGAAAACCTACACGCTTAAAAGATAATCCTATGTAAGTCCCGCCCTCAAAGGAAGACTGGTAAAATATGGGCCAGCTTCGGCCAGGGTCTGCTCAAGGTGGGAATTTTGTGCTCTGACCCCGCCTCACTATTTTTTTGTAAAAGGTACGATCGCGGATTGAGGGGACAGAGCTGTCTCGCCTTTAAGCTGGCAGCAAAGGTAATGACAGCGCCAAATCGATGTCTGCATAAAAGGGACAGCTGGCAGGATGGGATCATGGACAGGACAGGTGTGACAGCCGCTGCATTTCGCTCTGTTGACGTCATTTGGAGCAGAATCCTGCACAGGTCCATTTTTGAAAACCCGCACCCGCCCAGATCCATAAAGCTCAGTACCAGAACCAACCATCACTATGTCTAAGTAAAAGCCGCACCCGCCTGCACCCATTAATACAAGTCCCACGACCCAACCTACACCTGTGATTAAACACACACAGGCTACAGTCACTCACATTAAGCTGGGCTTTCCGTTCTGGAATTACAAATCACGCGGACAGAAAGTCTCCTCCCGCCACCATAAAACCTAAAAGGATCCTCTTTGAGTGTCTGGAACTCGATGTTCGCTGCCACCTCATCCTAAAGCCTGATTTATGGTCCTGCAGCGTACCTATGACATACCTACGTCGTTGCCATGACGCCGTCGTGAACCCTTCGAACTTCTCCGTCACTCCATTTCGTCTTGGTGCAATTCACCGCCAGAGCAGTAGGGGGCTGCGTTCCTTTCCTGAATGGTTATCGTCATCTCTAGTTGATTCTTTGTTTAGCTTCCGGCTTTTCCGGTCACAGTGAACAATGGCGACCGAGAGAGAGAGAATCTTGTTGGAGTGGAGTTGTTGGATGTCAAAGAAAGTATGTTAATACTGCAACATCTACATCGCAACAGAAGATGTTTAAAGATGGCGGGGATGGCGCAATCTGGAGACACGGAACCGGAAATGCGTTGCTACCAAGCAAACCAATCACAGCCCTCTCGGTCTCCGCTGGGTCTGCGTCGCCTTGGCGTGTAGTTACATTTTTTGGGAGGTGCATGTCAGGCTACGCCGGGGGCTTCCGCGAGCCTCCTGCGTAGCCAGGTACCCTACGACATAGGTACGTCGTTGATTTAACGCAGGACCATAAATCAGGCTTAAGGCTGTACAGTTTCATTGCAGAAGTCCTGCAGGACTTTGATTTGGAGCCAGAGTCTGCACAGTAGCAGTCTCCACAGTATCAAGTATCCCGCCCATACACCCGTCTGAACAATTGCGAGCAGCACCACTGAACGCAAGCCCACCAATTGGCTCACACAGTTGTCAGTCATGTTGTAAAATCCCCATTTTATGACTAAATAACTAAAACCAAACTTATCAAAAACATTAACACTTGAACACTACCTTAAATGACAGAACCCATCTTTAAGAAAAATTTATTTGATGTGCACTTTGAGTTTTTAGTTCGGCCCATGTCCCATCCATTAACATGGGGAGGGCGGGGTTTAAGACCTATACTGCAGCCAGCCACCAGGGGGCGATTCAGATGTTTCGGCTTCACTTTTGGGAAAAGCAGTCATCCTGGATATCTTATCTTGCACTAATAAACAGCATTTTGGCACCAGAGTCAGCACAGTAGCAATCTCCATTATATACATGCACCTGTTAAACTAATCACGAGCAGCACCACTGATCGCAAGCACACCAATCGGCACACATAATTGTCAATTATGACGTCAAACCCCTTTTTAAAGCATTAAATAACTACTTTATAACCAAACTTGTGACCCATTAAACATCAACATTTTAAGAACTATAAAAAATGACAGAAACCATCTTTTATTTGACGTTTACTTTGAGGGCGGGCTTTACGACCCATACTGCAGCCAGCCACCGGGGGCAATGTTTAGGACTTTTAGGGAGCCATCATGTCGTCCATCTTTATATACAGTCTATGGTAGTGACTTGACCATTATTTTATCCAGTTACAGTGGGTGAAGCCATCTCCTACTCATACATATCTTCTGTCTTATTCACCTTACAGTATCTGGGCACTTTTAAGTCTGAGCCACCACCTGCACTTCAGTCGATCATGTAAAGACAAGCTGTCTCACTCCTAATTATCTCATCCTTTCCAGAAAATGCACCAACTTGCATCCTCTCCTTGGTACATTTTGCCAAGCATTTATCTTCCCGATGTGTTGATGTGGAGTGTGTTGTGAAAATATGGGGGCACAGTGAGGGTTGGGTTGAGGGAATAAAAACATAGAAAGGCTGCAAAGTGCTTGGACGTGAGCCTGCGGAAGATTCTAGAGTCAGAGCTGAATTTATAATCTATCTGACAGCAACAAGCTCCATTCCTCCCTGGAGTGACATGCCTCATCCTGCTCACAGTGCACACACACAAACACACACCATCGTTCTCATCAATCATTTGCCTTCAAACTGGCTGTCCAGCAGAGTGATGTACTGTACATTGATTGAGTGGAGGGAGATTTTTTGGTGCACACTGTGATTATACTCCCTTTTTGTGTCTATATTTTCAGTTAGTAAAGCACACATATGCACAAATATATGTGCACATTCAAGTACAAACACACCTTCGTGGTCTTGGTCTCGCAGGTGTTGGTGAATAACGAATCACAGGCTCCTTGGTCTTTGGCCACGTTGATACCAGTGGTGCACAATTTATCTTCGAGCACTGTTACACAGCACTGCTCCTGCACTATCCTGTCAGCGAGAGAAACCACAAAACACAGGTGGTGCATTTATTCTCAGCTCTATCAATAATCTCCGTGCTGCAGTACAACTCTGCCTGAAAGTGTAGCCCATTAAAATCAGCCCGAGGCGAGCCTGATGGGGATCTCGGAGTTGTCACACTAAAAATGCGTGGATGAGTGGGTTGAGCGAGTCCTGTGTGGATTCAGAGGAGGGCATCGGTCGTTTATTTTTGTTTTGCAACGCTGACATCACTGGATTTAAACTGGGTTGAGCAGCGCTCCCTGAGGCCTTTGTTCTGTTTTTTTAGAGTTGGAGCAACATTTCAGTCCCAAGATGAACATTTGTCCACCTCCACACGTCCTTAATCAGAGTGGGATTGTGTGTGTATATTTTTAAGAAATTAATCTTATTATAATAATATCACTAAAACAAACCACTCCCTTTAGATAAGCATGCTGTGACCTGTGAGAGTGAGGAAGAGTTGCCCATTAATTGGGTGACTAACAGTTGCAAGTATATACAGTTTGCTTGAGGTAAATGACATCAGCAGGGCAGTCACTCTCCTTAGAAATCAGTGATGACATGTTGCTGATGTGATTTAAAGAATAAAGTGAGAAACACGTTGTTACTGGAAGCACTCCAGCCGACCTTAACCTCTTTGCTCTGTGCAATGAGGATAGTAAAATGTATATCTCTACTGGGATCAATAAAATACTTTATATTACTATAATGGCTGCTCAGATGTCAAAAGCAATAACTGGAGTAGCCCCTCGTGAGACTCTTATTATGAAAATATCTGATCAGATTTCATTGTATTGTTTAGCAAAGTCCAATCAGTTAAGAGCGGATGACTGTTTCTGTCTGGTCTGAATATCTGTCTTGCTGCAACTTTACAAGACAGAGAGCATAAAACGCCACCCCCTCACCTCTCCTCTCTCATTTCCAACCAGCCCTCTTTATCAACCCTTACCAGAAATCTCTTTCCAAATAAACTACCGTAGATCTCGAATTCACGTCAAGGCGCGCACCTCCTCTGCAGAACCTTTTAAGGGCACAGTCGCGCTCCTGTTTTTCTTTTCTCTTCTCCTCTCTCTGCTTTTTTTTCTTTCATACTTCTTTTCCCCCTTTGGTGTCTGAAGTAATCGTTCAGATTTCCTGTTATTGCCTCTCTCCATCCTCCCTCTATGTCGCGTTTCACCTCTGAGGTATTTCCTGGGTTTTGAAACAGCCCCTCTTTCTGACCCCCCCTCACCCCCTTTTCCACCCTGCTCCCCCACAAACCTCTGCCCTTTTCCTCTTTTCCCCACACACTATAATTTAGACAAATTTGGGATCACTTAGGGTGGCTACGGTAAATGTGTTTGCCATCAGTGTTCACGGCGGCAGATCTCCCCGGCTTATGGGCCCTGAACCTGTGGCAGCACACCCTCTAGGGTTACCAGCAGACCTGTTATTATCCCATCACTATTAGTGTTTCCTGCTCTCACGTGAAGTGAATAATGTGCCTGGAGATTTAGTGGAGCAAGGTAAAGCAATCTCATATTAAGGGTCTACACACATTTCCCCTCATACATGGTACAGGCCAAATCCCATGGGGCCAATACTGCAGGAGCTTCTGTTGTGCAGATAGCAAATGTAAGATTGTGACAAAGGGTGCAGCGGTTAATGACTTGTAAGTCTAAATAAGCACCGGGCAAGTCTCCTACCCAGCACTCTTATTCTGTATAGATTTGCAATCAGACAGTGAGAGCAGAGTAGCAGATAGCGCCCGCTCACCTGCATGTGTTTGACGCAGAGATGAGAGGCAAGGACGAGCAGTCTTCGTTATCACGGGCTCGCTTCTGGCCATCTTTACAGCAGTCCTCTATGGAGATCTGCTCCACTCCTGCAAAACATTAAAAACAACCCAAGGTGTGTTTATATGAACAGGTAAAAAAAAATATGGTGAGCATCTCATTCACTGAGCACTGTCAGGGGGAGATTTTCATATCTGGCATTGTCTGGTTTGCCGCAGTATGTGGACCCCTACTGACATGATCACTGCAGGAGATGGACCCCAGATGGAGTACTGCTGCATCTGCAGGTATCACACCTGCCTCCATACACACAAGGTGGTGCCCCCAGAAATGTTTCACGGTGGTGGCCAGATGGGGCCAGTGAACATCCTGGGGTGGCACACCAAAACCAAAAGCCATAGATGAATTTCAGGAACTGGATTATGCTGCTGTAGTATGTAGGCAAGTTGAGAATATGAAGAGTTAAGGAATCACATACTGATTAATCTCTCAAGACAGATTCTGCAATTTACATTGTAGAATCTGTCGGCAGCCCTGTGTGAAAGACGACTACAGAGGGGGGGGGGGGGCGTGGCTTTGAGTTTGAATGATGCTGCGCTTTAGCCAATCACAATGGAGGGGGCGTGGCCGAGACGCGCAGGTGTCCTCAGGAAATGTGTACCTACAGAAACAGCAAGCTCCGCGTCCATAGCGACCGCTCCACCCAAAACGCCGTCTCGTGAACATGAAAATTTTTTTTTTTCCAGCGGATGTCTTAGTTACAACATGGTTGAGCTAACTGGAGTAGTTTCATGTCATATCCAACAACGGGAGGCTTTTAGCAGATGACGTCCTGATGTTAGCTTTGCTGCTGCTGTTAGCTGTCCCTGTCAGCTGCAGCCACTGATGCTTTCTAGACATCATGATTTCCCATAACTGAATAAATACCACACATAGCAACACAAAACTGCTTTGCTAGCTCAATCATGTTGTAACTAAGATATCCGCTGGAAAAATATTTTATTCACGGACCGTTTATTGAGTTATTACCTTATTTTTATACAGTCTATGGTTATTACAGACACCGCTAACGGCTAACGTTAACAGCTAACGGTTAGCCCAGCTAATCTACGATAACCATGTTATTAATTACAAAACGTGCACACAGAAATAGTAACGTTTGTTCAGTCATTGTGTTTATAGACTTAACAAACATCAGATTAGTCTACACGGTGATATAATGATGTGAAAAATGTGATATATAGCTAAACTCTGCTGGTTTTCTACCCTAAGTATTTGTAAACAACACAGCGATTCCCTGGGGGCACCGCCGGAAGTGAAGGGCGTGAGCGATCGCCGAGGCCCCTGCACTTCTGTTAGTCGAAAAACTCCGGGCTGTGCCTCCAGAGGTAAAGGAAGAAACCAATGGATTTACCAATGGATTTCCAGATTGCACACTGATAAACCCTGGTTTCTTATTGTACAGTTAATGTTGCTAATTATTCAATGTGCACAGACTAATACCAATCCAGCTACCTTTTGAGTTCCACAACAATGTGTTATGTATCCGCATCATAGACTGTATATAAAGAAGGATGACACGTCTCTACAGACTACCACTGTACAATAATGAACCCAAAATATCCCAGATACAGCTGCCGCCATCTTGCACTGGTGATGTCATTTGGCACCAGAGTTGCTGCAGCAGCAATCTCCATTGTCTTGAGTTCCCATCCATGCACCCGTCCAACCAATCATGAGCAGCGCCATTGATCACAAGCACACCGTTTGGCACACACAACTGTTAATCAGGACGTGAAACCTTATACCATCAAATAAATAGTTTTAACCAAACTTGAAAAAAACAAGCACTTGAATGAACGTCAACATTTAAAGAACTCCCTAAAATGACGAAAAACATCTTTTATTTGACGTTTACTTAGAGTTTTTAGTTTGGCCCAGGTCCCATCCACTAACATGGAGGGGGCAGGGTTTACGACCTATACTGCAGCCAGCTACCAGGAGGCGATTGAGATGTTTTGGCTTCACCTTTTGGGAGCTGTCATGTCGTCCATCTTTATATACAGTCCATAGCAGTTACTTGACTATTATTTTATCCAGTTAAAGTAGGTTAGGCCATCTCCCATTCATACATATCTTTTTTCTTATTCACCTTATAGTACCTGGACACTTTTAAGTCTGAGCTACCACCCCAATCAAGATTTGGCTTCACTTTTGGGGAGCTGTCATGATCTGTATGTGTTAGACAATTCATTGTTCTTCAAATAGACTAGGGCTGTCAAAATTGCTCAAAAATGACGTTCGAATATTCCTTCTAAAAATAACTCATAGGTTCGAACCATTCGAACCACAAGAGGGCAAACTAATACAAGGAAACATACTTGTATATGAAATATAACTACTTGTAGGTATTTTTATTTCAACATAAACGTCTTTGAAAACATTTACATACCTACACATTAAAACACATGAAACAATTATCTATAACATTATGTTATAAACGACCGCGGACCTCTCGCTCGCCCCCCCTCTCTGACCCGTGACCACACCGCCCACGGAAGCGCTGCGAATAGCCTCGAAGCACCGGACCGTGACCGGCTCGTGACCGGCTAGCGCCCTGCAGCGATCATTTCGGCGTCTGGTCTATTTTCTGCGCGAACCACGAGCAAATGTGTCAAGCCGGGTGACGGAGACAACAGCTGGGAGCAGAACTGCTTGTTGACCAGCGTGGAGAAATGCGCGTCTGATGCCACCGCCCACTTGCAAAGAGGACAGCTGCAGTGGTGTTTTTTTCTCTCTCCACAATCGAATATCAATTTTCACATTCGAAGGTCCATTTTTTTTTCAAATTCGAATTTAAATTCGAATTTAGAATATTCGTTGACAGCCCTAAAATAGACTGGTTGTCCTTTTCCCCGTCAAGACAAATATACAGCATTACAGTTGGATTAATAGTAAGGAACAAAACATTTACTGGGAACAAGCCGTACTCAAGTTTAGGGTACCCTTAGAACCCGTTTTCATTCTTGAGTTAAGAGTTCAAGGGACCCCTTTTTGAAAATGGCCAGTTGTTACCTCACCAAAATTTAGCCTAACTTTGGAGTGTTACTACACTGCTTACCAACAAGCTATGCCAATATTATTGGTACCAATGGATGCCATAGGTTGTGTCGTTTCACAAGATACCACTACCTTTGTGCTAGCTTAAAAGATGAGCGCGCCACAGCCTGTTGAAACAGTCATGTCAGCCTCAAATTATTTTCGCCAGGAGGGCAAGCAATTATATCAGATGGGCAATGGCCCCCTAGTGTCCTCCCTTTGGGCTGCCCCTGTTAACACACTCGCCTTGAGACTAATTTCATGCCTTTTTAGCTGATCATGATGAAGCATATCAGATGGTATTGTTTTGTAACATTAAGCATTCTTTGATAAACACATTTTCTTTTGGCGAAGATAAATCCTGCTGATTGAGACGAGTTATGATAATCACATTTGGAAATCTAACCCAAACAAAAAGGATACTGCCGTTGTCCTCTAAGGCATTCTCTACAAGATGGAAAAACAAAATCAAAATCTGTCAATTCAAATTGCCCATAGGCTTTTTTTAAAATATTTTTTTGCCAAAGACAATGAATGATGGATATGTTGTTGCAGACACAAGAGATTTTTTTTTTTTTTTACTGGAGCAAAACCAACTCTGTGGTGATCTGGCTGTTTATTCATGTGGATTAGAGAGTGTGGAATGCCTTGACTCTGTAAACAATCAGCCGTCCCAATCACATCAAGTACATTCATTCGCCTGTGGTTTGTGTGATCTGCCAAACGTGAAATAGCTTTGGCAGATCGGCTTCTTGGACTTTTTTTGCCTTCAGCTCAAACCAGGATAAGTGCGTCAAATTGTTATTAACAATAAGTCCCCCGGGATAAAAAAAAAAACACAGAAAAAATAAAACAAACTTACCGTGAAATAAATTCTGTCGACCCATTGTAACAGAATACGAGTTGTTGCTGGTTAGTGACCGAAAGCCCTGAATTATTGGGAATAGTGATTGTGAAACTCGCTGAACAAATCCATCTGTTTGAGACACAGCGTCTGCCGTGAACAGTCTGGCAGGAGTCAGCAACTTCAGATAATAAGTTAGATTACGCTGGGAGGACAAGTGTCTGGAATAGCAGTCCTCAGTTTTATAGATTTGCTGCCGTCTCCCAGAGGGGCAGAAGGAATTTTATTATAACCAGTAAATCAGAGATGAAGCACAAGCAGGAATAGTCATCACCACAAACAGTTTTCTGCATTGATAAACTTTGTAACAACACAATGTAAGCATTGCAATAAAACTCTTAATTTCCCAGAACAGTTTGCAGGCTTCCATAAACCCAGTGTTGCAGCACAGAACTACGTCAGGTCCAAAACATCACAAGAGTTTATTCAAATCGATGTGTTTTTCCTCAGAAGAAAGCGAGTCATTTCTCCAGTGCAGGCTGCAGGAAAATGAAACGCAGAATTAAAACACTGTATCCAATGCTACTACGCAAAGGATGATTAAGCTGGCAGAAAGGAGTGAATATAGACAGAGGATTTATTACTAGGCAGCCACATTAGCTGACTCACTACTGACTTCTGGAAGTCTGGCACATCCCAGAATTCTCTGGCCAATAAACCTTGTAGCAGCTGGATGAAATGAGATGGTATTTTAAAAGCTTTTCACATGGGCCTACCAAGTGGGCCCTCTCAAAGTCTCTCTCTGTCCTCTATCTGTTTGCAAAGTAAAACTAGGACTCCAACATAACATTTACCTCCAAAAAATATGATAACATGGATATGAATTTGCACCATTAATGCCTCATATAAAGGTGTTAATGGGCAAAAGTCAAACACAGTGTTTGAAATGACAGCTGGCCTCCTACTGTAATTGCTCACACTGCTCTGCCCACAGTAGCTCTCTGCTGATAACTAACTCAAACCCACAAATGGCATCACAGAGTCATTCCAACGCCACCACTGTCTGCCGCTCCAGCAAACCCAAATTGAAAGACCAGAAGTGCCTTTAAAAGCCGTGTGGCGCTGTTTTATCAAAAGAGGCAAACCAGGCGCAGCCGTGCCGCGGTTCCCTGTCTCCGTGATGCATTGTCTGTCTGTCTAGAGAGAGGGCTGATTTCCATCTTGGATGGCAGTGCTGGTTGTGAGGGCCATTCTGTCTTGGCAGGGCAGCACATGGCTTGCCTGCGTCTAGACGCCTCATGTAAACAAGGCTTAATGAGCCCACTGGTGGAGCTCCGCCCAGACAGAGTAGTTGGCCTGGGCCAGACGTCACAACAGCAGTGTGCATCTCCTTCACGGGCTGCACCCGAGGCTTTAGGTCAGTCGCAGTTATATAAAAACTTAAGTCTTTACATGATACACACAGGTACTCACTTAACTAAGGGAGGTGATAGCTGACTGAATTTCACCCCAGACTGACCCTTGACACAACCCCCCACAGCTTGGAGAAAAGTGGCCCTGCTGACTGTGAAAGTTGCCCCATGTGTGACCAGGGGACCAGGAGCATTTGGGTGTGTATAAATCACACTTCTCTGTCCAGACCACCCTGCCCCGGTGAGACGTTGGTCGTTCTGACAGCATCACAGCATACCAAGGCACTTGGCCTTTGACTTGGAGGGCAGAAAGTGGAGAAACCGGAGCAAGGAAAGCTCTTATCCAACTTATGTGAAACTGCATTTTGACACTCATATAAAATCTTCTTTTATCACTTTATAAATCAAGTTGAATCTTGGCTATAGCATAAACAATGTGTAATGAATGAAAGAGAGAGTTTACTTTTTGACATGACATTTTCAAGTTATGTGGAGCATCTGGATGTTGTCCTCAGTCATGCATGACCGAAGAGTTTACAGCTGCTAGAAATGACTTCATATGACAGTTAATATCACTCCCTACATTGTAAGTTGGGAGGTTATATGATGTTTTGTTGCATTTATGTAATGACATAATGGGAAATCTGAACTTCATTTCAATCCTAACATGCAACACTTTGAAGCACCCAGCTTTGTGAGCTTGGCTTTCATCACATGCCCCAACTAGTCCTGTGATAAATTCGTCACCTCCTTGTGTCTCACTCTTTCCCTTTATCACTTTGATTCCTACTGTACATACCTTCACAAACTCGTGTTAAAAAGTTATCTTGCAACATCATAAATCAACACACATGTGCAGCATATCATTCTTTGTCTCTGTTTGGATTAGCTCAACTGAAAGTCATCTGGTAGTGGTGATAGAGTTTCTTCCAGGAAGGTAACTTACCTTGTCCAAGCAGAACTCCGAACAGAGAGCAGAGCAGCACTGCACACGGACCCATTGAATGAAAAGAGATTCAACTTTGGGAGGGGAGAAAACGATGTCCGAGAGCTTTGAGAGTCCCGATGCTGGTTCTTGTGCAGGATGTGTGAATAACGAGTGTTTTAGTGCTCCTGTAAAAACAGAAAGACTGACTCCGCGGGACAGAAGTGGAAGTGATGGAGCTGAGTGAGTCGCAGTTGCAGCGTGACTGCAGGAATGAGCGTCCAATTATGACACTGCGAGGGGCGGGCTGGGGCCACAGGCACACTCAGACTTATTGCTAATCACATGGGTTTTTTCCCAACTTCAGATGAAGGGCTCATTTACAGTAGCCTGTGTCGCAATTTAAAAAATGATTTGGTTTTTGGGACCTATAGATTGGCTCTATACTGTAAGTCCCAAGTCCTCAACTTTGTGTTTTGAGTCCTTAACTAGTCATTGTGCACTCTTCACCAAATGTTAAGCAATTTACTCAACACAATAATATATATATTTTCTTAAATTAACAAAATCTCTTGAATAAAATCTTTTAAAAGAAGGTTTTTGGAAGTTGTTGCATCTTTTGTAACCCGCATATTTTGCACACCGCAACTCCTTTTCTGTTGACCACCACCACAGAGTAGGCCAGAAATTAGTTTTACCACTCACGCTTCCCTTGTCTCAAAGTCAATGGGTCTGTCAGACTAGCTGTTTCCCCCTGTTTCTAGTCTTCATACTAAGCTAAGCTAACTGCTTCCTGGCTTCAGCGTGACACTTAAAGGAACAGTGTGTAACATTCAGGGGGATTTAGTGCCATCTAGTGGTGATTTAAAGCAGCTGTGCGGAACTTTTTACCATTAATAAAACTGTCCCTAGTTCGTATCACCCCTCCTTGAAGATCCGCATATTTATTTGAACCCAACAGCGACAAAAAAGCCTTTCTCTATATGGCTATTTAGCGTAGCCTCGGTCAGGTCGGACACAGCGGAAGTCAGCAAACAAGAATACGGCACCCGGAGGCGGAAGAAAGTCTGCACGCCCGCAGCAGCCCGCAGCCATTAAACCACAGAAGAAGAAGGAGCTGTGTTTACAGAGAGTGTTCTTCAAGTAAGCGGTAAGCAACGGGCATTGCTGAACACATAACAGTTTTACCAGATGTATCTATAAGGACTTGGTTGTACTTTCGATGTCATGGCGGATAAAGAAGGAGCACCATCTAAAAGAAAAAGAGCAGAAGAACAGAAGAAGGCTAAACGGGACAGTGATAGGGCTCGAGCCCAAATGCGTGTAAACCTCGGTCAGGCATTCAGCAAGTGGAGAGAGCTGAGAGATTTGAAAGGTTTTATAACTGATCCCGAGTTGGCCCTTTTCCTAATCGACAGGTATGTAATTTTTGTTTTTATTTAGAGAATATCCCGCAACTTGTTAGGCGTTGTTTCACTTCAATATATGACGACATGGAAGTTATAAGCAAGCTAAATGTAACGTTAGCTGATGTGAACCGCTTTTGTCTAGTAACGTTACAACAAACGCCACAAAATTATCTGTGACTGTGACCATGAACACAAATATACAGCAGGCAGTTGTCCTCAGTTTATAAGAAATTCAGAGCTACACCAGAACATTTATGATTTTCCTCTCGCTCTCCAAATCAAATGCATGCGGTAATTGCCGGTTGCAGTTGAGATTTGATGAATGAAGCCGAATGCCGGCTGCAGTTGGAATTTTATGACACCAGGCTGTGGGTGTCATACCGCTTCAACCAAAGGGGGCGCTATAATCAACGAAAATGTAAAGTTCCGCACAGCTGCTTTAAACTGGTAAAAACACGGACTAATGCAGTTTAATGCTAGAAAACAAAAATCAGTGTTTTTCCAATGTTCTTATTGTGGAGGGATTTCTTACAACAATGGCCAATGTGAAAATGTGAATGGCCCTATCTAGAGCCAGTTTTTGGTTTGTCTCTTCTAGGCAACTGTAGAAACATGGCGTTGCAACATGGCGGACTCCAGTGAGCAGGCAGCTGACTCACCAACAAGAAAGTGTTTTTGGTTAGGTGCCTGAAATAAGGTCTGTGGTTCACACAAGAGACTTTTGAGTTTCCTTCTACGAAAGTTACGAAAGCTTCAATGAGCTTCTATGTCTTGGTGGTAGCTATCAAGTGCATAAATGAAACTACAGAACGTCATCACGCCAAACCGTGCCAAACGTGGCTTTACAGTCTTGTTATGGTGGAGACGTTAGGTCATGTGACCGTAGCATCGTTTGTTCATAGCCTTACATTAGCTTTTTACTTCTGGTGATTGCATCTGGGCTTTAATAATCATGAAATAGAGTTAATTTGTGAAGATTATCTTGCTTAAAAAATCATAAACGTTTGTTTGCCACAAAGCTTATTTTCGGCAAAAATCCCAAATCCAGTTGATGAGGCTTTTTGATGAGGGAACCAGTGCGATGCTAACTTCTACCTACAGAAGAACATTATCCCTTGAGCCCTCTATAGACTGTAAAAACAATGTACATAGCCACTGCCGTCACCCATTGATTTGTGGACTCCCGTTTTGGAGCCTTGAGTTTGGCATTTGCATTTTGGCCATGGCCATCTTGGTTTTTTGGAGTCGGAAGTGACCATATTTGAGAGAGAGAGGCCACTGCACAGTTTTTGACGTGAACAAAATTATCTTTGGTACCATTTTTTCCAACTGTCTCTCAGTAACGTGATTCTTCATCGTTCTCTCTTGCAACTCGATTGGATGCTGTCACATCCAAAGTAGATATGGTGAATTATGTGTTGACTTCCTAGGAGTGAAAAGCGATGTTAGCTTGGATCTGGGAATGAAGGGAAATTAATTGATGCATGGCACACTTAAAAAAAGTGTTTAAACTGACTTGAAATCTTTGGGCTTCGGGGAAAGTACGAAGTATTTGCAAGTCAAAAGGCTCAAGTCAAAGGCAAGTCACAAGTCGCTGGTATTAATGTCCAAGACGAGTTGCAACTCTAACTTTGTTAAGTCGAATCTTAAGTCATCAAATTTGTGACTTATGTCTGAGTCATGTCCAAGTCACGTGACTCAAGTCCACATCTCGGCTACACTCTGACAGGAATGGTTATACAAAAGGCCGGGAACTGCCCATTGGTCCGACATAACATTGTTCCGACCATATTAAACTCATTTTTCCGAAGTCCCGTTGTTCTGAAATCATCATGATGCCCTGTGGTTAAGGTCTGGTTAGGTTTAGGCACAAAACCACTTGGTTAGGGTTAGGAAAAGATCATGGTGTGGGTTAAAATGAAAAAGAAAGTGACAAAGGGTCCATGTCATTGGTTCGACATCCCATTAGTCCGACTGTCCGCAGTGCTGAATGGCTCGCGGCAGGCGTATGGTGCGCCGCGACCGACTTGAGGCGGAGCAGGCTCACGGCTTATGTGTTTGCCACTTTCTTTTTCATATTAACCCACACCATGATCTTTTCCTGACCCTAACCAAGTGGTTTTTGTGCCTAAACCTAACCAGACCTTAACCACAGGGCATCATGATGATTTCGGAACGGACTTCAGTTTAATATGACACAATGAGTTTAATATGGTCGGAACAATGGGATGTCGAACCAATGGGCAGTTCCCGTGACAAACACATAAGCCGCGAGCCTGCTTCGCCTCAAGCCTTTCCCAGCTGACCCAGAGCCAGTTGCGGCGCACCGTCAAGGTAGAAATACGCCCGCCGGGAGCCGTTCAGTACCGTGGACCGTCGGACCAATGGGCTGTCGGACCAATGACATGGACCCCAAAAGGCCTACCCCAGCTGACATTCTAATGTTTATTCACTGTTGAATCAACGTCATACACCATGGCTGAATCACTGCTGAATTATGTTTCTAATTTTGAGAGTGAAAATGAATCAGCGTTGATTTCACAATGTTGTTTCATAAACTTTCAGTATTGTTTCATCATTGAAACAGATTTTTCTGAACTGTCAGTGTTGATTATGACTTTTGTGACGTTCTTACAGCCATCAGAATTAAACGTTGTTTAATGTTGAAACAACAACTGAAATAATTTCATCCACATTTCAACGTTGAAGGTTGGTCGTGTGCCAGCTGCGATGCTTTTAAAAATATGTTTTATGATTGACACATTTATGTGTGCTGGAAAGAATAAGACCTGAAATACAACCTTGGAAGATGTGGACTTCAATGTTTGTTTTATTGCCTACAGGAAGAATTGCAAATGACTTCAGGCTACTGTGCTACAAGGTATGCATGCACACATGGAAATTGTCTTCCCATCAATGGCAAAGTTGACTTCTTCTGTCTGTGACTAATGATTGTGCTGATTACTCAACATCTGGAGCCGGTTTTGGGGTATTTTAAAAATCTCCTGTGGCTATGTCCAGACTGTAAGCCTTGAAACCTTTTGGATATCTGAGTTAGAGGAAATAGGGGGAATCAAAAAAATATATATTTTCACCACCACTGCCTGAAAATAACTATGTTTTTTTTCACTGCTGCATTTGAGTGTGCTGCATCTTAAGTAAAGTGAAAGATCAAAACGGAAACTGGATCTGTGCTGTGAAAACTTCCTTATATTTTAATCCCCATTGATACTGGTGGTATTAAAGGTCCCTGCAGGCCAACTGCTGAGCCTATTTTTCTCTTTACTTACTGAACTTCACAGCTGTGCCGAAGAAAATGAGGCCATTTCCCTCAAAGTTAATGAATTAAAGCTTTTGTAACGGTGCCACAGATGCGGGCACACCGTCAGCCAAAGTGATCACGAACTGTGAGAAGGAGCCGGGTATAAACAAGCCACACATGCGCTTGCATGCACATACACACACCAGTCTACCGGAATTGGCAAGGAGCGGAGAAATAATTGCTAGACTGCATTATAAACATTTTGTACCAACTCTGCAAATTCAATCAGTCTACTGACTCTGGGCATGGTGACAGAGAGAGGTTAAATGATCTTCTAATCAGAGCCACATGTCTCCACCACCAGTCTAGCCAGTCTAGAAACATCACCAAGGACTTGATATCAGGACACCGCAGGCATACAGGAAAGCCCACAAGTATATGGCAGTTATAAATGGGTAACTGCACTGTTTAAGTGTAGTGTGCGACAAGTCGTGTCTCAATCTCTCCTCAGTCCAGCAGTCTACGTCTCCTACTCTGTTAACAGTCTTTCTATACGACCACATTTTAATGGACCATACCGGTGTTTTGAAAGTTGTACTCCATTAAAATGCATAATATACATTTATGAATGTTATTTAGACTTTCCAGACGGCCACGTGCCTCCATTTATTTCTCTATATAGTGCCACTACCGCAGGCCTGACTTAGGGTAGTGGAGATTTTGCAGTTTTATGTCATGTATCTTCCTTATTCAGAAAACACAGCTGCCTTTTTCAGTATTGAGCTCCCTTTTTTCTAATAAAACCCACTTCAAAACATCCCACTGTGGTGCAAAAATGAGCTTGCAGGGAACTTGTTGGAGGAGGTAATCCATCACAGTGAACATGTCTGCTTTTATTTTTGTCTTTTACTTCACGGTTGGAAAGTAGTGGGGCAATAATTGCACCAGCGATTTAACCCTGACAACAAAAGCAGACACAGCAATTGTTGTAATGGATTAGCAGGTTTTCTATTATTTTATTTAAGATTATTGTTTGGTTTTTATTATCTTTTTTTTGATAGTGCAGCTGAAGATTGACAGGAAAGGGAGGGGAGATGACGTGCAGGTAAGCGCCGTGAGTCAGACTTTGTACAAAAACACCATTTGCAAATCAAAAACACAACAGCATACCTTGAAAAATGATCTTAAATATTGTATTATATGAAGTAAATCATGCAGAAACACTTTCATAGTCCTGGAAGCATGTTTAAACTGTGCAGTGAGACCTCTAGATTAGAAGTAGACTGTTGCTATGGCAGCAAAGATATGGTTCCTGCAGACATTTATCAGTCAAGGATGTGGCAACCCCTGCACTCTGTCACAACAAAGAGCCCCCCTTTACTGCCTTCTCTAATCTTATCTTTGCCTCAGCGTAATGTAGGAAAGAGATAATAAGCCTTTAGAAGCCGTACAACGAATAAAGAATGGCCACAATGAGAGTCAGATCAGCGTCGGATTATAAACCTGGCTGCCTGGAGCACAGTGAACATCTGAGGGCAACTTCTCATGCCTGCTTTCCAGAAACAACCAGACGGTCACTCCACCTCCAATCTATATTTAGGCTTTAACAAGAAACAGCAGCGTGAGCTGACCTCCCAGCTCCTGAGGTGGAGGAAATTGGAGTGGTCGAGGTCGCATTCAAACAGTGTTAATCTTGTTGTGGGGGTGCGGTACAGTTCCTTTGAAGCTCCACAAAGCTTGTCTTGCCACGTCTGTGTCAATCAGCAGAGGGCCACTAACACAGCCAGGCAGTCACAGGCCTGCCCCGTGGGGCCCAAAGGACTCGTTCAGTGTTAGTCAACACAACTGTAGACAAACTGTGAAGGAGAAAGTGGCTTTGCTTAGCTCTAATGTTGTAAAGAGGGGAGTAAAACATTTCTCATGTTCCAGTGGGACATTAATAGACTCCATTAACATGCATTTATGGGGTGAAGGAGGTTTATAACATTAATCATTTCCCAGAATCATAACTCAGATGTGAGCTATCATGTTTTATTTTACCCTGTAAACACCTGCAAGCTGACTTGCATGCGAGTAGGTTTATGGCTGAATGTTCTGGCTCTTGGATGTTTTAAGAAAACAGCTCACAATGCTGAGTGTGTGGAGAAAATGTTCCTCAACTAAAGTGATCTTAGTAAAAACAGAGTCTCACTTTGCAGTGTGCTTAACTCTTCACAATAAAATCAGAAAATCTTTTATTAAATAAACACAAATAAATAAAATTGGACATAACATTTAGCTTTACAACATCAGATCTGCAGCTCTGCTATAAAAGCCTGACAAATGAGCCCAGGCAGAAATATTGTGTAATGATGTGTGACAGTGTAACATCTTAAACAGTCTTGGGTTTTATCAAACAGCTTTGACTGCTTTGATGTTTTTCATTTCACTGGCCTCGAGGGGCCCTCAAACAAATCTTATTCCGCATAAGATAGACCACAAACATCAAAGCGGATGATTATCACCCTTCCTCTGATAACTTCTATATTTACACATGGAGCACTAAACAGGAAAAACACAGCGGACCTGACGACAGCGTCTATAGCTCAGTGTCAATGAATGTATCTACTGAGAGCAGACGTATCAGTTAGTGACAGCGAACTGACAACTTGTACCCTGTAAACACCCAAATGTGCTGCATGTGTGTATTCTTGCAGGAACTGTAGTCGGAATCTTCAAGCTTGTTCAGAGTCAAAACAAATGCAACAGCTTTTTCGCAGTTCAGTCCAGAAAATAGAGCTAATTTGTTGCTCTGCATCATCGTTCGTTGCTTGCTGTACATTTAATCAATAATTATAAAACATTTTTGGTGACCTGAAGGTGACTGTGTGTCTTAAATGTTTGTAATTACATGTAACACACCACATATAAGCTGGTGCTGGCAGTGTTGTCAAGCGATTCATTTGTGCTTTCATACTACTCCCTCCTCTCCACTGGGACATCTCGATGTATCCTAGGAGTCTGAACATGTGCGCTGACGCTTTGCAGGCCGGGAAATATTGTCAAGAGGTGAGAGGAGAGAGTCAGACAGGGTTGTAGGTATCATCTCCAGTTTGATTTCTGGAAAGGTCTGGTCAGGGAAGGTGATCCTCAGGTGCTCCTCAAACAGCTCTTTGAGCTTCCTGCCTGCCATGGCGGCCTCTGTGTCAGCCTGGGGACCAAGAAAAGACAACCAGGTGACATGAGCTGAATTATACTGGAGGAAAAAAGGCTTTCTGCATTTAATTCTCTTCACAATACCTCACTGAGGACTGCATGGCTTCCCAAGACGAGCCTGATGTCTGATACAAACTCTGCAGGGCTCTGATAGCACACACTCTGCTTCGCCTCCAGTCGTTTCTTCACAGCGGAAAGATTCACCGGTCCCTTCACAGTCAGCATGTTATTTGCACATACCTACAGTATTTAGGAAGGGAGAGATAATTAAACAATAAAATTTCATGGGAAGATGTTGAAGTAAAGTCATGATTAATGTCTCATGTACAGTATATAAATTGTGCACTAGAGACAAAGGATTTTCACCCCATTTTGTTATGTGAAGGTTTATAATAAACAGAGGTAATTCTCTGTGCTGCACACAAATATAGAGTTGTAATTACTGTAATTTATAGTTTATAATCTATAATTCTTAATGTTCATCCACTCTGTGCAATAACAAATACAAGGTCTCTGTCAGCAACACAAATCCCTGTGTATTTACAGCACCTGATTAATAATGTTTCTGTATTTACTGACAAATACTGCATATTACACATCATTAAAATTACAGTTACGTTAACTCCATGTGACGTTAATCCTGTGAACTTTTCGCCCGTAGTCAGCTAAGCTTCCAGACTCACCGAGGGGGATGCAGGCCCTTGAAAGTCTGAACTCAGCTCGTTGCAAAACAAGTGCAGCAACAGCCTCTCACACTTCTGCAGGGGGAGAAAAATACATAATACATGTCAGCACATAACTGAGGAATCAAATGCAGTTTTCCAATCTTTAGCCTATTGCATCTGCTTACTTACTGAATCAGACACGAGTAGCATATTGGTGAGGTTTGCCTCTCATAACTGGAAACTGATCTGCTTTGTGTCTAACTATAAGTCTTAGCAGTTGTTAAATCACTGCATCAAGCTGCTAATCAAGAGTTCAGTTGTGTGTGTGTGTTTGTTCGCAGCTAATCTTGCGTACTACTGGATCCATCAGCCTAATATTCTCTGTGCATATTTCTGACTGCATGCTCCTGTACCTCTTGTGTTAGCGGTGATTCACAACTTTTGAAAACCCTTTTTTACTAACTTTTATACAGTCACTGAATGCTGCATCTTAAACCCTCTTAAAGGGGAACACCACCTGAATGAAGAATTCTGTCATGTTATTTCCATGGCCTAGAAAGTTCAATCAATATTTGTGATTTTTTTGTGAGCTATTCTCTCTTACAGTCAGAAACCAGAGAGGTTATGCAGTATTTATACTTCTGCGCTGTACCTATGGCGTAGGCTCTGTGTCAACGTAGAGCCTACGCTATACCTTACACCATAGCCTGACATGCACCTCCTCAAAAATGTAACTACATGTCACGGTGACACAGACCTCCTGTCTATATTTGTAAGCTGAAACCATTTCCCTCGGCGGAAACAAGGCTTTTATTTACTTTAATTTCACAGATAAGAAACAATAAATCGTGAAGACAAAGCCTCCACAAAAATAGCATTTTAAGTCTTGTGAATGTTTAATCCTTTCGGGATTTATACTTTGGGATTTATCAGGCCTTAAAGGATAACTTCAGTATTTTTCAACCTGGGCCCTATTTCCCCATGTGTATGTGTGTGTATGATTCATAGGTACAACTTGTTTTAAAATTGGTTCAGTATTGAGGGAGGCGGATGCAGCCGGGAGCTGCGAAACGAGCTACGACGGTAACGGGGGCAAATGCGTCCCGTATAAGTTTGCACATTAAAAGTGCTTTTTTT
The DNA here is from genome assembly GCF_041903045.1 of Epinephelus lanceolatus. Lineage (NCBI taxonomy): Eukaryota > Metazoa > Chordata > Actinopteri > Perciformes > Serranidae > Epinephelus > Epinephelus lanceolatus. Next base: position 10,455,351 of record NC_135738.1, read on the forward strand.
CGCCACTGACATGTTCAGATCACCAGTGCTATCTCTGTAAATAGCATACTAAGCGTTTCCCTTACCTCTGGGCTGTGTGACGTCATCTCGCGAGAGCTTTGCTTGTTGCCGGAAGAAAACAGAGGAGCTATACTGAGCACCGCTCAGAGTGGCGCTGGTTGTCCTGGAGTACAGTTGAGAGTTTTACTGCATTGATTGAAAACAATGGTTTGTGTTTGTGCTTATCTGAATTGCAAGAATAGGATGTCGCGCAACACCCCATACAGTTTTCACAGGCTGCCTTTGTCGGACGGCGAGATGCTGAAGTTGTGGCTAGTTGTGCTACAAATGGATGCTAACACTCCTGTCCAGACACCGCGCCTTGCAGACCATCGGGTCTGCAGTGCTCACTTCTCCCAAGATGACTACTGCCAGCCGAAGAAGAGAAGACATCCAATCCCCAAACACCTCTTCCTCAAGAAAACGGCTGTCCCACGAGTAGAGAGAGCTACAGACACAGTGGAGCAAAGCTCTCGCGAGATGACGTCACACAGCCCAGAGGTAAGGGTTAGCTTAGTATGCTATCTACAGAGATAGCACTGGTGATCTGAACATGTCAGTGGCAAAAAAAAGCACTTTTAATGCACAAACTTACACGGGACGCATTTGCCCCCGTTACCGTTTTAGCTCGTTTCGCGGCTGCCGGCTGCATCCACCTCCCTCAGTACTGAACCAATTTTAGAACAAGTCGTACCTATGAATCATACGCACACATACACATGGGGAAATAGGGCCCAGGTTGGAAAATACCGAAGTTATCCTTTGAGCAGAGGAAATCTCTGCTTGTCGCCAGGCTAATTTATACAATGTAAAATGCCACAGGCTTGTGCTAAAAACATTAGTGTTTTGTCTGGGAATGCTGCGAGTTATAATGGAGCCGATTTGTGTACTTGTGTTTGAAATTGTCGCTATTAAGCCATGTTTAATGTGTGTTTTGAATCAACTAAACTTTACAGCCATTCACAGAAACCCCCGCCGCCGACTAGTGGTTTGGAGGAGTAACTGCAGTATGACACAGAGACACCACCGCACAAGTAAAAATGCTCACAACAGCGTAGGCCACATTTGTAGGCTACGGTGTAGGGTCTGCTGCACAAGTATAAATCCCTCTTAAGTCTCAAACTTGTGATGTCATAGGGTATTAAGTCTGGATCTGCTCCACAGACAATAAATGGGAGCCTGATTTTGTGAACCCACCGAGTGTTTGTTTCTTTTTTATATCCCAATGAGCTTTATTCTATTGTAGTGTTCTCAGTTCTGAAACAGAAAACGTTTACTCAGAACAATCCCCTGAGTGCTCTCAGTGTCATCGAGAACACCTTTACCAATTCATCATTTATGGAGCAGCTCCAGATTTTACAACGTATGACATCACAAGTTTGAGTTTTGGCTCTCTAGTTTTTGGATTTGGAGAGAGCTGTTCATGTTGGTATTTTTGGACTGTCACAGGTCACAGGGGCAACATATATCAACATGAAAAAATGGGCGTTGTTCCCCTTAAACTGGCCAGGAGGAGCAGCAACTGCTTCAGTTTGGAATCTAGCAGCAACATACGTGGTGGTCATGTGGTGATGTGCTGGCAGATTCTTTTACTAGCATTTCCACTTTGAAATTGGCCTTTAACATTTTTAGCGTTTAGGAATTGTTCCTGTTCAGATTTGCTTGCCAAGGTAGGACATCTGTGGTTTGTATTCATTCCACTACTCCCATGCAAACACTTTGGACACAGCCTGCCCTGCACTCCATGCTCTCCACCCACATGTCCCCAGACACACCTGGCAAATATCTGCACTCCACTGAGTGTGATGTTGGTTGCTTTTCAAATGCACTGCTTCTCACACCATTGTATGTCTTGTAAATCTGAGATTTTCCTCAATACAATCACTACATCTTATTCTTGTGATACACAATATAGTTGCTGGACAGTAGAAAAAGCAATATGTGTGCCACCAGTTGAAACAAGGAAAATATGAGTTAGTTGGGCTAACAAGCTCGAAAAGGTTATACTTAAGGATACAGACAGACTTTGAGTACTGTGTTTGCTGTGGATGAAACTACAAACTGGGATCATTTTTAAAAAAGCATACTGACTCGTTTGTCCACAGGGGGAAATCCTCCTTCAGATCCTGGCTCCTTCTTCACTGTTTTGGCTTCAGGTTTGCTTTCACAGTCGTACTCCATCTCAGGCACTAACAGGTCACGGCAGAAAGAGCAAAACCATTCCCCACTGTAAAGAGACAGCCCAGAGACTCAATGCAAAAGCCACTAAGCAGGAACATACATTAACAAGTACATAATTCTGCTCTCAGATGAAAGCCTCACACCAAAAGGTGAAATAAAACTTGTCAAAAAGAGACTCGTTCTTATTAGCTGAAGGGTTTTCTTTCCACAGAAGACCATATTTCTTTGATCCTAGTGCAAACATGAGTTATGGGGTTTCATCTGAGACCATAAATAAATTAATTTCCCCTGTCAAAGCTTGCCTGAGAGATTTGAGGAGAGTGGGAACATGGCACGAAAGGTGAAAAACCTTGGGACACTTATCGCAGCACAGCAGCTCTCCCCCGGTTCGACACACAGCACACAAGGCTTCATTAGAGTCTTCCAGCGGAGCTCGGTGCTGCTCTACCTGCTGTTCTCCTCCCAGTGAACGGATGCCATTTGCAGCATTAGTCTTACTCTGGTCCTGTGGGCTGCTCGGAGGCTGTGAGGGGCTATGGGGTTTGTCGTTTGTGCTTTGAAGAGGGGTAGAGACTTTGTTCCCCTCACCATGGGCACTGATTTGGGGTTGGTCACCTGTGCTGTCGGGGAGGCTGGCTCTTTGGTTGGCTTGTACCTGAAATCCACAGAGAGAAAAACAACTCTGGTCGAAGTTAAACCAAAAAGGGGCTCAACTTTGATCCACAATAATTGCCATCTCCACACAGACAACTTTTCTGTCCAATAGGGGATTATCACTGATACTTCAGGTGCCATCACTTCTGGTTTTACCTCCAAATAATTAGGTTTAGGAAATCTAACACAGCTGTGGGCTTTTTTACAACCTGTCTCACTGCTTATGTTTCTTGTCCTGTTTGATAGATAATATCTGTGTTCCCATATCTCATTAATTACTGTGGTGAGGCAGTGTTATGGTAACCAAAAGTTGCATTTCTAGCTATTAAAGTTGTAATAACCCGCAATTTTCATTTAAACTCATACTTTTATACTCATACTCTGTTTTCTTACAACCCCATCGCCAGAAAAAAAAGTTGCTATTACACATTTCTGCAAACCAGTTAGGTTACATTTGCATGTTTTTATGTGTTGGATATGTTGAAACTTCATGTCTACACTGTGGTTAACGTGTGGCTAGGTTTAGGCACTAAAGCCACTTGGTTATGGTTAGGAAAAGACCATACTTTTAAATAAAAACAACCACTCCTTGTGGCACTATCCACACTGGAAAAGCAACAACAGGTCGCCCACGTTTAGTGCCTAAAAAGGCCCCAAAACCACGACACTGACTTACTAAATCATAAACGGTTTTGTTGTTTGCTGATCTCAAACAGTGGTCTGCAGCTTAGCAGGCATCTTACCTCAGTGACAAGCCATCCATCATCCCCTCCATCTCCTGATGACAGTCAGCTCATATCCATAGTCACTTTAGAAACGCTGATATGATATGTATGAAATGGGCCAGTGGAATGTTTTGTGGTGTGCACAAACGACTGGGCTATTTTTTAAATTTGCTGTCTTCCAACAGTACTAAGATTTTGCTAAAAGCATCTGCAAGAATCTAATCTACACTATAAACAGAATAGTCACTGGACTGTATTAATAATCCATTGTCTTCTTACATAGCTGCCGTCATCATCTGGCTCGTCTTTGATGACAATGATGGGCCCTGGTGACGATCTTCGTCTTTTTTTCACAGCTGAGCCCACTGCTCCGCTCGCCTGGTGTGTTTCTGGAGGTTTCCATGTCACGGTCCTTGGGAGCAAGGCATGAACCAATTAGAGTAAAGCCAAATTCACTGGAGAGACCAATGGCCCAAAGGGACGACTGTACACAGCTGTCGCCTTACCCTGGTTTCTCCTCCTGGGATACAGCAGTGTACCCTAGTGAGTTCTGCTGTCCTTGCACTTGAGAGAAATAAAAATCCTCCATCAAGAATACAGCAATACATACAATGTGCAAATTACAAATTATGATGGTCCAGACATACCATTTCTGTGTAGCAAAGAAGGTGGCAGGCTCTGGGGATAGTTAGGTTTCAGTATATAGATGGGACCACCTGAGTCACTCCTCCTAGTCAGATACGTAGGTTCAATCTGAACACAGTATTGCAAATTGTTTACTACACTGTTAACATAATGTATATAAACAAAACTGACATTATTGGATGGAGTCACTTGCCGTCTGTCGTGATTGAGGTGAACTGACGCCGCCATTGATGGGCAGTGGTGTTATCTGGGTGTACAGAGGTGAGGAGGAAAACACATCCACAGGTTTGGGTTGGTAGCTGGAGCTGCTTCCCATCCCCCTCAGAGGCTACAAGACAGAGACACAGGAAGATGGATAGAAGTGCTGCAGTCATTTTCATCCTACATTCCTGTCAGCGTCTGTAAGCATGTGATGATGGAGGTGGAGATGAAAGAGTGTGCTTTCATTACCCTGTCACTGGCTACGTGGGTTGACGCCACCTGGCAACAACCGGAACACAGAGGACTTAACCATCAACAAAACACTCAGAAGTTCCAGGCTGATCCTGCCTAAGAGTTATTTTTGGTTTATTGTAGCTTTAACCTTGCAGGTGCAGCTCATCTTTCTCCTCCTACAAAATTCAAATGCATGTGTCTAATTTAGGTTGGTTCACCTGCACCTTGCACCTAAAGGGACAGTTCACCACAAAATCAAAAACACAGTTATTTTCTTTTACTTGTCGTGCTTTTTTGGTGGGAGTTCCCGTGTGTTGGAGATAATAATAAAGTGCCAGACATCTCTACAGCCAATATCTCCAACACTCGGCAACTCACATCAAAACAATCTGGAATCATGAATAGCACTACAGATAAGAGGAGAAACATGTATTTCAGCCAGGAACACTTTATTAAAGAAAACTTTATTTCCATTTGCAGTATTATATTTGGCAGTATGGCTCTGCTCAGGGGCCTCTCTGGCTACAGAGAAGGCCGAAGGTGGAGAAAACACATCTCTCTGCCCTTCCATGCACCTACATGGACAGCCTTAAGGCAAAGAGAGCACACTTGTCTGCCCTTCCATGTGCAAACGAGGAAAGCCTAAGGTGGAAAGAGCACATCTCCCTGCCCTTCTATGCACCTACATGGAAATCCTAAGGCAGGGAGAGCAGCAGCAAAGACCCCCCAGGAACAGAACAGAGCAGCATCAATGACAAACAGAAATGACACTGATAAGTCAGACACAGCATGAAAAGGAGGAGCTGGGGTGGAGGCAGGTTGCAAAGCAGCTTGCAGAGGAAGCAGCAACAGTAGACAGGCCAGAGCAGTTTAAATAGGGCGCCCTGAATGAGATTCACCAATTGGTTGCATAGAAAGGGACTGTGATCTATCAGCTGACTCCCTTCCATCAATCAGCTGCTCCATCAGCTGATTGGGCTGTTTGAGATCAGCTGATGTAGCTGAGATGTGAGCTGAGCTTGACACTGTGTCCTGCCTGACAAAAACCCTATGCTTCATTTTTGATTTTGGGGTGAACTGTCCCTTTAAAGGACCATACCAACATTTTTTAACACATAACACTACACTGCAGTTACACCAATTCACATATACTTACCTTAGTACTGAGCAACCTATTCTCTCCATCAGCCTGTTACTATGAGCCACGAGGTCCAACACTAACACAAAATGTTCAGCCAAAGTCAAAACAGTTTTTGTTATTTTACATGACATTGCATGCTGATAAAATCTAATAAATCTACACCCACACACAGTTTCTGTGTGTTAAACTCTGCTTATTAAGTCATGTACATTTACTGTACTTACTTTAATACCTAAGATTTAAAACCAAGTTTTAAGGGGCTTTATTGCTAACCACTCTAGAGAATGCAGTCACTGTTTTTGCAAACCTTCCAGGAAGCCTTTGGTTTTCATTTATTTCACAACAGTATGAAATGAACTTGCCTCATCATGTCAGCTCTTCTATTTATCAAGATTAAATGAACACTCTGAGGTAATTTTTTCACATTAATCTGCTCTTACAGTTGCACTACGGCATAACAATAAAATAACTCGAGACAAAATAACAGCAGACAGGCTCTACAGTTAAAATTATAGACTTGTCAGTTATCCTTAAATATCTTTAAGTCGACTGCACCATAGTGACGTATAAAGAAAAACAACTAAAGCACCCAGAACACATCTAAAAACCTACTACATCTTGATTTAATATATACTCAGCACTACCATGACACAATCTGCAGTAAAACACACAACACACTGTTATATATCTTTCCAACTGAGAACATTCAAGAGTTCATTATGCAGCTATAACAGCTTGTTCACATCAGTGTGACACAACGTTAAGTGTGCACTTCACACGCCAGTATTGTCCTGCCTATACTTAAGAGCTGGAACCAAAACACCCCGTGAACTAGACTAAACAACTTGGATGATGAGATAATATCAAGCCTTTTCTTATGGAATCTTGGGCCCGTTCTCTGTCACATGTTGGCTGCTGTCGCACTGCAGATTTAGCTGTTTTATTTTATGACTTTGAGTCATAAGCGCGTCCAAGACTAAAATCCATCTTGACAAGGAAAGACATAAATTGCCCAGGATGTGAAGGCTGTCAGCTCTATTTAGGACAATGCCATCCTCTGTCAGTGCTCGTTAAGAGGGGTTGTCAGTCAAACGGACACGAGCGACACATGCACACTCACACACAGAGGCGTGCACCAACCTGGGGCGTAAACCCAGGGCTCGGTTGGCTGCTAGTTGGGCTGACGTGGTTGGCAGGAGGCACCATAAACCTGCGGCCTGGTTGGGGAAGCACAGTGTGGGAGGGAGAGCCTCCTTGCAGAGGCCCTGGAATGGTTCGCTGTAGCCGGACGCTCTGGTACCACGTCCAGGGTGGAGGAGGTGGTTGAGGCTGCCAGTTGGCCTGCGGGTTGAGCTTGTCCACCTGCATCTGGAGCTGAGCCAGAGTACTATGGGGTGCTCCCAGGGCAAAGCTGTGGGGTGAGCCTGAGGGGCCCTGCCCAGGGTGGGAGAGCTGATGAGGGATACCCTGAAAACCGCCCAGCTGGTGGCCTGGTACACTCTCCACCACTAAAGAGCCTGAGGGAACATACACACAGAGACAGGAGGAGCATAACAATTAGGGATGAAAATACAATCTTCTGCAGAAAACTGTGGAAAGAGAAAGTTTGTGCAGTTATGTGGAAACTTTGTGGGGCTATAGAGGGGGAAAACCAATTAGGGACACAACTACGGCTTTTATCAGTTATGTCATTGGTTATATTTCAATTAATCTGTTAAAATGGGTTTAGTGATATGAAAAAAATGTCCCTCACAAGTTCCCAGAGCCCAGTGGCATGTATTCAATTGGCTTGTTTTTACATTCCAAAACCCAAAGATATTTAATTTACGATGATATAAAATCCAATCTTAACCACTCGCTATTCCATTTTGATGCTGTCCAGACAGTGCAACTATTGAATCATCGAGTTCTAACGTCAAACAGGAAACTCTCAAGGGACAGATAATCATGACAAAAGGCATGTGACAGCTTTATGCAAGGTTTGTCATATTAACATAATCTGCCACTATCGTTGTTGTTATGCTTGTTTTATAAGCAACCCAATCACCAGAATCAATGTTGGCATTGTATGTTTCTGCAAATGATACATTTGTGCATTATTATGTAGCAGATACGTTAAAACCTTATATTTTAACAATGCTGCGGTTAGTGACTGGTTAGGTTTAAACACACAAAAGATGTGTGGAAAAGATCATGTTTTTGGCTTAAAACAACTGCTTTTCGTGGCACTATCCCCTGTGGAAACACAGTGATGTCTCTGTAAAAAACAACAGCTTGTTGTGGTGCAATCAAGACTGGAAATGCAGCAATGTCTCGGTGAAAACAATCACTGTTCATGGCGCTATCCGGCAGGGAACAAAGCAATTTCTTAGTATAAAACAGCTGCTTTTTGTGGATCTGTCCCCAGTAAAAACGCTGCGATGTCTTGGTAAAAAACAATCACTTTTGTGGCATTATCCCGGGTGAAAACACAGCAATGGCTTGGTAAAAAGAACTGCTTCTGGTGGCACTATCCAAGCTGGAAATGCAGTAATGTCTTTGTAAATAGAAACCACTTTCACAGCACTCTCCTGGGTTGAAATGCAATGTCTCAATAAAAACCAATTGGTTTCGGTGGCACATTCACAGGTGGAAACACAGCGATATCTCTGTAAAAAACACAACAGCAAGCTTTTGGTGGCACAATCAAGACTAAAAAAGGAAGCAATTTTTGTGGCACTATCCCCAATGGATTCACAGCGATAGGTCATTGAAAACCAACCACACTTAGTGCCTAAAAAGCCACTGAAAACACAGCAATGAAACAGCTGGGTCACAACAACCATGTTGGCAAATATGTGGAAATAGAGAGGCAAACCACACACATATTTTTTAGGAATGTGCAAGCTACACCAATTCTGGGAAATGGTGAATGTTACAAAGAAATTCGAAAGATTCTGGGATATTACTGCAAAGTCACTTACCTTGGGAATATAAATGATTGTGTCATGGATTATGATAAATATGTGGCCAAGATATTCCTGATAACTAGCACTGAGGCAATAACAAGGAATTGGCACAACACTAAATCCCCTAATATAGAACAATGGATGAAATTATAGGAAATGTGTGTGCTATGCTTTGTGCTTTTAGTTAGTAAACAGGAGAAACAGATGATTTATGACACAGTGGAAAAAACATCTGGACTAACTAATAAATAAACATTCTTTAAAAATTGGAAATTTGTAACCATGACTGTTCTACTTTTTACACTTTTTGCTCAGTTTTTCTCTTCACCTTTTTGATTGTGGAAAGATTGTTGTAAGTTGTTCTAAATGATACTTATGGTTGTATACTAAATAAATATTCATTTATTTCCTGTAACCGCTTATCCTGTTGGGGGTCGCAGGGGCAGCTGACATTGGGTGAGAGGCATGGTACACCCTGGACAGGTCACCAGACTTTCACAGAGCTGACACATAGAGACAGACAACCATTCACCAATTAACCTGCATGTCTTTGGACTGTGGGAGGAAGCCGGAGTACTCCGAGAAAACCCACGCTGACATGGGAGGACGTGCAAACTCCGCACAGGGGGGCTCCCCCACCCTAGGCTCAAACCAGGAACCCTCTTGCTGTGAGGCAACAATGCTAACCACTGTGCCACTGTGCCACCAGCATTTAAGTAGGAAAAAAAACACAGCAATGACTGGATTAAAAAACAACCAGTTTTGCTGTTTGTTGGTCTCAAACAGTGGTCTGCAGCTTGACAAGCGTCTCACGTAGATATCACATTATCAACCATCCCCTGTTTTACTTGACTTCAGGGAACATTATGATGCGTTTGAAACATGAAAATGTAACACATTTGTGGTTTGCAGAAACATACAATGCAGACATTTTCTTCTGGCTATTTGGCACGTATTTGAAAATGCTGTCTTTCAACAGTAGCAAGCTTTAGTTAAACGTATCTACAGAAATACCAATCAATAATATGATCAGTGTGGCTTTTATTGTGTGGTTAGAGATTGTGTAGCAGTTAACCAGTTCAACAACACTCTTAAAGTTATCCAGTAATACAGTACAGTAAAATTTGGTTGAGGTTTAAAGCTCTCAAAAACTACAAAAACAGAAAACTCACAATGAAAACAGTGCCCTGACCAAGAGAAATGTATTCTGGGGATTCTGGATAAGCTTCCATAACAGAGACATTTGTTCATGTCTTACCCAGATCAACATTTGAGGCCCAGTAAGAGGATCGACTCTGGAAGCGTACAGTGCTCTGTGGTATGAACGAGGTACTACATTTTGCCCTCAGGAGGTTTCCAATCTGAAACAGAATCTGCAACAGAAAGGATGTTATTAATAATTTTTAGAGGAGGACGCCTGTGTGTTACAAAAGGCATATGTTCCCACTTCATCACGTCCAAGATAGACCACGCTCCTAACTGGCTTTCAGAGCTGAGGTTCATGTTGGGGAAAAAAACAGGACTGTGATGCGATAGTGGATAAATGATCAGACAGGCCTCACCAAACGTTTACAGTACAAGAGGGCCGTGCCCCCATTCCTGGCTGTGGCCCATTTGGTGAAGTTGATGACATGATCCAGGTGTCTGGATAGATAGCCGATGTCCTCCTGTTGTTTTCGCAGGACAGTCTCGTGATCCTTTGTTACAGCCTGGAAAACATGAATAAGTGAACATCTGCAGTGTTCAAACAGCTCGAGGGTATGCGCTCTGGGCCTCGGGGTAAGACAGTCAACGGAGTTTGCATGCAAGTAATGTTCCTCTGGAAACAACACCACAGCAATCTACAGGTCTGCACCATGCAGCTCATAAACAACACAGTTTTATGATATTTGTGATGTATTTAGAAGCTTTTCTCATACCTCTAGTTGATTAACTAGCATCTTGCCCTTCTTGTTTATCTCCAGGATCAAACTGCAGATGGATTTCTTTATTTCATTATGAACAGACGTGCGGTTCTGATCAACCTGAACAAGTCTGAAAAACATAATTACACACAACCATCAATAAGCACTCAAATTTGACCAATTCTATGCAAAGCAAACACACTTTACAAACATCTTTTTATTACTGGAATCGCGCATTCCTTTATCCTTAAACAGTTGTTCTTGTTCATAAAATTCAGAGGTCATGGGGAAGAACAAAATGGCTCACAGTTCTGTAAACCATGAGTGCGTTCAACTTTTGTTTAAATTCTGCACACTTGACATATATAATCGTGTGGTGTTGTAATACGTACCCACTGTTTATGGAGTTAGACACCTCTTCGATCAGTTTCTGTTTCTCCTGCAGCTGATGGGTCATGCTCTCCATGTGCTGTTTGTGGTTTCTATAAGCATCTTCAAGGAACTGGTAGCTAATCCAATAAGAACATATTACGTCAGTGGGTACAATACTGACAGTGAACGTGCCTCTTCAACTTGGATATGAGGACGATGTGATTTACAGCAGCAAGCCTAAGACTAACAATGGTTCATTGACACTTGACATCAGGATTTTGTAGTATCAAAATGTATATTAATTTCATGCTTAATCAAATGTCAGGCAGTCAAAGTTATGTTAATCACATTTAACTACGCAGCATTGTTAAAGGAGCTCTATACAATATTAAGAGTGCATGATTCAGAGGTTGTCTGCACACAGTTCTCAACATGAAGGTCCCTCTGATAGCGGCTAGCTGCTAACAATGCTAACAGCATGAACAGTGCAAAAAACGGTAAAGCAAGGTTTATGCTTCTGCGCACCTATGACGCAGAGGGCTTTGCAGAGGCGTTGCGTCCCTCTGCGACCAACAGAGACGCAACATGCACCTCCAAAAAATTGTAACCCCGCGTCGAGGCAAGGCAGACCCAACGCAGACCGCAAGAGCTATGATTGGTCCTTCAAACTACATCATTTCCATCATTCTGCAAGGTTTCACTTCCTGCTACAGTACCGCAAAACTGCCTCGAGCCATTCAACGGGCATAGACCATCGGCGCAGTCGCCTCTCTCTTCGTTGTCATCGTAACATTTGTAATAAGCGCATTTGTTGTTCAATGTCAATCATTTCGAGCTTCAGCAACAGTCTTTCTCTCTTGGTCGCCATCTTCACTTTGACTAGAGCCAAGCCGGAAGATAAACAAACAATGAACGAGCAACGGCCATAGATGTCACAGAGTCTAGGTAGGTATATAAAAAAAACACAGCGCCCCCAAGCGCTTTGGCGGGGAATTGCATAGCGACAGAGACCAATAGGACGCAGAACTGTGATAGGCACACAGCAACTGCGTGCACATTGCGTCAAGTGTACGCAGAAGCATAAAGAAACTTTCATGGTACTGACAGAGCTAACGGTGTGAGCCCTAAAGGGTAGGCGCTTCACTTCTGCAACAACACTGCCCTAATTAGGAATGGACGATATTGGATTTTTTGCCGATATCAGGTATGCCGAGCAACTTATTTGGTCAATAACCAATACCTATTTATCCCGTTTTTTCCCTACCTAATTTTAGTGATTGTCAAGTTTCTTCTGTAGCGGAATCAACATCATATTATGCATAGATTTTCTTATTGTGATGGCCAACCAGCAGATGGAGACATGAAATACAATACTTTTCAATGTACCGACGACATGCCGATATTATCATGCATCCCTAGTTTCAATACCAGTGTTACACACACAGGATTTAGATGCACTGACATGCACGTGCAGCCAGATCGTCTACCACAACAACGAAACGAGGAGCTCTGATTTCAAAACACACAGAGGTAGTGTGACTTCATTTTATGCTCAGAACACCTTTCCACTACTATATCTTCATGTAACAGGCTCAACTATACAGCAGTAATATGTGTAACAAATTCAAATGTGCATTTGTGATATCAAGTATTATAATTACACAAAATTTGGGGGTACCTCCCCTATAAAGGTGTGTCTCCCACCTTACCTCTCCCCTTTTTGCATAGGAGAGGTAAGTGGCATTGCTCTTGTAGTAATTTCCATGTTTTAGTGCTGTTAAGCTATGTTTAGAAGTTCATTTTTTAGCCTATCCCACCTATAAAGGGGTCTCCCGCCTTACCTCTCCCCTTTTGCTGTTGGACTCCATGGGAGAGGTAAGTGACATTGCTCTCGTAGTAATTTCTGTGTTTTAGCGCTGTTAAACTGAAGTTTTTTTAGCCTAAACTTATTGTATAATATGCTAACATATTCCTGTGTCACTTAGTTTGTGCAGGGGCTTGAGTTTATATGGTTGTTACTGTCGGAAGATTTTGTTTTTAACCTCTTCCTGTCAGGTATGTTTTCTGTGTTTTATTGTATTGAATTGAATGTATCATGGCCACCCTTTTGCTGTTGCACTCCATGGGAGAGGGGCTCAAGTTCATATGGTCATAATTGATGGAGGATTTTGTTTTTATCTCTTGCTGTCAGTTGTCAGGAATAAACGGAGATCACCTCCAGAGATATCCACAGTCTTGGCCTCTTCATATCAACACAATGCAGACAACACTAGAGTCCACGGGTTACATTTACATAGCAAATAGTTGGTTTATGAATGCCCTGAATGTCGTATAGTGCTCCGTTAATTGTAATGTCAAACAAAACTGAACCTTCATATGGCATAGGTGTATTATACTATAAATTTTGACTGTACTTGTGGTCCTTGTGCTTCACTAGCTGGCAGTCGCGGCAGGTTAGCAGGTCACAGGTCTCACAGAACAGCTTCAGCAGCTCTTGTTTGTGGATGTCACAGAACATCGGCCTCTGAGCCGACACACCATGGACCTCTGGAAAACAACAAAAGGTTCATCGTCATTCGGCCTTTTCCTCTGTGCAAGTCATTTCTGTTCTTACATGTGACGCCCTTGATAATAACCCTTTGACTTTTGCTTCTTTTCAAACCACACATCTGAAGGTTTTAATTTAATTTGAATCGTGCAGCACTTAATGAGCAATGTGTTCCATTATTTAACTTAGTGTGAAGGTTTCATTTGCTCCAATTACCACAAAATTGCTTTTATTCCGGGTAAGATGAAAAATTTCGTTGTACCATCTGGGCCATTAAAAATAATAAGTTTCACCATTCTTGGTGGATAAGCGTAAAGGTTACTTCAAACAACATTAGTCAAGAATGTAAAATGTTGCTGCAGGTGCCAAGGTGATTCGATTTTTGACACACTGAATGCTGGGTCATGTTTAGTGGACTGTTCTAGAAGAAAAGGTGTTCAGTTTTTATGCATTTACCCCTAAAAAAAAAAAAATCTGTTATAAGTTTAATACAAGAGCCAGAGCAAAGTGTGACATCTGCAGCACTGAGCTTATAATAGCTCTTTTCTTTGTCATGGAAACACCACGAGTAATTCAAAGAAGAGAAAACTGAAATCACTGGTGAGAATACCTTGTGATACTTCGGCCTTCTGTCTGATGGTGTGGTCTTTGGTAAATTTGACTCTTTGGTGGGCCTCCACACAGGTGACACAGAGGTACTCGACACAGTCCACACAAAAGCCAGCAGCTTCAGTGTTGTCATCACAGGTCATACAGAGCTGCAGGTAGACGAGACATGCATCAGAGGATGATACATTTTTGGTGGGCAGGTAACATGTTGGAGAGATGCTGGGCCTCATTTGATAGATCCAATCAGCAAAGATAATGTCAGGGTGGGGCGATACAACAAGTATATACGATATATCAATATATTTTCAAGCAAGATATAAATTTAGACAATGTTTATATCAATATACTTTCAAGTTGTGTTACATACCAGTGTGCATCTCTCCTCTCTCACACTCTCTGCACAGCTCCACCCCACTCATTCACTCACAGAGACACAGAGTTGTTCCTCTGTTTAACCTGTCTGTTAATTGTCGGTCTATATGTTGCATATGCTACACTAAATTTACTTTTTTGCACCAGGTTGGACCCCTTTTGCCTTCAGAACTGCCTTTATTCTTGGTGTCATAGATTCAACAAGGTGCTGGAAACATTCCTCAGAGATGTTGATCCATATTGACATGATGACATCACACAGTTGCTGCAGATTTGTCAGCTGCACATCCATGATGAGAATCTCCCGTTCCACCACACCCCAAAGGTGCTCTATTGGACTGAGATCTGGTGACTGTGGAGGCCATTGGAGTACAGTGAACTCATTGTCGTGTTCAAGAAACCAGTTTGAGATGATGTGAGCTTTGTGACATGGTGTGTTATCCTGCTGGAAGTAGCCATCAGAAGATGGGGACACTGTGGTCATAAAGGGATGGACACGGTCAGCAACAATACTCAGGTAGGCTGTGGTGTTTAAACCATGCTCAGTTGGTACTAAGGGGCCCAAAGTGTGCCAAGAAAATCTCCCCCACACCATTACACCACCAGCAGCAGCCTGAACCGTTGATACATGGCAGGATGGATCCATGCTTTCATGTTGTTTACACCAAATTCTGACCCTACCATCTGAATGTGGCAGCAGAAATCCAGACTCATCAGACCAGGCAACGTTTTTCCAATCTTCTATTGTCCAGTTTTGGTGAGCCTGTGTGAACTGTAGCCTCAGTTTCCTGTTGTTAGCTGACAGGAGTGGCACCTGGTGTGGTCTTCTGCTGCTGTACGGTCTGAACTTCAGCAGGTCGTCTTCACCATGTCTACATGCCTATATGCATGAAGTTGCTGCCACGTGATTGGTTGATTATCCATTTGCATTAACAAGCAGTTGAACAGGTGTACCTAATAGTGTATATCCGCCTGTAAATACCTAGACATGAATTTTTGTCCATATGACCCAGCCCTATGTCAGAGTAAATGAAAGACATATTGAAGTACCGACACCTGTGAAGTGAAAAGAACCTCAGTTTTCCCACTTCAAATCCTCTCTTGCTCATCATGTAGGAATGTAACAGCCCTGACTCAAACTAGTAACAACGCTGCCCCCATATGGTTATGCATTTTGTCACTAACCTGCACCGTCCTCTCCACTGTGCTGCTGGGAGCTTCAACTGAGTCCTTCACAAAGGCATTCTCCATCACATCTACCTCCATGCACTCCTGCCTGCACACCGGACAGCGGATCACATTCACTGAAATGAAACAGAGTCACACATGTGGGTCAAAATCAGCAACACTGGACATGCATGTGCTTTTATTGATGACATAACTGACACATGACACCAGATATTTATAGTCTGATGTATGCACTTAAGCCTTACAGAGCCACACTGACTGCATGCAGGGAGGGTGATACCCTTTAATCGATCCATGGTCATTGTTTGTAAACAAAGTGACTCACGTGGTTTGCTCGCGCTCTCAACCTGGGAGTTTGGCGGCTCTGCCATGGCCAGATTCCTGGATGGTGAAGGCAAGCATTTCTTGCAGAAAGAGTGCAGACACGGCAGAAGTTTGGGCTCTCGGCTGTGAAAGTTCAGGTGGCAAACGGGGCAGGTGTCCAGGTAATTCCGACCGGTCACACCGGACTTTTCCTCCTGCACTTGCTTGCTCTCCGCTTCGTTCCCAACGACGATGGCAGCAGCGGCAGCGGCGGAAGCAGCAGCAGCAGCAGCACCAGCACCATCCCCCGGCTCCTGCTTCTCTGTGCGTCCGTCCATTTGCTCCACTTTTATCCTCCGAGGCTGTTTCTCTCTGTGTTTACGAGATGTAGGATATCCACACAGGTGAGGTCATTCTCCTCCGACATTTCGCATCTTCTCACACCTCAGTCCGTGTTTCACACACAGCGCTGCTCACACAGAAACAAATCTGATAACATGGTTGTAAAACGACAGAATACCGAGCGGAGCACAGACCTGTAGCCCCACAGATAAATACACAATAGCTCCGTGTGACGGTGTCGTGCTGCAGATGTTGTGAGGTGAGATGTAAGATGTTGCTCAAATTGCACCGCACGCGCTCGTTGCGGCACGAGAGGGGTGGGGTCAAACTGCGCGCGCTCTTACAAGAGGGACAGTGTGTGAGTGATGGAGGACAAACTGCACCCGTCACAGGCTGTTAGTAGGTACTCCTAAAGTAAGTGCGTTACTAAACAGTTACCTTTTTATCAATTAATATATAGTTAATTTGACTGATACTGCGTTACATTTGTGTTGACGTTACTTTTCATCGTGTCACATCCGTCTGACCTGAAAACCAAGCCAGTTTTGAACCTACATGGCATCACCTCTAGCCAACCAAAACGTGTATGTGCACAGAGAATCATTCATTTTAAACGTTTCCATTCTTTAGGGGCCGCAAATTAATAGATTCATTATTTCTTAATGAAAATAATGATTTGTATCAGCCTCATGCCTAAAGATGGGTACACTGCAAAATGTAGTGGCATTGTAATTACATTACACTACACTATGATTGACTGGGTATGTTTTATTCTATTTCATTTAATTTAATTTTGTCAGTGAGACACAAGGGCGGATCATGAGACAATGGGCCCCGGGCACAGATATGCAAAGGGCCCCACCACCTCTCCTATACAGGAGTGAGACACACAGACTTCATGGTTATTTCTGTATCTCCTTGTAGTTTGTGGTCACTAGCCATGTTTCCATCAGCCTGTTTAGATGCGCATCTAGAAGTATCGCATGGGAAAATTATGATGGAAACGCCAAAATTCGAATTAAAATCCCCTGATTCGCACAAACTAAAATACGCTCGCTTTAGCCGGTCGAAAAAATGTTGATTTGCAAAACAGGGGATGGAAACAGTTATGTTCGAATTAAGTCTGACGTAGCGCACCTCTCTCCATGGTGATATCCACACTCCGGGTCGGGAAGGCGGTAATGCATTTACAAGCTGGTTGCCAACCGCCAGAAAACATAGAAGAAGAATGTGAGACTTGTTTTGTTTCTGGTTCTGCAGAAAACTCGTGCAAGTTCGTAGTTTTCACCAAAGTCCGTACATTTAATGGAAACACACAGGATTCGTATTTCTTTTAATGCGCATTTCCCAATGATTCGAATCACTCTTGGATGGAAACATAGCTACTGTGTGTAGGGCTGCCACTAACGATTATTTTCATTGTCGACTAATCTGTCGATTATTTCTTTGATTAGTCGACTAATCATTTCATCGAAAAATTTGTTAAAATGTTGAAAAATGTCAGTCTGTCTCGCCCAAACCCCAAAATTACGTCATCTAATGTCTTGTTTCATACTCACACCAAAGGGTTTTAGTTCACTGTCACGGGAGAGTGTGTAAAGCTGCCAATATCTGAACGTAAGAAGCTGCAGTAAGAGTATTTTGGGGTACTTTTGTACTTTTCTATGAAAAATTACTCAAACCGATTAGTCCACTACTAAAATAGTCACCGATTATTTTAATAGTCGATTAGTCATCGATTAGTCGACTAATTGTGGCAGCCCTAATTGTGCGTCTCCTTGTGATTGCTTTGTCTCATTTTGTTGTCATTTGGATCTCTTTGAGGTAATTTTGTGATTTATTGGGATAGTTTTTTTCTGTTTGAGGTACCTTTGTGTCTTTTTGGTGTCTTCTTCTGGATGTTTTGTGTCTTTTTGGTGTCATTTGGATCTCTTTGAGGTAATGTTGTGTTTTACTGAGGTATTTCTTTGTCTGTCTTAAGTAATTTGTCTTTGTGGTCATTTTGTGTCTCCATCTGGTTGTTATGTGTCTTTTTGTAGTGGTTTGGGTCTCTTTGTGGTAATGCTGTGTCTTATTGAGTTAATTTATTTGCCTCTGAGATAATTGTCTTTTTTGGTCATTTCGTGTCACTGTATAGTCATTGTGAGTCTCCTTGAGGTTGTTTTGTGTCTCTTTGTGGGCATTGTGTGTCTCCTTGTGGTCGTTTGGGGTCTTTTTGTGGTCGTTTGGATCTCTTTGGGGTAATTTTGTGTTTTACTGGGGAAGTTTTTGTCTGCTTGAGGTCATTTCTGTCTTTTTTGGTCATTTTGTGTCACTTTGTAGTTGTTTTGTCGCTCTTTGTGGTTGTTTTGAGTCTTTTTGTAGTCACTGTGTGTCTCCTTGTGGTTGTTTTGTGTCTTTTTGTTGTCATGTGGTAATTTTTTGTTTTAGTGGGGTAGATTCTTGCAGTTTCTTTGCATCTCTTTGTGGTTGTTTTTGTGTCTCTTTGTGGTAATTTAGATTCTCCTCCTGGTTGGTGAGTGTTAATTTGAGTGACAATTTGTAAATGAAGGCCAGGGGGCCCCCTGACATGTTGGGCCCCTGGGCCTGTGCTCAGTAGGCCTGTTCAATAATTCATCCATGGTGTGACATGGGACAAACAGGTGACACAGGTGATGTATAGAGACACAAGATGTAAGACACAGACGTATTGATTTGAGTATTGTACCGATTTTGTGTTGTTTCTGTTAGTGGGAGCGTTGTTAATGTTTGTGTGCATTTATGAAAGTGTGTTTAATGAGTGTGTCATATATTTATAAATGAAAAACAGTATGTGTGCAGGAATGTGCAGATATGTGCAAGGAGATGGAGGAGAACAAGAAAACATAAAATAAATGTCAGTAATAATAATTATTATAAGTAAGTTCAACTACACTACATAAATAAATAACAATAATTAGAAAAAAAGAAAAATTATAGAAAACAATGAATCAATTAAGGAGTTCGGTGTAGCCTGAAAAGGAGGCGTCCAGGAAGAGCTAATGGAGGTCATGTTTTTTTAATGTGTAATGCAATAATGCTGCACTATCACATCCATTGTGATCATCACTCAGTTTGTTAAAGTAACTTATATTTTGTTCATGAAATCATTAAATTAGATTATTTTGGTACAGATTTCAATTATGCACAGCCTATTTAAACTGCTATAATAACAACAATAACAGCGTGACCACATAGTTGTTATCACAGTATGTTCAGACGCTGGATAATATTTACATAAGATTATGAGTAGAGGGTAAACATTACAGTTTACTACTGCAATTAACACTTTGTCTTCATTATTTTCTCTCATGCGAGGAAAACACCTGTGAGACAGCACAATGTGCCACAAGTCCATCATGGCGGTCAGGGTTCAAGGTTCATGGTCTTTCACAGATAAACAGCCAGGCTGTAGAGAGCTTTAGTTAATCAGATATTTTCACACACATGAATCTGACAGCAGAAAGCCACAGAATCCCTCTCAGCGATGGGAACCATATTCCATTGCTGGGATTGGGCACCTATGGGGATCCTCGAACGGTGAGAAGAATTACATCTGTGTGTTTGTTGATTAGTATGCGAGCTCAGCTTGTTTATGACTGCTTCACCTTCACGATGTAGGAGTGCAGTGTGGAGACTGAATAAACATTAACAGCAGAATGTGAGCATTCATTGACCATTTGAACAGGAATGCACGTTAGCACAAACTGCAGCATGACATAGTCTACACCAGGTTAAATAATATTTACATTTTCTGTGGTGTTACGACAGACACGCAAAGGCACAGCATACGAGTGTGTCAAGTTGGCCATAGATGTGGGTTACAGGCACTTTGATGGGGCATTGGTGTATTTCAATGAGCACGAAGTGGGTCGAGCCATTCGAGAGAAGATTGCTGATGGAACCGTTCAAAGAAAGGACATCTTTTACTGCGGAAAGGTAATACGTCCTGTCAAATATCAGGCATTTTATATGTCTTAATTTCATGTGATTGTTTTCTGATTTGTTCTCTGTTATCTTCCTCAGCTCTGGAATACCTTCCATCCACCAGAGCTGGTGCGACCGGCCTTGGAGAGGACACTGAAAGCCTTAAAACTAGACTATGTGGATCTCTACATCGTTGAGCTTCCTATGGCCTTCAAGGTTTCTAAACGCAGTACACAAATAGATTGCAGTTCACTTATTAGCCAGCCACTGAGTGCCTGAACTTTGCCCAAAGATATGGCGTATTCGTTGTGTTTAGTTAGGATAATGCTGTCATTGATTTATCCTGTCAAGCAGGATGTTTTGAAGTTCGAAGATACTTCAGTTTCAGAAAAAGTCCTGATTGAAAACTATTTGAAATAAAAGAAAGAATTAGAAAGGATAGCAACACAAACCTAGAAACACATCTGTATGTTGTTTCACAATCTAACAGACAGTTTTTTATTTTTTAACTTAAAGCTCCAGTTGGTAACTTCTATGTAAATAAACTTTTTTCATATTTGCTGAATTTGTCACCACATCCTGACAGTAGTTCATTAAGACAGATACTCTGTTGAAAAAAATCATGTTCCTCTGCCTTCTTCTAGTAGTCCTAAAGGCATTTGCAAGAATCTATCAAGCCTCAATTGAAATAACCAATCAGAGCTGAGGAGTCTCTCTGGCCAGCAGGCGGTTCTCATTTTACTGCTAAACAGTACACTAAAATATGTTTCTAGAACAGCTGCATGAGAGACCCCCCGACTCTGATTGGTTGTTTTCGTTCAGGCTTGATAGATTCATGCAAATGCCATTTGGAAGCACCATTTATCAGCGATAAGTTTGTTTTATTGTTAGATTGTATGACTTGCTTGTGTAATGTTGAAGAGGTCGTGAGGTATGTGTTATACTGTATATTTTGACCTCTGTGAATGGTAATATTGGTCCTTTGCGACTACCATACATATGTGACAAATGAAAAGCAAGTGAAGCTTTTATTGTGAAAATGCTGACTTTGAGAAAATAAACAAAGACTGCAGAGCAACACAGTTGTTTTACCGTTTGCTCGTTTGTTTGTTGGCATTGCTACTAAGCCAATCAACATGTATAGCAGTCTCTTGTCGTCAGTAATGTGGTTATTTATAGAAGTGAAAGATGGCCACTACACCATTAGAGGCAGTCGAAGGGGGTAGGGACTTTTTATTTATTATTATTATTTTTTTTATTTTTTTTTTTACAGATTATCTGTCTCGACTACTGTCAGGATATAGTGACAGTTTTTATCAACTATGAAAATGTTACCATCTATAACTTTAAATGCACTACATATGACACCAAGACAATATTATTGAACAGTTATATTTATGCATGGTAGCTAACTGCATAACATGATTACTTTTACAGTAATGGCAACTCTTCTTCAAAAAATGACTAGCGACAAATCTAGCGACTTTTTCTGATGTTATTGGAGACTCTGTTGTGAGAGCACGTATCATTTCTATTCTTTTCAACGAGCAGCAGATGCTGACGTGGGCTCCTCCCTCGCCCCAAAGCACTCAAGGCGGCCCAGTCCTCCCTCCCAGCAGCAGTCAGAGCAGGAGATGTTAACCCCTCCACGTCCAGACTGCAAGTGAATCGCGCATGCGCAGAACCGCCGCTGGCTGATCCCGACCTGGTTTACAGTCAGGGCGGGATGTAAATGTAAAATTTTCTTTGTCTAATATAAATCACTGAAAGAAGGTTCATTTGTAGTTCTAAACATATTCAGGATTTTTTTTACTCAGTTTTTGTCTCTCCCATGACGTTATTCCTCTCTCCTACAGCGTCCATTACAATTACATGCATATGGACAATTATGCAAATTGGGCGATGACGTCATTAAGCACCATCAATCACGCTATAAATCCAGATCAATTGTCTACAAAATAAAAACCTGACGAATTTCTTTTCGTCCATTATACAGATCTTGTTATCAGTCACTTCATATAGTGAGGAATATCGTATCTTACCACGTCTTAGGCTTGCGTGTGTTTCTCCCTGTCTATCCACATTTGCCTGCTTTCAAGATGCAAATATCTCCATATTGTCCAGTTGACAAGACCAGCACACTTCCCCTTTGCGCACCCAGACAACTGAGGCCTAATTATGTATGCATGACAGGGCAGTAGTCACCATATACATTGAGGGGGGACATCTCCAAGTCCTCTCAGCACAGTACGCAGTACAGTTGTCTGTATATTGTGCTACATTCGTATAGTGTAAGCATCTTTGTTACTTTACTTGCAGGAATAAGAAAAAAAGTTAGATACACTGAATATTATTTGATCTTTTCCACCATTACCTGCATTCCAAATATTGCGGAGGTGTGTGGTTTAGGTGCCCTAAATACCCCTATATTTTCTAGTGAGACATTGCCACCAAAATGATCACATAACCATCCTGGCCACCCCACAGAAAATTTTCTGGCTCCGCCACTGGGTTCCAGAAAAGATTAGTCAGCAAGGGGTATGTTTGGTTAAGAGTGGGTAACTGATATCATTTAGCCATGTTTACATAACTTACAGTACATGAAAGTGTCTTTGTCATAGTCAGATATTTGTATGAGTTCTGAAAGGAGCCAACCTCACTTCTTCACTTTGTACAGTATTTGTACAGTATATACATGACCAATATTTAAGTCATAAGTGTTAATGCAAATTATTAATTTCTGTTTAAATTTTAGCCCGGAAATGAATACTATCCAAAAGACAAGAATGGAAAATACATCTACCACCACACAGACCTCTGTGCAACATGGGAGGTGAGTCCTGTTGAGTTCCCAGTGGATGGCCCTGCTATTTAATGACTTTGTATGACTTTGCCCTTCTCCTTCTTGTTTTCTATAGTGTCTGGATATGGTATTTTCATGATTTCCAGGCACTGGAAAATGTTTTGTTTTAAAATGTGTCTGAATAATCCCATGAGGGATGGGCTTCCTTGGGGCAGCCAGACACGAAAATAAAAATTTCATTCATTCATTCATTCATTCATGACGTGTTGTTTTCTCACTTAATGTATTCAGTCGTGTTTTTTAAGTAGAACCATGGAGACATCAAAACATTCATAAACTAAATATACGTACATTTATGTGACTATAAAGTCAGCACTATGAAATACACATAGGCTACACTAAACTAGCAGTAGAGTGTGAGAGTGAAAAAATAGAGCAATAGAGTTGAATCTGTGTCACTGTTTAGACTCAGACTTCACAAACTAAAAACAACAGCCTTCAAAGCAGTAGAATGAATTGCGTGGATCTTGTATTGGATTGCATTAGATTTAACTAGAAGTGTCTAATAACATGTCAATTAGGCTTGGGCATTATCAAGGTATTACAGTCTACTGCAGTATTTAGAAATCCTGAAGGTATGATTTTCAGTAACGTAAAAAATATGGATGCTCCTCTTTCTGATAAACTGATACGGAGATGCTGTGTTGAGGCGATGTGTTGTAGTACACAGCACACACCACCAGAGGTCAGTCTCTACTGGTGGAAAAGACAGTTGAGCTGAGAAAGATGGGGACTGTGAGTGGTGGGGATAACGTTACAAGACTAGTAATTGAGAAAAATGCCTCTGCTCCTGTTTGGGAGTATTGCCACATATAACTTTTTTTTGGGAAATTCTTCCAACTACAAAAGCAGTTAATTAGCCGCATGATTATGTTTAACACATCATCTCCGTTCAGCCCACTGATTCGTTAACTGAGTTCAATAAGATAATTTTCATCTGCTAGCTTTTGAGCTATCAGCACACTAAGATGCCTAACGTGTTAACCACCACATTATTGCAATTGCTAACCACACACCAAATATTTTAACTTACACATAGTAATGTCAACTTCAGCAAACGCTACGATAACGTTACAAGGTTAACGTTACTCCTCATATATGTAATATTTGCCAAATGTAGACAGGTATGCGAGTAGCTAACGTCACTAAGATTTTTTTTTAATACTTTAATACTTATCGCTAAAGTTTCCCTTGAATTATGGAAGCTAACTTTGTTAGCGGCAATTTAGCACGGCAAGCTGGGTGCAGTGTTCAGTCAGGTTGCCTGTGTAGGCTGGCTTTTGTAGTGTCCTCTGGCTCTCTCAGTCAGATCCACCCCTTGCTCCTCCACAGCTCCATCCTCGCGTCCAAATTTGCATGAAATTTTCAGAAATCCAGGATGGCAGTGGCCAAAATGCCAAACTAAAGGCTTCAAAACGGCAGTCTACAAACTAATGGGAGACTTCACGGTGGCTACGTCCATTATTTTCACAGTCTATGGTCGCTATCCGCTGCTGCAACAAGTGTCATTGGGTCCTCAAGAAAGAAGGGCGCTTATTTCCTTTCTCTTGATTATTCTATGGGCCATAAGTATTCAAACCCAGCAAGTCTTGTCTAAGTGGACGAATTGCGGTCATTTTTTAGATTTACTCTAATGCTGTATACTGTATGCCCTGGTGAAATGTCAGGAAGGTATAAAGGTATGAAAAAACAGACAATGCCCAGGCCTAATGTCATGTTAGTGTCATGTCATTTAATTCAGCTGTGCTACATTGAATTGTTTGTCCCTTCTCCAACAGGATCTGTTATTTTCTCTGTGCACTGTAGTGAATGTCTTCCAAGAAAATATGACAGTGCTAACATAAAAATTATGATACAAGAGAAGTCACTTTGGCATTTGATATTCCTTCAGTCTTGAAAGTTGCTGCCAGAACATTCTCTGCTGCAGCATCACAAACCATCAAGGACAGTGTCATAAAGAGCCAAGCTCTGTTTGTTCAAGGATCTGTGTTTTTCCCTCTTCACTGTGTTTTTCTCTCCACTCTCTCAGTCAGTCTGTAAAGATAATCACTGTCAGTCTTTGAGAGGATGTAAATCTTTTCTTCTCAACAGGCTTTAGAGGCTTGCAAAGACGCAGGGCTGGTTAAGTCTCTGGGAGTCTCTAACTTCAACCGCAGGCAGCTGGAACTACTTCTCAACAAACCTGGACTCAAGCACAGACCTGTATCCAACCAGGTGACCCCAACTTGTCCTTTTAGACTCTAACTGACATCAGAGATAGCATAGTGTATGTAGTACGGTTGTATATAATATACAGCAGGCTATTAACAAGAATTCAGTGCTTAGCTTCTCACAAATTAGGGCTTAGTTCTTCCATGTAAATGCAAAGTTTTAGGATATCTATGTATCCTTTATAGGGTATGTTTTACAGTCAACAGACTTGCATCCAGTTCCTCATTAAAATAGTCTAGACTATCCCAGAAGACATCTTTCTTTAGCTTTAATGGTTTTGAAAAGAGTGAGCCTTTCCTATCTATTCCCATCCAATTTGATTCTGGCGACTAAGAGTAGAGGGAGATCACTTTGGGCCAGTTTTCTCTTATATTATTTATTTTCTTCTCACTTTCCCGTAGGTTGAATGCCATCCATATTTCACACAGCCCAAGCTTCTGGAGTACTGTCGTCAGAATGACATTGTGATTGTTGGCTACTGCCCAATTGGCTCCTCCAGAGATGCGTCCTGGTATGTAGGTTTTAAGAGATGTGCACTGACAGCTGGCATTTTGTAATGTTTTGTTCCCCCTGGTATTGTATTGACGGAAGGTTGAAAAACGCTCAGAGAAAAGCATTTTTAGATTTGTCAGTAAAATCTCTGTGACACTAAAAGCAAAGGAAACACTGGTGATTCATTGTGTGAATAGACAAAATCTGCAATGAAAGTAACAAAGTGTAACTTCAGTCATGGAAAGAGCTTTACCTAGATCATTATACACTGGCAATGTTCAAAATTGTTGTCATTGTCATGAGCCTGGGTTTTTGTTATACTCTGTTATCCTATGGATTTTGTTTTGGAGTTTTCTGTTTGTGTTCCTTGTTATTCATCCATGTTTAATTTGATTCCTGTTTTATTTTGTAGACTCTCTCCTCATGTGTCATGTCAGGTTTTACTTCCTGTCTTTGGTTGTGTGTTTTCCCACCTGTTTTCTGTCACACCTGCCTCGTTAGTCCCTCCCTGTTCCAAGAGTCTTCCCATCACACCTAGGGCCTGTATCACGAAGCTGGATTAATGTCTTAGCGAGGTAACTTCAGGGTTAACCCTGGGTTTTCGGTCTCACGAAGCCGGTTCAGTTCTTATCGGGGTAGATCACCATGGTAACTTACTCTGAACGGCTATCCTGCTCCGGAGCAGGGTAAGTTCAGGGTTGAATCTGATCCTATAAAAAGCACCACCCACTGGCCAATCAGCTGTTCGGAAAAAAATGACTCCGCTGACAGAAATGCAGCCCAGTCATGACGGGAAGTTTAATTCATTTGATTGATTTTGATTTGAAAGTTTATTTTGAACATTTAAAAATAAAAGAAAGCAACAACAACAGACAATGAAAAGATTGTTCAAAAAGGAGTGGAAAGAAGTCGAAATTTCATCCCACCCCTTCATAAGAAAGAAACTGATCATTTGCCGACACTTAATAGCACCATTAATTTGTGCCAACATTTTGTTTTGTTGGAGGAAATGATCCCTGTTAAAGATAATGGGCCTAATTGACAGCTTTGCTGCTGGAAATGTGGAAAGTAGCCTATCATGTCTACACTTCATGGTGTTTGAGGGATTTTCCTTTTTGTTTTTTAAAGAGGGAAAATCCCTCTGATTTTATTCAGACTATCAGTTTGGTGTTGGTATGATTTAATTGTGGCGTCAGCTTTAAGCTTTATTGTAGCATATATAACGTTACGACACAGAAGACCAATTTATCAGACGCAATGATGTTAGACGATAATTGTAATACACGCAATTTATCTGCGCAGCATTGATTTCATGGCATTCAAGGGTGTGATCAGTGTCAGATGTACAGGTACAGGTACTGTAGCTACTTGAACCAGTGATGAGTAATTTAACCTACACATCATTTTATTTGCTACCTTGTTTTGTCTTGATTTTTCCCTCTCTCCTCCTCTATTTCTTCTTTCCTTACCCATTTTTTTTTTCCTCTCTTCTCTATTTTGTGATTTCATTGATGTTTTGATGGGAATTTCTTTGATAAGCTTTTAGTGGCTTCTAACCTCTCTGGCACTTTTCTTTTTTTAATCTTGTAAATGTTATACTGTCTGTTTTTAACATTATGTGCAAATAAACTAATCTAAACTAAAACTAAATATTATTCATCCCGTTATGTGTTGCCACGCATGTTTCCTCCTCCTGCAGCTGCCACGGTGTTGGCCTTTTCTCTAATGTTGCTTTTCTCCTCCTCATATTTTAGTAGAATTAATCTCTGATCCTCACGAGAAATACTTTTTTCCCCTCACATACGGCGCTCTGTGAGGACGCTCTGTGAGGACGCTCAGTGACGCTGCGCTTCTCTCATGATTGTGATTGGTCCGCTGCGTGCGCGTTCACGGTTCTTGATAAAGCAACCCTGGGTTGAGTTACCGAGTTGATATCCAGCATCGTGATACCGATTATCCTGATTGCCACTGTTAGGGTTAGTCAACCCAGGATAGGTCTGGGTAACCCAGGAAAGGTTGATCTCGCTTCGTGATACAGGCCCCTGATCTGTATTAGTATTGGTTTGATCCAACTAGTGTACACAGAAAACTAATCACAAGAATGAGACACAGCTAGAGAAGGAGGACACGGGCAAAAGGAGGGGAATGGGGATTGGCTAACAACAAGGGTGTGGACAAGGCTATTCAAGAGAAGGCTGAGACACAGGGTCAAACATGGGGGGATTGCACATGCGCAATGTAACTTGAGCTGCGATTCTGGAGGTGACAGTGAATAAGTGCCGACCAGATGTTACTGTGCATGTGCAATCCCCCCGTGTTTGACCCTGTGTCTCAGCCTTCTCTTGAATAGCCTTGGGTGTGGAGGGGAACACTAAGGTGGAGCAAACAAGACCAATGCAGAACAGGTGTGAGGGGAAGCCTTTGGGAACAGGGAAGGACTAACGAGACAGGTGTGACAGAAAACAGGCGGGAAAACACACAAAGACAGGAAGTAAAACGAGACATGACATGAGGAGAGAATCTACAAAATAAAACAGGAAGCAGATTAAACATGAATGAATAACATGAAACAAGGAACACAAACTGAAAACTCCAAAACAAAGTCCATAGGATCATGGCAATTATCTTTACCAAACCCTCATTAGTTGGGATACTAGATATAAAAACTCTGCTAAAAGTCCTATCCTGTCACCATCTGTGTGCTCTTCTGTCTCTGGTGTAGGGTGAATGTGAAATGTCCTCCCCTGCTGGAAGACGGGCTGCTTGTATCTATCGGGAGAAAGTACAACAAGAGCTCCGCCCAGGTAGCTCTGCGCTTCAACGCTCAGAGAGGAGTCGTCGTGATCCCCAAGAGCTTCAGCCCCGAGAGGATCAAACACAACTTCCAGGTGGTTAACAAAAATGCTCTCAAAAAATTACCTTTAATGAATTTTCAAAAATATTCTAGTATTCATATAATATACAAATTACAAAACCACACTCCCCTTTCCCAGTCCCCTGTCTATCCTACTCATCCTCCTAATCCATCCAACCACCCAGTCCTACCCCAACAGGCTACACCTGTCTACAACTGACTAGAACAATAACATCAAAATATCATGGCTATGGTGTGCATATGATGATGCTCTTGTCACAAAGACAAGTTATGGTGACATATTCCCTGTTTTTACAGTATTCATAAATTCATTTAAGTGACAACAAATCATATTTTGTTCCAGATATTTGATTTTTCACTCACTGAGGAAGAAATGAAAGCCATCGAGGCGCTGAACAAAAATATTCGCTTTGTAGAGTTGCTTATGTAAGTATAATCTATAATGTTATATATAATCACAAGTGAGTTAAACCACTGTACTTTAGATTTTTCTAATAGACTAATAAGTCCTCATCATTAAGCTCAGAGCAATAAAAACTCTCTTTTTTTGTGTTGTCTCAACACAGGTGGAGTGACCATCCAGAGTACCCCTTTTATGATGAATATTAATGTTTTGACTGATTCTTTTCAGCTTCTTTATTTTACCAATGAAGTTTGCACTGGTATGTTTTCAAACTAAACACTAGAGGGCTCCAGCTAACAGAAAATGAAAAGCTCAAATAAATGAATGGCATTAAAAAGAACAACATAGTGCAGCTCAGATGGATGATGACAAAGTTGTTCAGTTGTTGCATGTGAGTTTCACAAAAGACTCATGTGCAGCTTGTGTGATATCTGAAGAGAATTTATTGTTACTTACACCTGATTTGAAATGAACTGATGCACCTACTGCTGATAAATAAAGTTTGCTTTCAAATATGTTGCTTCTCAAGATATCCATCCAGGTTTGTCTTTTGAACATGTTTCAAATACATCATCCTCTCGTGGCCATGTGATCGCTGTATATAAGTATAAGTATGAAGATTACAGTAACTAAAAAACAACCAAAGCTGACCAAAGTTCTGTACCTTGTTCAAGGTCAGGCAACAAAAACGGCTGCATTACAGCAAACACCACAAATATAGAACAGGTAGTTATGTAAGTCCAAGAGCCAAACAAACACACATGGCCTTTTAGGAGGACATACAAATTTCAGCTGTGGGGGAGCTCTAAAATAAAGAACAGCTCTAGTTGTAACAAAGTCAAATATATGAACATTCATTAATAAACACAAGGATGAAGTCAAATTTTTCGGTGAATGTATTAAAAAGCACTACCCCTGAGGTAAGAAATAAACAAATCAGGTTAGATCTGCTGGCCATAGTAATCATTTACTAGATGTAATTACCGCAACACACACCGCCGCCATACGCCGCGCGTCAAACCGCTCGCCTCCGTTATATTCTATCAATAAACCCACGGCGCCGCGCCGCTCTGCTTCAGTCCACCGCTCCTATTTCCAGCGCGGCCGACGCTGCGAGAAAAGCCTTTTGTGTACGTCTCGGCCGCCGTAGTATCAACTCCGGTTGCAAATATTTATTAAGACGATTTTGATAAACTCACCCGTGAAATCCAATTTGTTGTAGCCTCAAAGTTTTTCCTCTTCTTCTTCCGTTACTAGCAGTTGGCAACCATTGGCAACTAGTGTAGGTGCAGCCACCTAGCGGGCTGGGGTGGGAAATACCCCAGCTCAGTGGCCTAGTGGTAGAGTGTCCGCCCTGTGACTGGGAGGTCGTGAGTTCGATCCCCGGCCGGGTCATACCAAAGCCTATAAAACTGGGACCCATTGCCTCCCTGTTTGGCACTCAGAATCAAGGGTTGGAATTGGGGGGTTAGATCACCACATGATTCCCGGGCATGGCGCTGCTGCTGCTCATCGCTCCCTCAGGGGATGGGTCAAATGCAGAGAACAAATTTCATTCACTCAGTCAGTGGAACTATAATCTTTAATACACTTTAGCGTCGACGGTGCCGCTGCACACCGCTGCCAATATGCGTTGGGGGGCAACACTTGACGGCCACAACGCCGCGCCGGCGGCAGTGTGTGTTGCACTTAATTCTTACAGAAGCAATGGGCAGTTTTGCCTATTGCGGGTTTAGTTGTGGCACTGATTTCGCATGTGATAGTAAGATGTAACCACATACTTAAACCATGGGTTTGAGTATATATATATACATATACATACACCTAAGTATGTTGCTGAAAGACGTCTTCATGTTAACCTACCAGAGGGGTGAATATTATCTGTTCTATTAAAAATCTATAGCACATAATTCTCTCAGAACACCTCATATTAAAAACAGACTGATATACTGTATGCTTGAGAATTAAAATGACCATCAAAAATAGGAATAATTTTGCCAAGGGGTTGTTGTCCTGAGAACAACATTTTGTACGATAGCCCTTGGACAACAACTGCCTCAGTCAAAGTGGCCACGCCTTTGATTATGCAGAACTTAAAGCCTTAACAACATTTAAACAGGATTGTTATAAAAACAAAATCAGCCCCCACCGTACTGTTGTCATGAATGATGAAATAAGCCATAGATACCAAAACTGTTTTTTGAACCAGGCTGTAAACATGTTTATTTTAGCTGTGGCCTGTCGATGAATTGCTGTTTTTAGCACTTCGCATTGGCTTCACCTGTCCTCCCTGTAGGTTGCAGCTTGGCTAACAGTTAGCCCGCCAGAGAGCTAGCTGCTTAGTATTAACTCCTTAATCATAACAGAATACAGTTATGTTAAGGTTCATCCCTGCTCATTTTAGAAATGCCACTACAAGAAAATATGTTCTTTGTTTGTATTGTCAAAGGGACAGTGAGTCATGGATGTTTGTTTCTGGCTGCCAGAGTTAGTGGACTAGCTGTTTCCATAGTGGCAAAATATTACCAGTTAATCTTAAAAGCATATATTTTAATGTATGTAGTACCAGAGTGGTGTAAACCAAAATAAAACTTTCAGGTTGGGTCTCATCTTGTAATTTGCGCCTCTGTACACAGCTGTTTTGTATATATTTTGCAGGATGTGAGCAGCAGGTCTCTCTTCGATGACATCACAAACGCTGATTGGCTGAGGCAGTTGTTGTTCCAGGGCTATCATACAAAACGTTGTTCTCAGGACAACGACCACTTGGCAAAATCAGGAAGTGCTTCATTGACCTGTATTATGCTTTCTTGGAGACACTGCAGTAAAGAAGGTCATATGTGATACTCATTAGTTTTTTTAGTAAATGATTTCACATATCAGAACACATTTTGATAAACAACAGTAAAGCAAAATCAGCCCAGTCACCAGAAGAAAATTTTGCCATTGTACATTTCTGCAAACCACAGAAACGTTACATTTATATGTATCATATGGTACACATCATATAAGCGTTTCTACAGTGACGTAGTTCTAATTACATATATGACTTCACTTTTGGTAGATGGTGTGACACCTAGGCAGGACAGCTGCCAAGCTGCGAACCACTGTTTGGCATCAAAAAACAACACAGCTGAGACACTGGCAGCATGTCCGACAGGGATTCTGGCACCAAAGCCAGGAATATTAGCCAAACCATGATCTTTCCAAACCATAACCACGTGGTTTCTATGTCTAAACATATTCACTTGTTAAGCAGCATTGTTGAAACATGAAGTTTCAACATATCCACTACATGATAATAATAATAATTGCTACCCATGGTTTGCAAAAATGTACAATGCCAACATTTATTCTGGGGATCAGGATGAGCAAAATACATTTATAGCTGGAACGTTTTTGCGTATTGTTAATTAAATGTGATCATTTTCGTTGTGCATCTGCCGGTATTCCCCTTTAAAAGCATGACACAACAGCTTCAAACTGTCCGTCAGACTCGGGTAAACTCTGAGCTCTCTTTGTCTTGTTTGGTCACGGAGGGTATATGAGTTTGATCAGTCACAGTGTTGACTCACATTGTGTAATCTTTATGTACACACCTATCACCTACTTCAACCATCATGGCCAGTTTTTATTCTTGGCTGTCTGTCAAAGACCAAGTTTCCCCTACAATGTGAAAGGAAGGAGCCGTCAGCAGCATTATATGAATCTGGGTATTTTGTTATTAGTAATGTCTGATAAGATCTGTTTCAAGAAACTTTTACTTTTTAGGACACCATTTGCTGGACAAGGCCCCTCTTTGAGAAAGGTTTGAGTAAATAGGCTATTTGTGTATGCCACAGTTGATCATTTGATTTTGCAGAAACCTAAAAGTGAAGGCAAGAGTGGAGGTGAAGACTATTAATCTGGAAATCCATCCATCAGTGCATCCAAATGCAGTATAACATGAAGTCTGATTTTTCCAAACATGCCGTCCAATTAAAATATCAAATACAGTTTTCTTCCACTGAGCTCAAGTGACAAAAATCTGGTCAAATATTAATCATTAACAAGCTCTGTGAGAGAGCCCCCCCCCCCCCTCCCGTAATGTCTAAATCTTGTTGACTAAACTTTAACTTCTCATACCAGGAGATCTTGAACCAGATGCTTTCACACATTAATTTAACCGGCACAACTGAGATTGATCTGAAGAGACAGGATGGACCCTTCAGAGAAGGCGGACTACAATCTGATCAGTGACCTGTGGCAGTACAGTTAAAGAACAGCAGGAAGCTGCAGAGAATGAAGAAATACACTTCATTATTAAACCCCCTCCTGGTGCTTTGTCTTTCTTTGTCTTCTTTTGTCCACCATGGTCATTTACTGAATAACTGAATAATAAAAGCTGAAAGGATGTTTTTGAACCTGCTTTGTACCTATCCACCACAGTAGTTGTATTTTTTAATCAGAGCTGAACCAGTATTTTCAGTAACACTTCATAAGACAGCCCAAGTTTTAAAGTGTACCTCTCGCCGACTTTCCCGGGAATTAGCATATAACTCCCGGGAACTTACATGTACTTTCCCAGGAGTTAGAGCATAATTCCTCCCGGTCACTTACCACATACTTTCCCAGGAGTTAGAGTGTAACGACGCGGTCACTTGGCATATAGTTCCCCGGGAGTTAGAGCATGACTCGCAGTCACTTGGCATATACTTCCCCGGGAGTTAGGGTATAACTCCTCCCGGTCACTTACCACATAATTCCCCGGGAGTTCATGGTCACTTAGCATATACTTCCCGGGAGTATATGCTAAGTGAACTCCTGGGAAAGTATGTGGTAAGTGACTGGGAGGAGTTATACCCTAACTCCCGGGAAAGTGGGCGAGAGGTACACTCTAAAACGCGGGCTGTCTTACGAAGTGTTACTGTATTTTCCAGTCAGCACCGTACGGTATTGTACCTTATTGTGATTTAGTTTTGAACTGTTTTTTTTTAGGGTATCCTAAAAAAATTGGGGAAAAAGAGTTAATGGCTTTCTTGCAAAGAGTTAGATGAGATGATTGATACCACTCTCATGGCTAGATGATAAGGCTACAGCTAGCAGCCGGTTAGCTTTACTTAGCATAGCACAGAAGCTGCAAACAGTTAGCCTGGCTTTTTTTTAAAAGATATTGCTAACTAACACATTATAACTCATTAATCTGGTCCAAATAGCCTACTAAAGTGTAAAAGCAAAATGTTGTGGTTTTGATAGTTCAGCACATAGCCACCTGTAAAAACTAGAGGTTGTTATTTTTACACTTACGTTTTTTAGGAAACTTAATACAAAGCTAGAGCCAGAAGCCAGTTAGCTTAACTTAGCATAGCGCAAAGACTCACTGTAAACAGAAGGAAACAGCTATGACTTTATAAAAGCAACAACAAAAAAAGGTGACATAATCTACTAGCACCTCTGAAGCTTGCTAACTAACACGTTAGCATGTGATTTGTTTAATCTGGTACAAATACCGAAGTGTAAAAACAATATGTTGCTGTTTAATGGGCATAAGCCACCTGTGAAACCACAAGTAGCAATTTTTCCACTTCCGTTTCATAGAGATTAAAGAAATAAATAAGGCACTTTTCCCCACTTCCTGTCTCTTTGCTAAACTAAGCTAAGCTAAGCTAAACTACACTAAGCTAAGACAAGCTAAGCTAAATTGCTGGCTGTAGCTTCATATGTATCGCACAGATATGACAGTGGTATTAATCTTTTCATGTAACTCTCTGCAAGAAAGCCAATTAGTGTTTTTCTTAAAAACTGTTCCCCTAAATACAGAAGTTTTAAGTGAAACATAAAACATGATTTTGAGAATGAAACACATGAAACTGTAGTGCTAGTGAGGTTATGAATTTATCCACCACGCTTAAAAAAAACACTAAGGAGGAGGAGGACTTTAAGGTACCCTGGGTGAGTCTGTTGATGACGTTCTGGGGCACCATGTCAACTTCAGTCTGTTCATATATATTTTTCATATGTCTATGTAAGATGTAGATTTTTCATCTCAGTGGGACCTCCTGTTAAAATAAAGGTTAAATAAAAAAAAAAAAAAAAAAAACGTGGCCAGGTGTTGCACTCATGCTAAAAATTGCATACAGATTTAAAATTAAACAAGTTACTAGGTGAGAACTTGTATACAAGGTTTCAAGGCTTTTTTGACTTGTATCTAGTCCATTTTTAATGTATTCAGAAAAGATTAAACCGGTTGTTTGTTCATAGATAAATCGTCTTAACTGCGACAAAACTAAAGTCAGGCAGACTGCTTTATTTTTATAGAAAGCCAATGTGGCTGTGTCTTGAATTATAATTTGATTTTAGGTGGGGGGTGGGGGAGTTTACAAAAAAAGACCTCACCCTGAAAGACAGGAAAAGCAGAAGCACATCACTTCCCCCCATCCCCACCTCCATAAAGACCCTCTGGATTGTGACCTTCTAACAAATGCCCTGAAACGGGCCACTCTGGACCCCTGTGGTGGGAAAATGTTCTGAATGGGCTACTGGGTCTGTTGGGGGAATAAAGAGTCTTTCCGGGGGCTGAATTAAGGATGTGTTTGGAGCAGGGGCTTCATGAAGCAATAGTGATGTTTTAATTACACTCAGTCAGAAAAGACCACTGAAATATTGGACACTCGTATTGTGAATCTTGTGCAAAATAATTTAAAGGGTTTGTGGATAATGCATTTTTGTATCTTTAAATATTTTTTAAACCAGCGACAGAAATAATTTAGATCATTTCATATATACATGTGTTCATGCCTGTGATATATCATCTGAGATGCCACCTTAATACAAGTGTGACCAGCTTCTCCCCCCCATACTCTGTGGTTGCTCTCCGGACAGAAAAGGCCCTGGGAGAATGTGTGTGTCAAAAGGTTACGCAATCAGCCCACCATGCTGAGACAGCACAGACCTCTAGTGTGCTGCGGAGAGTGAGTGTGTGTGTGTTTGTGTGTGGGGGTGTCTGAATGGAATTGGATAAAGGGAAAGGGGGGGTCTTTGGAGAGGGGGCAACTCAGAGGGAAAATTTCACTGCAGGCTGCACCAAAGTTTTCAGTTTGTCAGATCTCCGCCCCTCTATGAATGTTATATAGTGAAACCTTAAGCGGCAGCAGGCCTTTATTTGGTGGCCCACTCTTGTCTGGAGACTGTCATTGTGCAGCATTATGAAAGGTGAGTGTCACTGGATTTTTTTCTCCAGTCTGAGGCTGATAATATGTGAAATTATTGCTATACAACATGACCTATAATAAAAATATTGACAGGCATCTTAATGTTAGTTTAGTTTCTTTGAGAAATAAATTATGCATGCTTTTGACGGGTAGTGAAAGGCCTGCAGTATTGAAATATTACAAACTTGCTCATGCGCACATCCGGGAATCAGAACTTGGCTTTCATAACGTAGTTATTTAATTCAGAATATTTTTATGCGGCACGGGTCATCCTATGCTAATGCTGCTCCATGGTGTCATCAGAAATCAAATAAAACGTGCTGTTAATCTGAGACAAGAGCTGCTTCTATGGAGCACAATTCATCTGAGCTTTATTTTTTATGGAGCTTTATTGTATGAAATTACATGGATGTTGTTTTGTTGTTGAGAACATATGTTTGTACAGACACTCATACGATTTTGTATAAAAACGAAATAATTTATCGGAAATTAAAGACAATTATTTAACTTTATTAATGGTTTATGAATCAATTTAATAAGTAATAGTTAAAATATGTATGCCATTTTTAATCACAGCTCATGCTATTGCTTTTTTTTTTGCACCAACCACAGTGATCATTTCTAACTTTCATGCAGACGTACATCAATTAGTATTCAACATTACATCCTGTAGCTGTAAATCTTTACTATGTACAGACAGACATGTGACATTGAACCGATACCTACCCTATGTAATGAACCCAGTTATATATTAGCTTGCAATTATTAAAATGTAGGAGTGTCATGGTACAGTATACCCTGAATATGTAACTCTCAGCTGTTTAGAGGAAGAGCCAGACTGCTGTTTTTTCCATGAGATGCCACAAAGACCTACAGGAGAGGGAGAGCATTGTTTTTCAGGCTTTTATTCCTACCTATAATGATGTTGTGAATAAGACTTAGTACCATACTAGGGCCCGACTGATCTATCAGTGTACTCTTCACTTTGATATCAAACTCTGGACTCTACTTATCTCAGTTAGGGTCACTCACACTGCCTGAATGGTGCTTTCTGATTCATATCAGTTCAAAAAACAAAAGTAGTAGTACTATCAAAAGGAAAAAGAAACATTTTTATAATAACGATCAACTGACTACTTGAGAATGGGGTCACTCGTAGTGTCAGTCCCACAGACAGTTTCACCCGACTGTGCAGTTCCCTGCAGTGTCAGAGTTTGATTGTCTTTCAGCCTATTGTTTTGGTTTTATGGCCCACAATTGTGTTTTGGTTTACTCTTACCACTCCCATTAACTCGATTTCCAGCAGCAACAGGGAGCTGTCTCCAGCACCAATCAGCAGACAGTCAAAGTTAGTGACTAGTGAACATGGTGGAGCATGGGGGGCAGTGAAGCAATGCTTTTCAGTCTGGTCTTTAAGGGGCACTCCTTAGACTTTACATATGAAGTTCAGATTACTACGCACAGTCTATAAAAACAGCTGTATAATGTCTTGATCCAGAGGGAGCTTTCTAAAACTTGACAATATAATCCTGATGACGTCATCATGGCCATTTTTGGCATCTTACTACCACAAGACTTAATATTCTTCACAGGAAGCTAGAGTTACAATGTGAGAGATGCAGAGTTTTTGTGGCTGAATAAAATATCTTACTGGGATGCATAACAGGAAACATTGGATCCAGTGGTTTTTGGAGCTTGACCAAAACTAGAGACTAAAATTCAGGATATCACTGTCTCTGCTGCTTTAGTTTGGACCACTGTTTTTAAAATCTGTCTCTTTTCACTCTCCCAGCTTCATGGAAGCGCGATGCTAAATGTTGTTTTGCCCCTTTAAGTGACCCTTTATTGTCCCCATTGTCCTTTATTTACAATACAATTGAACAAAAAGGCAATCATGTGGCTCAGCATCTTTATTTTTATGTCATGTTGATGCTTAAAGAGGATCGACTTAACACATCAAAGGCTGGTTAGGGGTCTTAGGGAGTACTGCATATGTGTAAAGAATTATAGGCTATAGATCCTTGTGTGCTCTACAGGGAGCTGTGCGACGTGTGATAAATCGCTTAAGTGGCGCATGGTCAGTTGGGACTTAAAGTCTGAAAATGAAAAAGGTTAGTGGAGTAAGAAAAAAGGGAGCTAACCAGACCTTAGCCCACTCATTGTCTCTCTGGCTGCTACTGGGATAACACATCCGAATCTTTGACCAAACCGCCAGCAGCTGAGTTGCATTGTGGGTAATGCAGGTGCCAAGTTTTGTCAAGGAGGAAGCATGCTTGAAATGAGGAGGACAATATTTCTGGTCCTGCTGAATCCATTTTATGTCCATTGTGCATTCGACAATGCTTTAGAAGTGCAATGCTAAATCAGTTTGGTACTCTTTTAAGGATCATTGGTGCATAAGGACAAAACAGAGGAAACAATGACCAGTAAGTCAGCCACACATTTATTCATCCAGTCAATCCCTCAATGGGTCAGCCTGTCAGTCACTTGCTCAGTCAGTCCACAGCTTTTCAGAGAGGTGAAGTTGGCGCCGTTTCCTGGGATACAGCCCCACTGTGCCTCGATGAGGTCATTCCCAATCTTGGCATGACTTGTATGTCTCTCCTCTGATGGTCTATAAACATGTATGTATGAAAACTATTTCAACCACTACGCTGCTATAAATAACGACAATATTTAGTCTCAGCTATTAAAGGGACTGTTTGAAGTGAGGTTTTTGGCTTGTGTGTTGAGCTTCCCAGCATCCACAAAGAAACTGTGAAAAAGTGAGGTAAAGTGTGATCTGGCTGCAGGGCCACCGAGGATTCTCATTTGCCAGCAGAGAGCGGTGGGGCTCCTTGGCTTTTGTTGCACCAAGCCTTCATTCCCACCAAGTACCTTCTGAAAACAAGGGGCTCTATTTTTACCTCAGGCCACAATTTGGCTCCAGTGCCAGAGATTTTGGCTGCTAAAACGGGTCCGACCTCCAACCCTATGCACGCAGCACACACAGAGTCACAGTTGTGCTCCACCTCTGCCCTTTGCCAGTAGGAGCACATTCCTTAAGGTGGCTTCACACAAGGGTTTTGGCTGAATGGGATTTCAATCCCCTGTGTTGTTTTCAGAGCTGAACTCAAAAACAGGCGGCTTCATTGGACCCGTGAGACACACAGGTCACACAACATGTAATGTGTAAGATAAAGAAAGTGAGAGTTGTTGTTGACGTGTATTCCTGTCACTGAATTAGCTCGAGCATCTCTCCTGCAGACTGATGACTGATTTGTTTGAATTTGGACGGCAGCAGCGATCATGATGTGCCCGAGAGAGAGAGAGAGGGAACAGGGTAACAGAAGGACTGGTGAGAGGCCTGTTAATGCAACGTGACAGGAGTGAGCACAGTCAGTGAGTTGTCTGTTTCCTCCACAGAGAGAAGCTCTTTCAGCAGCACTGGCCCCAAAACAGGGTCTGGCCCTTGGCTTCACTAACTTCTAGCGTGGTCACGTAACATCAAGCCATTACTGATCTCAGGAAAAGTAGTGACATACATCATTGCTCATGTAAACAAGAAGCGGCACATTTGGAACGTCACATACACAGTGGGGATTATTCTTGAGAACTAGCCAAGGTCCTGAAATTCCTTCTTCTACCTCCAGGTCTTAAGTACACTCAGTCTTCAAATAGATCCCCTTTACACACACTGACACTGATTAGTCCAAAGCCAAACTGTGAAGTGTTTTAATGACTACTGGGCAAAATTTGAAGGTGGCTCTGCTTTGCACTGGGAGCCAATAAGAGGATTTAAAGGAATACTTCAACCATGCTGTGTTACCTTAAATTTGTTAAGTAAACTTGACTCTTTCACATGCTTTCATGGACAATGGCTAACATATTAATTCATGCATTGATTGGGGACCATGCTTCACAACTCACAGTGTTAATTTCACTGACGAAAACTAGGATGAAAATTCATCGACCTTTCTTTCCATGACGAGAGGATGACGACCTAACAATAGACCCAGACGAGACAAGACATGACGAAAATGTTCGTGGTCGACTATCAGACATTGGAGGCCGAGAATGGCTGTGCTTGTAATTATCTCCAAATGCCGCATGAGCGTCAGGCCGGTAAACTCCAGTCAATAGTCTGTGCCAGGATGTTTCGCTAGCCAGCAAAAACACACACACTGGAGCAGCGTCAGCCGTTGATGTGAGTTGTGACCTGTAATCCAGCAGGAAATATCAGCCGTGTGTGTCTGACTGTGGATGGCTTACTACTTACCATTTTGTGGGGCTCATCTGCTGTGAGGGTCCAAGGACAGAGGGAGGTCATATGCTTGAGAGCATATTTTGTGCAGCCCTCTGTGGCATGCCTTGTGATTGGGCTACAATGAACTTTGACCTGACTAATCTGTGAAGGGTTTTCGGTTGCCTTTGGACATGAAATGTGCTATAAAAATAAATTTGCCTTGCCTTGCCTACTAGTTGTGCTAATTCGAATCATTTTGGATGTTAAAATATTTAGACAACTGTCATCGAAATTTGTTTCCATAACTAATTTCTTACTTTCTTCCAGATTTATCTTGACTGGAGAAGTGTGATGCTTCAGTAATAGGCTATAATTTATTGACTGTCAGTTAAATTATATTGTGATGACATAATCATCCCATGTTATACCTCAACAACATTTGCCAACATTTATAATTGGAGGATATTTTGATTACAAAAAAATAGTCATGCATTTCGGAGGAAATGATGATGTCTTTTGATGGCACAGGGGACACGGAAAACACATCCAAGGTGGAGCCTTCCAATGGGCACAGCAGGCCCCTGGACATCGTTCCGAGTACAGAGGAGAAGATGACAGACAGGGGTCAGTGGGGCAACAAGATTGAGTTTGTTCTGTCAGTAGCCGGAGAAATTATTGGCCTGGGGAATGTCTGGCGTTTCCCGTACCTTTGTTACAAGAACGGAGGAGGTGAGTGCTGGAATAAATTAACTCTGGTTTATTATCCTGCTGCCTGTTCAACACAAAAGCTCGAGTTTCTGCATTTAGTCATTCATGTACGACACCAGGACTAAAAAAAAAAATCTTAAATTATTCCATCACAGAAGCACGAGGCTTCTGGGAAATCCATCTTTGCAGTTGTTTGCAGTTGCCTGACCTCTGAGAGGGAGAG
Organism: Epinephelus lanceolatus; assembly: GCF_041903045.1. Taxonomy (NCBI): domain Eukaryota; kingdom Metazoa; phylum Chordata; class Actinopteri; order Perciformes; family Serranidae; genus Epinephelus; species Epinephelus lanceolatus. The sequence continues at coordinate 10,496,892 of NC_135738.1, forward strand.
ATTTTGAACTATAGGAGATAATACACGGGTTAATATTTGATCAATTCCAGGCAGATCCATTGATCAGTGAGGGTTGTGGTTCACTGGAAATAGGAGAAGAGCCAGACAAATTTTGGCAGCCAGTCAGATAATGTCTGATACATGAAGCTCACTGGCAAAGAATATAACTGGCAAATAATAAAATTTTAGCTCCTTAATGTCCCATAGGAAGTAAAACTGTTTGTTGATTTCAGATTTAGACATAATATTTGCATGACTATGTATCAAGCCCTCTGCTTACAAAAACCTTTTTGCACCAGACTCTGCTAGTCTGCATTGTTTGAAAGCACATTAAAGGTGTCTTAGTGAACTGTTTCTTTAATCTGTGTCCTTATTCAGGTGCTTTCTTCATCCCATACCTCATCTTCCTGTTTGCTTGTGGGATACCGGTCTTCTTCCTGGAGACGTCTCTGGGTCAGTACACCAGTGAAGGAGGCATCACCTGCTGGAGGAAGATCTGCCCTCTGTTTGAAGGTAATCTACCTATTTCCTTAGGAAATATAATTTAATGGCTGCTTAATGATGTTTAAAACACTTTACAGCACCAAGCGTGGATCACACTCTCCAGCTTGGTTTAGTTTTAGTGCCATGCACTCCCAACGTCTGTTTATGACATACCTAAGATGATTCGTGTGCTTTGTAAAAGTTATATTCGGTAAAACAACCATCGTGTTTATTTTAATTCAAATACGTAATGATCTAATGATCATGGTGTGTGTGTTTTCTGAAACAATGAGTTGCTTGTGCTCTACACGGGATACAAACAAAGATTTATGTGGCCAGCCTAGTGACAACATCTGAATATGTCTGTGCAACAACGTAGGATGAAAGAGGAGTTTCAGACATGTGTCTACAATATGTTTATGTGCATGGATCCTTTTCAGTGTACACTGTATGCGTGTATGTGTGGTTTTGTGTGTCTGTGTGCACGCATGTGTGTCAAACAACCAGTGTGCATGTCATACAGATTTGGGACGGTGATGAATGTGGCTGTAACAGCTGGCAAGCAACCAACCCTGGCTAATGTCCCATTTTCTGCCCTCAAATGAGTCTGTAATCAGCAATAATCATAACCCACACGGGACGACAGCTGGTAAAGAGTTGAGTCAGACGTACAGTCGTGTGTTAGAACAAAAGTTTCAAATAGTGCCTGGTATTACTTACCCATCTTTTAATTTACTGTACTCTGATGCAGTCATTTGAAAGGCAGCAGCAGTGAGCAGAGGATGGGTTTAATCAAATGCTGAGATACAGAGATGTGCTGTTTTCAAGGTTGAATGATGTTTCTGTATTGTGAATGGAACTGTGACTGATTCAAAATCATTTCTGTGAGTCATTTGAGATTAACTACAGTAACTGTTCACAGTAACACTGCAACAGTGCGCTCACTGCCGCTTCATGTGGGCGTATTTAATGGCGTCCAAGCTGCTTTCTTTGAGGCATTGTGTGAACAGAAATTACCTGCAAGACACGTTTCTCAGCTTTACAGCAATGTCAAAGCATACCTCTGTGAAAATCAAAAATACGACCTCACTAAATGGCTGCAGTAGGTCGGTCTATAGGGACATGGGTTGCCGGTTCAAGTACCTGTCCAGACCAAATATGAAGTGTGGACTGTTAGCTGGAGACATGCCAGTTCACCTCCTCGGCACTGGCAAGGTGCTCTTGAGTTAGGCACCAAACCCCCTCGCTTAGTCCTGTTTGTGCGTGTGTGTGTGTGTATTTTGGGCCTTTGTGTGAATGACAACAGAGTGAAAAAACTTAATTTCCCCCGGGGCAGTGGCTCCCAACTGGTCCAGCCCCGGGGTCCAGATTTCTCCTTAGTCAACAGTTCAAGTTTCACACAGTTTAATACATTCAGTGTCATACTTGTGTTTGGCCATGTCATTGAGCTAGTTTGCTGTCTCTGTTAAGTAGCTGTCTGTTTTTCACTCACTCTACATCATGAAGCAGCACTTCAGAATAAAAGCTCTGTGCCAGAAATTCACTGTACTTAAGAATAAATTGTGTTTTTTACAAACTTGCGGTCCATTCAGAATGGACCTGCCACTCACTTCTGGACCATGACCCAATCACTATCTTCTCTTCTCCATCATACACTTACCTATTACACTGTCGAAGTCTTAATGCAAAGTTTCTCTTTGGTCACAACAACATGTTTTAAAAAATGCTGCATGCTACATTTTTTCCAAAAAAAAGTTAGAATTATGGCCTAATTTAACTGTTTTTATTGTTTTTGTTAATTTCAGGAGTGGGTTATGCCACCCAGGTGATTGTTGGTCTGCTCAACATCTACTACATCATAGTGTTAGCCTGGGCCATCTTCTTCCTGTCCAACTCCTTCACCTGGGATCTGCCCTGGGCCTCCTGCAACAACACCTGGAACACAGGTGAGCCACAGGACACAAAGCCAAAAGCAAAATGTTGTGCTTCTACTCTGTGTGTAAACATTAATCAGGTATAGCCAGGTCTCCATCTTGACATGCTTATAGGATAGTCTGAGTATTTGAATCTTCAGCCACATGTGGATGGCAATGGTGATCTTTCAGTCCTAATCTTGGGACAGACTAAAAAATCTCAACAACTGTTGCCATGAAGTTTTGAACAGGATTCATGGTCTACAGGGGATGCACCTTAATGACTTTGGTGATTCCTTCTCTTTTCCTCTTGCGCCATCATGAGGTGGATGTTTTGGATTTTTAGTGAAATGTGTCTACAACTAATGGATGGATTACCATGGTGTCTATATCCCCCCTCACAATGAATTGTAGTAACTTTGGTGATTGCCTGACTTTTTATCCAGTGCTATCTTCAGGTCAAAATTTTAGTTTGTCCAAGACCTTGGTTTATGGTCAGATGCCTTAAAAACTAATAACAGTCCCATCAGGTCCAGATGCATTTTGTGTTTAGTGCTAATTAGCAAATGTTAGCATGCTAACACCCCCAAACTAAACAGTGAACATGGTAAACAGTACATCTACTTGTTAGCACTGAACTGCTAGCATGTTTGTAGACTTTCAGTGCTGTTTATATACACATATATTGCTGTTTAATTCTGTTCCTGGTGTTTCCCATCAGCTTTTCATTAATTTATGGTTCCACTTTATCTTAAAGGAGTGAATGTTGGTGCAGCGTTTCACTCCTCCGTCTCAGTAGTGGCATTGTTTCCCTCGCCTGTGTGTAACTTGGAAACCTCAGAGAAAGCTTGGATTTCTTCAAGGGATTGAATGTCTTTTTGTCTTTCCTTTCATTCCAGATTCCTGTATGGCATTTCAGAGGGGGAATAGCACCATCAATCACCATGAGAACGCCACCTCTCCTGTCATTGAGTTCTGGGAGTAAGTGCCTTTTTGTTTGGCCGTGTCCTCAAATGGCCGCATGGGGGCCAGCAAGTTCACCAGATATTCAAATTAAGTGGGCTAATTTAATCTTGTACTCCATACTGTTTAAAAAATCTAGGATTGTTAGACTAGGTAAAACTTTTACTACTAAGTTAGAAGACTGGTAAATGTGCTACAAGCAATGGCGGTTCTTAGAAGGGAGAGGGGGCAGCACCCACGTAATTTAAGCCTGGCTCTACTAACTGGATATTTTTGTTCATTTTTAACAACATTTTAACAATTTTAATGATTCATGAGCAGTGATGAATGAAATATGTGTTAACACTAAATGAGTACTCTTGTGTTTATTGTGTATTCTTAGTCTTTTGGAGAGCATAACCTCATAACCTCTTGGGGTGTGGGTGGTATGTAACAGATGTGCTTAATATATTTGGTAACCCAAATATTGCTTTTGGCTAAAGCCTGGAACCCCATTTAAAATGGTCTAGAAATGCCACTGGCTACCCTGCCTTTTGAATTGCTTGTAGACCCTTCGGCTCTTAGCTCCTGAGAGAAAGGACAAAAGAAAGTATGAATTCTCAGACTAGATGAAAATTATTTCTAATGTTTGTCTTATTTGTGTTTGTGTCCCAGACACAGAGTCCTGAGAATTTCCTCAGGTATTGATCACATCGGCTCTCTAAATTGGGACCTAGTTATCTGTCTGGTGGTTGCTTGGATCATCTGCTACTTCTGCATCTGGAAGGGAGTCAAGTCTACTGGCAAGGTGAAACCTCTCCTCCATCAATGAGTGGGTTTACATGGACAGTTTAATTCCCTTTTCATTCGGAATGAAAGTTCATTCCTATTAAAAGTGATCTTGTAAACACCTAATTCAGAATGAAAATGGCCAATGTGATTGAAAATTCAATCTGGTGTAAGGGGCTGGAATATTCCGTTTCTAATTCCGAATGAAAAATTTCTCACACTTGTATACACTCATTCTTCTTTAAGTTCATTCCGGTCTTTCTGCACATGCTCGTTTCCTTGCCCTTCTGGCGCGATGACGTATATAGCACGCATAGCAACGGGCTGAGATAGAGCAGTCGGACTCGTTGCACTCACCGGTTTCCATTCGCCACAGCACAGTCTTCTATCTCCCTTCTTCGCCTCTTACCTCCCTTCTCCTCCTCAACAGACGAAGCATTAGCAGAACAAGGTTGTTGTCGTACTGCTGCTTCAAGAATATAAGCAAAACAAGCCTTAAAAAGGCACTAAGAACGGCATCGTCAAGCATCTTGTTATCCGGAGCGAGGACTACAGTGTTTTCTTCCAGTAAACGTAAACACGTAACATCCGCCTCGCCCCCTATCCAATCAGAAACCTTCCCTGCCCCAAACCTTGCGTGGACCCGAATACAGGCGATTAAAAGCCGATTAAACTGATCTCCCGTGTAAACCCTCATTCGGAATGAATATTTCCCATGTAAACTACCTGGAAAGACTTTAATTCCGAATGATGTAATTCAGATTTATTTCATTCTGAATGAGAAGCCATCATGTAACCGCACCCAGTGACCAAAAAACAGTAAAACCCCGTTCTCACTGCACAAGAAAACACTAACACCCACTAACATCTGGCTTTTGTACACAATGGGAAAGGCTACAATCAGCAATCACTCCTAGGTTAAATGACTCTGCAGTAGTCATGGGTTTTAGCCCCTTTACTTGCAAGATGCAATGATGTGCCACCACCAAATACCGCCCATCTCAGCCCAAACAGCGCCTTAACCTTTCCAGATTTGTCTGCGCTTCTCATTATTGTCTTTTGTCTCACCTGTCATGCCATTATGTGTCATGTGATGGCCTCTGATTGGTTCCTGCCACTATATAGTTGGGGCTATACCTGTGTTGTATGTTTTAAAAATCCTGATGAAGACCTGTTGTGGTCGAAACATGTTGGCTCTTACTGATTAAGCCACTACAATAAAGGCTTTTTAATATTTCCTTACTCATTTTTCTATATATTTTTTTTGGAGTGCCTCGATGGCCTTCCTGGCGATCCTGGTGTTTGCCGTTCTTCATGGGCACCCGACACAAGGTTTTGATCTACATTTGTATATACAGTGCAACTAGTCGTCTCCTTTTTTCTAGTCTGCACTGAGTTTGAAAGAGACTGAATAAGTAAGAGATATATGGTAAGAAGTAACCAGTGTAACATTTTCACTGCCTCCATACTGCTTTCTACTGTTTACTAATCGGTTATCCGGCCTGTCTGTGATGTTGACACGCCAGCAAAAAGAAAAAAATCCTTTTATGCTTTTTGCTTTGGTTTTGATTAATATACACTTGCTGTGTGGTGAGGTTATTTCTAAGAGATGAATAGCAGTCAAATTTAAGCCTAAACACACTACTGGAAAAGGAAGAATTTCTAAAAGGGGGGCACTGTCATAAGTCTTGTAGACATACTCTATTTCTTATCAGGAAGTGCTGCTGTTTCCCTGCAGGTGGTTTACTTCACAGCCACCTTCCCTTACGCCATGCTGCTGGTCCTGCTGATCAGAGGGGTCACCCTGCCAGGAGCATCAAGGGGAATCCACTTCTACCTCTACCCCGACCTGGGGCGGCTGTCTGACCCACAGGTAGGCTGGAAATGCACTGCTGATGGTCTCATGCTTACCAGCATTTTAATTATACACGTCCACATTATTGTTATAATACTCAACAATAGTGACAGGTGTTTTCGCACATTATTAAGAACGTGTCAAAACACAACATCCAACACGGCTCCCTAGCTTGAGCAACATTTGTGGTTTCATGAAGGTTAATCAGGACCATATGGAGGAAGTTGCTATAAACTGGCGTGGTTGTTATTGGTTGTATGAAGTTGGCAGTTTAGGCATTAAAAGACTTTAAATGACTTCCCTGCTGGAACAGATACGACATGTTTCACAGCATGTGATCGCTCAGGAAAGCTACACTGTCAAATGAAAGTATGTCCTTGTAAGTGCCTTTCAGAATTACCAGCAAGTGTTTCTGATCTGCTGCCCCTTTGGTTAGGTTTAGGCACCTACTTATTTGAATATGCTCAGGATAGATTGCTGTTTTTATTTTCCAGCCTACATCTTTACTGTTTTGTTCTCTTACACCACTCTCTGGGCACTGTTGAATTTTGATGTGAACACTGACAGCATCCGTATGAAGGCAAACCAACGCCTATTCTTTTTAAGGAAGCTGGGGAGTTTAATGTGCAATCATGATAATGCTTTACTCTGCTTTTACCGAGTCCGTTCTTTCCTTCAGCATTGTCCGTTGGTTTAATAATTTTAGCCTTAAAAACAAGAACAAGTTGGAAAAAGTGGTCAAGTTTAATAACCCACAGCCCTGTATGGAGAGAGGGTCACCTCTAAAGCTCAGTCATTGTCTCAGACTTTCAACATCCCCTCCGCGTTTAGTTTCAGATGCCTCCATCAGGGCGGAGGATTAGGCTCCCTACATGCAGCACAAAGTGTTACAGATCATCCTTTGTCCTGTCTGCTACTGTGTATCTCAACAAGCAGTGACCCTTAATGTCCATGATTAACCCCTGACAGCGTGTGATACTGGATACTGTGTGTTACGTGTTGTACTGTCTGTTTTGCTGTATCTCAAATTGCTCCTCAGGGACATTAAAGTTCACCTTACCTACCTTATCTTACCATATCTTACCTCATAGTGTCATTTTTGGCTGCAGCAGGCAGTTGTTCTCAGTAAAGGTTAGCAACTAGCTGGTTTACATAACAGAGCATTTAGCAGATAATGAGCCAGATTTTACTCCTCTTCAGGTGACCAGAAACACAACTCCAAATTAATTCTAATGTAGATGCTTAAATACGCACGGTTTGCTGACAAGTTCGCATGTTGTGTCTGTTAAAGTTGTCTTCACAGCTTGTTTCTGCTGTCTCCCATGCAGTGGCCAAAAAGTCAGTAATTGCTGTTTTAAGGGTGCAAATCCCATCTCACGCCTCAATAGGCTACTTTGTGCATCCGTCCACTCCTATGTCATTTTGTGGCAATAATATTACACAACTTCCTGCTTTTACGCTGGACATGAACATAGCTTGCTTTAAGCAGTTGTAACAAACAATGCTGCCACCAATTTGTCCTGAGGGAACAGTGTCATGTAATAATGCGCTCTGCAAAATGTCAAGGACTTATTCACCACTGAAGGATGGAGAGTGGATTGAGGATGGTGGTGGTAAGAGGGACTTTACAATTTCCTCTCTCCTTTGCTATTAGATTGCAACCAGTGTGAAAATCTCAAAGAGGGGCCCTCTTAAATCCCTCTCAGGGCTCTGGGGATGAATACAGGCCCTGTGTGTGCAGGCAGTTCCGTGCCTTGGGAATACCTTCCTTTGTGTGATGTCGTGTCCAGAGCTTGTGTTGTTGGTCGGACCCCCAGTCAATCAGATCTTCAGTGCTGGCTGCCAGCTATCTGAAACATGCCCCAGTGCCCTGGGAGCACTTTACCAGGATTTCAAGCATAAAGACAAACCTTATTTGAATTTTGAAGTGTGATGGAGTCTTCCAGGAGAGGATGTAAAGTGCTGGGTGGATGAATAGGCTTGGCTGGGTGGGTGATGTCAGGATGGAGGAGTTGAGAGGGTGAGTTACAGGGTAACGTGGTTCAGAATTTGATGGTTGGTTTTTAGTTCAGATGATGTGAGTGGAAATAACTCATTCAGTATGACAGGTGCATGGAAGGCTGTGTGAGGAGAGCCGTCCCAGACACTTAGCACTTAAAACCTTTATATTACCTATCAAATGCTTCTTGTCATTACATATCCCATTCAATCCAATTAATCATATTTCCACATGTATGTGTATCTACTGTTAAGACTTGTTTTCTTATTTTGAAAAGCAAAGGAAGTCGCAAAGGTAGTCACATGTGTGCCTACCTAGAAAAAAGTCAAATCAAACACTGATTGAGGAAACTGCTGTCAAATATGAAATCATAAGAAATCAGGAGTGAATATATATTTGCTTTTCTTCATTTATTCATTCAACCTTGAGGTTACTTTAATTAAATATTGGTCTAATTGCTTTGTTTTTCTGTCAAACCCAATTTTATGCATTTTCAAGACTGTTTAGGGGAGCATCAGATGGCACACTGTGTTTTAATTATGAAATTACATTTACGTATCATGTAAATACATATAACTTGTATTGTCAGTGATTTAAGTCAGTAAGTAAACTGTTGCTCTTGAGCCCATGTAAGGGTCAACCATACCAACCACCCCTTGGCCTTGGGCTGGGGTCATCCGTATCCTTTGACCCGCCCCTGATGGCATGTATAGGTTTGAAATATATTTCCACACAGCAAAATGTACTAAAGATGTACAGTGTGGTTACCAGTTATACTTTGTGTTTGTTGTCATGATCAGCTGATGGTTCTGTTTGAACTCCACACTATAATAATTCTTAATGTGAGAGCTGATGCAGCTATGAAAGGTCTGACAGCTCAGTTAGATAAGAGAGAAGCTGTAGGTTGAATCCAGTCAGCATGAATAAATATGTAGTTCCTCAAAAAGACACATTTTCAAAGTTGACACTTGCTTTCACTTGTATAAATCTTCAGCAGAGTTCGGAGGCTCTGAACACCCACACAGGTGTTTTTAACTAATCTGGCTGATTAGATCTCTTCTCAGGACTTTGTGGACATATTCCTTCCTGTTAGTTCTGTTGCACCTACAGTATAAGGGCAGGACAAATTACAATGGAAGATGGAGTTTTGTGACCTCATAGATTCCCACCAAAGCTCCGGCCCACCCTTAACCTAAGAAGAGTCAAATCAAATCAGTCAGAAAAACATGGAAATAATATAAATAAATATAATAATACACTTTACTTATAAAGCACTTATCAAAACAAAGTCACAAAGGGCATTAAATGGAAAACCAGGATTTAAAACAATGCAGGCTTTAGGCAAGTGACATAGGCAATTTTAAGAAATAGAATAAAAGTAAATAACAGCAATTAAACAGATAAGTGATGTTGGCAAATAACAGTCCTGAAGACTGCACTGAGGTAAATAAAATCAGAATAATTAGAAATTAGGAGTTAAAATTAGAATAACACAAAATAAAAGAATATAAAACCCAATGACAAAATAAACATATAAACAAAAATAAACAATAAACAACACACACAAAAAAGGTTGTTTTCGGTTTGACTTATTACTATGTCCCTTTAAACATATTTCATTATCTCATTTCTATTCTGTCCTGTACTGTAGGTATGGATGGACGCTGGAACTCAGATCTTCTTCTCCTATGCCATCTGCCTGGGCTGCCTCACCGCCCTGGGAAGCTACAACAAATACAACAACAACTGCTACAGGTGCGGACTGAAATGATAATGCAGTTGATCTATGGCTAAGCCACGCTCCCCTCCACTCACTTGGACAAACTATCAACATTCAGTGACCGGCGCTATGGCAGGTGTCACAGTACACGACATTTCGCAGGAGGCAGTTGAGGATGGACGATTATTCGAAAAATCGTCGAATAGTTGCCATGATTTTCGAAGTGTTTTTGCTTGTGCTGCCCATCCCTATTAAAGTGCCACTGAAGTTAAGGTTTTTGGCTCAGAATATGAGAAAAGGATAACGGCCTTTTTACCATCTTTACCAAGAGTGTCTCTCCGTTAGTTTGGTGCTACAGTATTTACACTGAATCATTCAGCATAACGTTTGCCAACCTTTGTTATCTCTTCCATTACAGATAAGTTAATGAAGCTAAGCTCCAGAAGTTAACGTTAGCTTAACTAGAGCCCTTTGGACAACAGCTAACAATGATGTACGATCACCAAAGTACAAAACTAGAACAAAATAGGCTAATGAACTCCCAGCAAACAAGGTGAAATGATGAACAACGCAGCTAGGAGCTAACGTTAGGCTAACTTTAGCTAACGTTAGCTAGAGATGTTAAAGCTGCCCTGTGGAGTTTTTACATATTTGTCCATTACATTACAGCCACTGCCAAACGAGTTATTAGGATGATCATTGAATGCATCTCCACCACACAACAGTCTCTGGTTTGCTTAGAAGCGCTATTGCCTGAGCGACATTCCCGTGCTGTTGCACAGGAAATGACGCATTTGACATAGAGTTCAAAGAGCGCATGCGCAGTTGGAAATGTCGGAGACGACGAGGCTAGCAGAGGAGCTACTGAAAGATGTCTGCAAACCCAAAGAAACGGCCCAGGAAAGCTTCCGAAGCTTCTGGAGCTGGTCCCGCTGGTCCTCCCCAAGCTCCGCGACATTCAGAAGAAGGAAAAAGGGCAAAATGAGAGAGTGACAAACACAGAAATCAAACCAGAGTAAAGCCCGTTTCACACAGAGCGTGCAAAGCGCAGACCTCCGCCAACTAACCGATTCATTGTGTATGTGCTACTGTGGCGCAAGAGCGCACCGCTCTGCTGCCGAGCTGTCTGTATATTTGTTCACTCGTATTGCCGACGTCATCGAACGGCGCACGGTGACTGTTATTGTTGCAGTACTCGGAAAAACACGGCAGATGGCGCAAATGGGCAAAACTCCACAGGGCAGCTTTAAAGATAACTTTATATTTCTTTCCAGCAAAGTGACAATATGTTGCCTCAAACACAATGTTGACTTACCTTAGAACAGATGTAGACATCATTGTTAATCTTATTCACATTGAGTTGATGTTGTGGTCTAACGTTACCACACAACTTTATCCAAAGGAGACACTTTTCTCGGTTGAGATGTGGTTTAAAGTGTAAAAAATACACCTTGTCGCCCAGCCTCTCAGGATACCTTGTGTCAGAGTTGCATGTACCCCATACACACCGTTTGACCATTTTTAAACTTCAAATCTCAGAAAAAGCTCATAAAACTGAACAAAACTGACTTTCTGTAATGCATTTCAACGAACGTCCAGGCAGAGAATGTCCGAGTGTATGGGAATGGCTATACGCACTGTGATTGGCTCATTGCGTTTGAGGGCGGGACTTAGCCATAGGTCAACTGGCATTATGATCGACTATGAACACTACATCTCTATTTGTTTTAACTATCAGTAAAATTTAACACGATACCATGATAGCTGACATTTTATCTTTATATAAAGGGAATAAAATAAAATCCATTGTAAACCCATCAAGACATGCAGTCCCTAATCTTTATATGTCTCTCTGTGTTATTTCCAGGGATTGCCTGTCGCTCTGTTTCCTGAACAGCGGAACCAGTTTTATCGCAGGTTTTGCCATCTTCTCCATCCTGGGCTTCATGTCCTACGAGCAGAACGTGCCCATCTCAGAAGTGGCTGAATCTGGTTGGTTTTTCTTTTACTGTTTATTATGAAAATCATCACTTCAGTTATACTCTCCTCAGGGAGTCCACCGGAGATATGTTCTTCTATTTACATGTGTTAACTTTGGTTGGATTATTTTAAAGGCCTCTGTGGTTTAATGCTATTGATTTGATACTATGAGAACGTGTTTTTAATGATAATGACATTTAATATCTGTCTACAGGTCCAGGTTTGGCCTTCATCGCCTATCCTCGTGCTGTGTCCATGATGCCTTTCTCCCCTCTGTGGGCCTGCTGCTTCTTCATTATGATTGTCTTCCTGGGTCTGGACAGTCAGGTGAGATCAATATACGCACCACACAAACAGAGAATTTCAACATTTAAAATGCTTGGTAGTTTTTGGATAACTCAGCAGCAAAAAACAGAGGCTTATAGATACACGCATATGTACAAATGTCACACTTCTTGTTTCTTTCTTCACCAGTTTGTGTGTGTGGAGAGCCTTGTGACAGCCATGGTGGACATGTATCCCTCCACCTTCCGACGTAAAAACCGCAGGGAGCTCTTCATCCTGGCAGTGGCCATGGTGTCCTTCCTCCTGGGGCTCATCATGCTGACAGAGGTTGGTCTCAGTGACCCTGCTTCATGAAGCCTTTACAATTGGTTGGTTTGATTCCAACCCTTGGCCCTTTGCTGCATGTCATTCCCCCTCTGTGTCCCCCTTTCATGCTTTAAGTGTCCTATCAAATAAACGGTTTTGTAATAAACGGAGTTTCTTATTATCTGACAGCATGTAGGTTTTCCTTTGCTAGTTATACCTTTTAGTTCATAACCCATGTCCTTCTCCACAGGGCGGCATGTACGTCTTCCAGCTCTTTGACTACTACGCAGCCAGTGGGATGTGCCTGCTCTTTGTGGCTATTTTTGAGACTGTTTGCATTGCCTGGATTTATGGTGAGTGTGTTGGGCAGGCCATTCATGAAGGAGAGTATTTAAGAGACAAAGGCTTTATTCTCACTGGGCGCTATTCATAGCAGTCCACAATGCCTTCTACGTTCAGCCAATCTGTGAGAATGAACTTTTTGTTTTGAGTGTTATTTCAGTCAGTTTATTTGGTAAAAAAATTAGAGCATTTATTAAAATCACAGTGAAGTAGCCGACTGTATTAAAGCAGATGTTATAGTTGCTAAGCAGCGCTTTCTGTCAATCTGGAATATCAATGACGTTGTTTTCTTTTCCTTTCAGTCTTGATACAGATGACTGATTCAGATGTAAGTCTACGCTGCGTTTCACCCATCTCTCCCTAATTACAGGTGCCGACCGTTTCTATGATAACATAGAGGACATGATTGGCTATCGCCCCAGCCCTGTCATCAAATACTGCTGGCTTTTCTTCACCCCTGCTACATGCTTTGTGAGTTTCACATTCATTTTTTGTTTTTTTTAAAAATATGCATGCTTTCACATGGCTCTCCTGAGACAAGAGCAGCCTCTGCTGGCTGACTGTGAAAATGCATTTTAATTTGCAAACCACAAATGGTCAAGGAAAGCTTCTTTATCTATACCTTTAAAAGAGGAAATATAGGTTAAAGTTAAGGATTATGATCAACTATTTACTTAAAGTATTAACTGGTATTTTGAATATCCGTTATGGCAAACAGCCATGCATACAGTAACATTAAATATCTATCTGTCACTGTCTCAGGGAACATTTGCCTTCGCCTTGATCAAGTACTCACCTCTGAAGTACAACAATGAATATGTATACCCATGGTGGGGCCATGGGATAGGCTGGCTCCTGGCCCTGTCCTCCATGCTGTGTATCCCTGTCTGGATAGCACTGAAGCTTTACTCCACCCCTGGAACACTGAGAGAAGTAAGTTAGATGCAAAGGACTAACTGGCTCTGCTTTTGTCATTTCAGAAGAGTGAACCAAGGGAAGAAAGCAGCCCACATGATTATAGATAGTTGGGGAATGAATTGTGATAAAGCTGCACATTTTTATATTAGCAGTGGGTCACGTGATTATGTGTATGTGAAAGGGGTCACTCTTAGTTGCAAAACCACAGAGAATTATCACCCGACTGTACTCGGCTCTACTGTGGGGCGTTTAAGCATCTTTCAGCTCATTGTTTTCACTTCACAACTCTACTGTTGGGTTCTGTCTCACCACTCTCATTGACCTTGTTTTGAAAGCTCTGATAAACCCGCTGCACACTACTGTCCAGCACCAAATGGCAGACAGAGTTAGCAACTAGCTGAACGTAGTAGAGCACTTAGCAGCTAAAGAGACAGATATTTCCCTCGGTAGCTGGTGGTGCCCAAAACAGAGCTAAAAAAGAGTGACTACTGGGCTTGCATTCTCACATTCTCACTCCCAAATCGTCAAATATTGACACTTGGCCAGAGGTCCTCAGCATCCTGACACATTAGGTACCCCTCCTGCGTCAGCTTTGGATGCACAGGGGTGGTGTGTCAATGTATGCATGTTACCTGCCTTTTGTCCTTTAAAAATAAACTTCTTTATTCACAGGAAATGTAAATTTTATGCTCATTAAATGCATCCAACCGCTTTTGGAAAATAAACATAAAATAAAGGTAAAACATTTTGTTGTCAGGTTTACTTCCTTAGGTTTAGGCAACAAAACTAAGGGGTTAGGTTTAGAAAAAATCATGATTTGGCTAAAAATAAGTGTGTTTCCTAACAACATTATGTAACATAATGTATGCTACACATACTAGCACACTATGTTGTTATTAAAATAACTCAACTGACTTTTGGTTATACTCATGACATGAACAGTAGGCTCCCAGGTGAAAGTCCAGAGTTTTTTTGACCCACCCACTCAGCCTATACAGACTTTCTTGCTCTTTATACTACAGTTGTTCCCTGGTGGGTCTCATACCACTGCTCAATTGTGTCTGAGGGCCACTGACCAAGCACTGGTATTCAATAAATGAATGAATTTATTCCGGTCTCAAAATATACATAATTCGTTCACACTAATATGTACATATTGACTGAAAAGGTGTAGGCTGAAGCAAAAGCTTATTTAGCCCACCCTCTTTACACACACGCACACATACTCAAAAAAACGACAACAAAAACAGCTGATAACTGAGAAATAAGAACAATTTAAAACCACAAAACAAAAAATGAAGCCAAATCAGATCTCTGTCATGTATCTTTGAATTGCTGACTTTTTATATAATGTTTTTAATTGTAATAAAGAAGTGCTAAGTTTTAATTCATCAGTGGAACTATTCCACAGACGTACTCCTTTAACGGAAATACAGTTTATTTTAGTGTTTATTCTGACTGTTGGTTTTCTAAACATCTCAGTTCCTCTGAGCTCATAGTGTCTATCTCTACCTTCAAAAAGAGTCTGTGTAGTGTTTGGAACAAGGGTATTTTTAACTTTATATATAAACTTTATTGTGTTCAATTCAACTAAATCATAAAATTTTAGTATTTGCAGTTTAATAAAAAGTGGATTTGTTGAGTCTTTATATGCAGCATGATTGATTATTCTAATAGCTTTTTTCTGTAACATGGGTTTTATATTGGTTATATACGTATTGCCCCATACTTCAACACAATATAATATGTAAGGCAGAAAAAGAGAACAATACAATATGTATAGAGTATGTTTATGTAATATATATTTGTATCTATATAGTATTGCTATTGTTTTAGATATTTTGTTTTTAACATTGCTTATGTGTGATTTCCAGGTGAGTTTATAATGAATAATCACACCAAGAAATTTATTTTCATAAACTCTTTTTAATTCAATATCATTA
Source organism: Epinephelus lanceolatus (assembly GCF_041903045.1). Taxonomy (NCBI): domain Eukaryota; kingdom Metazoa; phylum Chordata; class Actinopteri; order Perciformes; family Serranidae; genus Epinephelus; species Epinephelus lanceolatus. Next base: position 10,512,367 of record NC_135738.1, read on the forward strand.
ATTTATTGAATTTTAATTTGCCATTTGGAGAAGACAATTTAGTTTTATCTATGTTCAAGGAAAGCTTATTAAGGTCAAACCAATTTTTTAATCTCTGTAGCCCCTTTTCTGCCTTGCTGAGAAGTAATTCTAAGTTTTCCCCTGAGCAATATAAGGTTGTATCATCAGCAAATAATACATAATTGAACTCGTTAGTCACACTACAAATGTCATTAATATATAGAATGAACAACTTGGGCCCCAATATTGAACCCTGCGGCACCCCTTAAGTTATTTTAAGCATATTGGACCTCACATCACTTATTTGCATATATTGGCATCTATTGTCCAGATCATTTTTTAGCCAAGCGTGTGCAATTCCTCTGAACCCATATCTTTCAAGTTTATGTAGCAATATATTATTATCTATTGTATCGAATGTCTTCTTCAAATCTATGAAAATCCCTATTGTATCCTCTCTATTGTCCATTGCAGTGGATATGTCTTCAACTAATTTCATAACTGCCACTGAAGTGGAGCAATTTGTTCTAAAACCATACTGATGAATACTTAACAGGTTATGTTTGTCAATAAAGCTTTCCACTCTCTTTGCAAATACTTTTTCTAATATTTTTGAAAATAGGGGAAGTAGTGAAATTGGTCTATAATTTGAAAATGCTTGTCTCTCTCCATTTTTATAAATTGGGATTACTTTAGCAATCCTCATTGCATCAGGGAATGTGCCTGTTTTTAATGATTGATTGCATACATATGTAAATGGTTTAATTATATGTTCTGTTGTATTTTTAACTATAAACATATCAATATGAGTTGGGAGTGAAACCAGGTTGATTGATTGGATGTACAGTGAACTCTATTTTTCTGCTTGTCTGCATGTTTTGCAGTAATTAGTCAAGATCATTACTGCATGTTTTGCAGTAATGATCTTGACTAATCTCTCAGATTATGTTACTGATTTAAGTCTTAATTAGATAACTTCCACTGGTGCTGGTTCCTGTATATTAATCTTCTGTTTGAAAAAGAAGAGACATCTGTTTCTCAAATACCTTTTTCATTCACAGCGCTTCGTTCTCTTGACCACTCCTTCCGATGAGTTACCGAAGACGAAACAAGAACAGGAGAAGCTGCTGGCCATCTTCGCAGCAGACGGCGACAGCCACCATCAGAAATCCCCTCCCACTAAGGACGGCTACTTCCCTGTTGACGAAAAGGAGTCTCATTGCTAGAGACTTGAGGGTTGGAATCAGAGCCTTGTAGAGGTTGAAAGTCACTCCACAGCTTTGACACTCTGTCTGGCCCCATCCCAATTCTCTCTGCAATACCTCACCAGACAAGGTGGCGAAACAGGCACGGACTTTAGGTGTCACCTGACCTGTAACTGCTGATCTGCTGCTGGAGCTTTGTACACTGCCCTCTGTATGATGGCAACAGCATTCCTTTCACCAGTTGGTTATCATTCTATTTACCAGTGGCAGTCATATGTACACTTGAAAAAAATGTGTCCATTGTTGTCACACAGTGGCTGAGATTTCACATTTGATGGTGTCTGCTTTCTAAGGAAGCATTTTTTTCTGTTATGGACATCTCTAATGTTCAGTTTTTCTGACACGACGTTCCGGTTACTTTATAGACTCTAACAGTAAATATGCTGCGGATGGAGCACAAGAGGCGTCACATGAATCGAAGCTGTGTGTGTTTAAAAAAACATACTAATAATGAATGCTTGAGAATTATATGTAGCTGAACTGACCACAACACAATTAAGCATTGCGATGTCGTTATGTGCTCTTTTGCAGTCTTCTGATTATTGACATGATTTTAATTTAGTCTGTTCTGCCTTATCTCTAATGCATTGAATGTTATGAAGTGGAAATTTTAAGTGCCTGGAGGAAACAGTTGTGCCACTTAGATAATCTGAAGAGGGCAGGCTGGGTGAAGGGTTTCATTCCAAATCTCTGTTGTCATCTGTCTTTCTGCTGTATAATAATGAACTCTTTAGATGTTGGAATGAGTTTATGATCATTGATTGCTGATAGTGAAAACTTTTACATATATAACTTTTATATGCTAAAAATATTTTTTATGACTGAATAAAAAATACTTTGATTTAAAACACTTTTTTCTTGAAAGATGTCTTTATATTTTGTGGGACGTGCTGTTCATTACTCATTCATTCATTTTCCATTTTTGTTAATCCTGTTGGGGGTCACAGGAGGGGCTGCAGCTGACACCGGACGAGAGGTGGGGCACACCCTGGACAGGTCGCTAGGCTGACACGTAGAGACAGACAACCACTCTCATTCACACCTATAGTCAATTTAGAGTCAGCAGTTAACCTGCATGTCTTTGGACTGTGGGAGGAAGCCGGAGTACCTGGAGAAAACCCACGCTGACATGGGGAGAACATGCAAACTCCACACAGAAGGGCTCCCCCACCCTGGGGTTCGAACCAGTAACTCTCTTGCTGTGAGGCAACATTGCTAACCACTGCACCACCAAAAACCACCGTGTTCATTATTCAATGCATGAATGATATTAAATTAGTTTTTGGGTCAATTTTGATGATCAACAAAGAAATATTATAAATTTCAGTAATGTAATCCTCATTTAGAATAAAATCTATTTTGCTATCAGATAATTTATGATGTTATGGTGTACACAAGATAATGTGCTGTCTTCAAAAATGTTTTGCATTACATCATTTTGCATTTAAAGGAACACATTACTAAACTGCAACATGTACGACAAAGTAAAATGAATATATTTTAATATTAAGGACAGTTGAGATGTAATTGATTAACACCTCATACTCGACTTGAAGATGTGGTACGTGTTGAGTTAGTTTAGTGGACATTCCATAATTCCACTATAACATATTGGCAGTGATTATGGTAAAGAATACAGAACATGTAACACATTGTAATACAGAGAATTCAATGTAGTATACACAATGTGTAAGGCCCATATGTCAAGACTGGAAGTAAAAACAGTGGTTTGCTGTTCATTAGTCGCATATTATATAATTTATTGTATTTCTTCATTCAAAAGCATTATCTACTGACCTTTGACAGCATTGTGTGTCTTGCTGATGCTAGTCTAGTGTACAAAGTGATTAATGATCTGGCTGCTCCTCCTTTAAAAGAGTTCATACCCCTGCGCTCAGACAATGAGAGGACATCTAGGACGACCAACAGAGTGTTGAGAGAGTTTTGCAACTGTGCCAAACAGCACAGATCTACTGAGTTTGGTCGATCAGTCTTCTCTGATAGAGCTACAAACTGTAGTGGAAATCAGTCCTAAGTGAGATAAGACAGCAACAGCTTTGTTGGTTTTAAATTTAAGATGAAATCATGGCTAAAATCTATGGAAGCGTATTGCATTCACTTGACAAATAAAAAAAGCCCTGTTTTTCTTAGTAATGTTTTCTGTTTTTCTGAGTAATTTATTAATTTTTCTGTTTTTTGGTGTATTTTTTTTCTGTTTTTCTGAGTAATATTTTCTGTTTTTCTGAGTATTTTTTTCCCTGTTTTTCTGAGTAATATTTTCTGTTTTTCTGAGTATTTTTTTCCCTGTTTTTCGTGGTAATTTTTTTCTGTTTTTTGTGATAATTTTTTTTCCTGAACGAGGAGACAAGATACTTAAAAATCTCGCAAGAAGCTCCCACCTGGCACCTGCAAGTGACCCCTGCATCCGTGGTGACTCCTGCTCATGGATGTATTTTGCATCTGTGCTCCTGCTCCTAGACAATTTCAGTTACGGGATCAATAAGGGTAAGGCACGTAATTAGTTACACACAGGGTATGATAATGATAAAGCTATGTTTTTGATTGCATATTACTCCGAAAAACAAAAAAAATTACTCAGAAAGACAGGGCTTTTTTTATTTGTCAAGTGAATGCAATAAACTTTCGTAAAAATCGACCCAATCATGTACCCATCACACATGAACTCAAACACTTGATCTTAAATTATGAAATCTTGTTATATCTTGTAGTTGTACTCATATTGCTGTTGTTTTTGTTGCAATGATTTGATGTTGTGTTGTCTTGCTATTGTTATTGCTGATGCAGTTGTGTCATGTTCTATTTTGTAGTTGTGTTTTTTATATAATAGTGTCTTTTAGCAGAGAAATTATTCTCTGTTTCCTGCCCAGGGACTACAGATGATGTAGGTTTAGCTAAGTAGCTGTGCAATGTCCCTATTAAATTAACAAATAAATAATCTAACTCGCAAAATGTCACCTACTGTGCAACTTTAATAGATTTCTCATGCTGTTTCACAGAAGTCAACACAATGTGTGAATCATATAGATATAATCTTTAAAAAGTCCATCACACCAGTTATAAATAAACTTAAAGAAACAGTGTGTAGTAACATGAAGTGGTGAGGATTGTGAATTGCAACCTGCTGAGACTTCTCCTGGTTAGATTTCCTTCAGTGTTCAATGTTCAGGAGGTTTTTACCAGGAGCTCCAAAGCAAACAGGCCAGGTGACTTAAACCTGTAAAAACACTGGATGAAGCAGTGTCATGTTAAAATAAATCATAGCTTTTCTGTCACTCTCGTGCAGATAAGCTTCAAACTACACTGGCCAGTGTGAAAACACAAATGGCCCTATCTAGAGCAAGTATTTGGTTTGTCCATTCTGGGCTACTGTAGAAACATGATGGTGCAACACTGTAATCTCTGAAGAAGAGAACCAGTTTCTTATTTGCAGGTAACATACTTACTATATTAAATTCATTTTTTTTGGCCAATATATCCACTTGAATGCTACACACTGGACGTTTAAAGACATCTGTCACTTTAATTTCAGCTTCAAGTTCATGTCATTTCCCATCTGTGGAATGCATAAAGTTCTTTTTATATAAAAATCCACAGGCTGTACTTTTATGGGTAATCCACTTCCCTGTCCCTTACACTTTCATATCAGCAGGCTGGTTTTGATGTCATTTCACATCAGCAGGATTCTGGAATAAAGAAAAACAACTGTTTACCAACAAACACATACAAAAAAATCTGAATGTCTTGTACAAGAGGAGAGGTTATTTATAGTCGGTGACGCTGGGGGAATAGAGTGACTTACACAAATCAGCTTTATGCTGTCATTTCCTCACATCTCAAAGTGAAATCTCCAGACATGCTTGATGTATTCTCTTTGAATGTTTTGACAAGAGTCAGAGTGTGGTGCACAAGAAAGTTAACATCTCAATTTGACATTACGTGAAGTGTTATGACCAGAGTTGAGAGGTTTTGGTTGCAGTGCAGCTCTGAGCATCTGAGCATCTGAGAATTGATGATTTAACGTGTCAAACTGTTTCAGGTTCATAATTCTAAAGTGCTACAATCAGAAAAGTAAAGTTCATGAATGTGTGCGTAATTTGATTTAAAGGTAACGCTAGGATTCAGAACCCACAGATCAACCATGTTCTAATCAGAAATTTTGCGTCATTGTACTTCATTCAGCCAACTAATCTGAAAGAAACTCTACTTCACCTACAAAAGCACTGCCACTCTCTTGTTGCTGCTCTTTCTTTTGTTTGTTGTTTTCCCTTTCATCACAATTCAAAAGGATTTAAGGAGGTGTGGAAGTTTGTTCTGCAGCTCCCTCAGGATAAGAGCTGTTTCAGCAAGACAACACAAAACTCCAGCAGCCTAAAAAGAACAGAAAGCAATGGGCGGAGGGTTTCTTGTGAGATGAGCAGCTCCTACGAGTTGAATACTGTTGAAAGACTGACTTGTTTCATGGCTGTTTTAAGATTACAAAGAAAACGGAATGATTAACACATTTTCTTTTGATAAATGTTGGGTGAAAAAGAAAGAACAGAATTCAGAGCCAGGACAAAAAAAGAACCAGAAAGTTGGTACAGTCTGTTTACTGTTATGGCACAATGGAGACCTGCCTCTGTGCATAGGCAGGTAGTATGTGGGCTCCTTCTGGTTGTCACTGTGCAGCCTCAGGGAATGGATGCTCCTGTTTATATCTGCACATATCGTTTTTTTCAGACTCACAAACAATATCCATGCTGACTGTTGCTCCTACCTTGGTTTAATGCATCTCAATGCTTACAGCAAGCCTTCTACCTAATGATTTCACTTAAAACAAATACCTGTAAGGGTACATGGTAAGTTTTGAATATCAGTTGTATAATTAATAGATAATTTACCTAAGTAAAAGGAGCTAGAACACAGTGTATAAAAACAACATGACAAGTAAGAGTCCTGTATTCACAGTTTTATTTCATAAAAAGCACAGACGTACCGCCATCAACAACTATACTTAAGCTATCAAAAGTAAGAGTAGTCATGATGCAGAAGAATGGCCACTGTCAGTGTTATATTATTACATCTATTATTACTGAATTAATACGGACTTGGAGAAGGCTTATGACTGTGTTTCTCTGGGAGTCTTGTGAGGGGCACTGCTGGATTATGGGGTACTGGGTCATTGAGACGAGCCATCCAGTCCCTGTATGACCAAAGTTAGAGCTGCGTCCACATACTTGGCCAGGGTTGTCCCTTGTTACTGATCCTCTTTGAGATATCCATGGATAGGATCTCGAGGCGCAGCAGGGTGGTGGAAGGGGTCTGGTTTGGGAACCTCAGAACTGGATCTCTACTTTTGCAGATGATGTGGTTCTGTTGGCGTCATCACTCTGTGATCTCTAGCGTGCACTGGGGCGGTTTGCAGCTGAGTGTGAAGTGGTCAGGATGAGAGTCAGCACCTCCATATCTATGGCCATGGTTCTCTGCTGGAAACTGGTGCATTGGGAGAGAGTTACTGCCTCAAGTGAGGGAGTTCAAGTATTTCAGGGTCTTGTTCACAAGTGAGGGTAGAATGGAGCGTGAGATGGATTGCCGCTGTACTGGACTGTTGTGGTGAAGAAGGAGCTGAGCAGAAAGGGGAAGCTTTTGATTCACTGGTCCATCTACGTCCCATTCCTCACCTATGGTCATGAGCTCTGGGTAATGACTGAAATAATGAGATTGTGGATACAAGTGCCCGAAATGAGAGCTGCTGCTCCTTTGTGTCAAAAGGGGTCAGTTGAGGTGGTTCATGCATCTGATCAGGATCCTCCTGTGCCTCCCGTTAGGTTTTCCAGGCATGTCCCACTGGTAGGAGGCCCTGAGGCAGACAGAACACGCTAGAGGGATTATTTATCTCATCTGGCCTGGGAACACGTTGGGGTCCCCCAGGAGGAGCTGGAAAGTGATTTTGGGGAGAGGGACGTCTGGGGTGCTTTGCTTGGCCTGCTGCCCCCGTGAGAGATAAGTGGACAAATGGTTTAATATACTGATGCATAAACATGTAAGCAGCATTTCAGTGTTGTAGCTGCTTAAGTTAAATTTTAACCAGGCTACTTTATATATTGTTGGGCCGTTTAACCTTAAAAAAATCCTTCTATTTTATAAATAATTTATGTGTTTTGGGATACAGATAGAATACATACATACATACACTGACAGATAGATGTACTTTGCTGATCCCAAACTGGGGGATAAAGGCTTTGCAGGGGAGCAGTAAAAAGACAGTAATACACATATCACACTAATATCTATACAATACAAAGAAAATAAAAAGTATAATGTAATAAACAGTAAAATAAGATAAGATATACTTTATTGATCCCCTAGGGGGGAAAATTCAAGTATCACAGCAGCACAAGACTAAATCAAAGGACATTAAATACAATAAGATTAAAGAGAACAAATAGAATGTAAAAATTAAAGATAATAATAGATAAAAAAAAGATAAAATAAAATTGCTACATCAGATGAATAAATCAAGGATCTGTGTATACATTAAAGAAATGTTCAAATTTTCAGTTTTAGTTTTAAGAATGCGGTGAGGTAGAGTGGGTGAAAAAGAAGTGCAAATTCGCAATGTGCAAATTTATTAAAGAGCAAAACAGAGTGGAGTGTGGTTGGGACAGAAAACTATAAAGCTGACCGTTGCCTGTCCTTGTGAATATAAATACTACATCCCACCACTGGATAATTAATACAGTTTAAAAAGCAGCTGTGTGTAAAAGTCCTGCTGCAGCTTCTTCCCCAGCCTTTGGGCGGTGTATGTCGACATGTACTGCAGACGTGGCCTGTCGCTGTCGGGCTGTATCAGGCTCGCCCAGCAGGGGTCGCTGTAGTCAATACCCTGAGTCGGTCACTGTTTACGGAAGTCCAAGTGACGTGTCACTGTCCAGCGAAGCATTGTGGGAAGGAAAGTGGAGCTGACGGCCGCTGATGGCAGACTGCTCAATTTGACGAATATCTTCGATAACTGAGCAGCGTTAGGAGACAGCTATACAGGGGAACGATGCTGTTTCACGGAGCTAGTGTCCACGGGCTGTGAAGAAGAAGAACATATGCCGGTGTCATCGCTGCTCTCCTGCGCAGGGGCGCTCGAAGCACAGAAGTGGGATACTGTGTCAATGGACCGCGGCGTTTTTATTTTCTTTCCCAAGGCAGCCGAATAAAGTAGCGACGGATTATATCCCCGCTGTGGATGGGTGGGGGGCGACTGCGCTCCCGCATTCCTTATCGTGTGAAGTTTCGTGAGATATCTGTCGAAGACGCCGTCAAAGATGTCGACCAGCAGTCCCGAAGCGGTGAAGAAATTGCTGGAGAACATGCAGACGGACCTGCGGTCCCTGTCCATGGAGTGCAAGAAGAAATTCCCTCCTGTCAAAGAGGTTAGCCGGCTAGTTAGCTTCACTCAGTCGTTACCCTGGTGTTCAGCAGCATGTCTCATGTGTGGATATGATGCTATATTCTCAATAATTTACATTTCACTGTACATATTTGCCTTTTTGAGCCCGTTCCCCCACCGTACTGGGCCTTTACTCTGCTGTGGGACGTGGACAGTGAGTTTCCTCGTACTGTACGGGTAAATTAAAAGTTGTGTCAACTGTTGGGCCTTCCTGCAAACCAGGCGTTCAATTAAAGGATTATACAGGTGTTTAAAATGGCCTGTGTCACATATGTGGTCAATATGGCTAATGTGAAGCATGCCCATAGTGCATAATGTTGAGTGTCTGCCTTTTTAAAGTTATAGTTCACCTAGTAGTTTTAATCCCCACTTAATGTGGTGCTGTAAAGGCCTGTCACATTATTGTCCAGCCATGGAAACATGGAGAAAACCGTAAAACTTCTGTTAAAAGCTTCGTCCCATTTAAATGCTTAGTTCCTTTTACATGCCCAATGTGGCTGCACATTTTGACACTGTCTCAATTAGAAGCCTGGTCTGGTTGCCAAGCATAATTTTTGTTACAGAAGTTCTTCGAATATATAACCAGGTTGTTTGCTACCTTTGAGCTAGATCTAATTAATGATTCATATCTGATACCTTATCTGAAGCCCAGTTTTTATACAAGTGATACTCATACTTGTTGACATAATTTGTATTTCCCATCTTTGCTGAACAACAGTGTTGTATTGAAGGAATTAAAGGCCTGCCCCAGATAAATTTAAGCAGATAATAGCCTGGGCTTTTAATTAAAGTTTTACTTTATGTCCCCCATATATGATCTTTTGCTAAAATGTCAATCTATCTAAGCTACACACACACATTTCCTCATTTGTGCACCATAAAATCTTTGAATTACCCTAAATAACTGTGACATTGCCTCCAGATATGCTGCTCCCATTTTCCAAAGCTTTGAGCGCTTTAGAATGTCCTTTCAGCCCTGTTATATGTGAGAAACCTGGGATGTATATCTCAGTGACTCCACTACTAAACTCAAAACACTTAGCTCGGCTATTTAAATACCACTAGTGAGGACATGCTTTCTGTGATTTCTGATAACCACCCACTTTGACTTTGATACCAGAGCAATGGAGCATTATTGAGTGAACAATACCTAGGTGAGCTATTTTTCAGCCATGTGTTTTGTTTTTGATAAGTGTCATGGAAGATCCCTGTTTGGCCCGTCTAGGATGTCACACTGCAAGTTGGTTTCACAAACAAGCTCGCCAGTGTTGACACAGTCAGGGACCGTTTCATATAAGTGTTTTGTTTTTCATATTCCTTGGAAGGACTTACTGTTTGCGGCTGGCTGCTGACTGGCGTCGTTGTGTAGCAGTGCTGCTGACATCATGGCTTAGTTTAGGAACAGAGTAGTACAAGGAGGTGCAGCGTCAGAGCCTTATACAGTGCATGTGTATTGTTAGATTCAGATGGAGAACAGTCAGACCAGTTTTATGACTCCATTGTGACAACACAGCCATCTTTATAATATGTCCAGTAGTCCAGAGGGCAGGGTCAGAGTTCCTTTACATCTGTGCTGCATTTTCTTTTGAACCTTAATTTAATGGATAAAAGGTAAACACAGAAATTTGAGGCTGGAAAACACAACCTCCTTTCACTGTCCATCATGGTTTGACTGTGTGAACATATAGAAGCTATTCTATTATTTACCGGTCACTGAAATGCACACAGAGAGCAGCTAGTGTTTGCCAGTGTTATGTGATTTAAGTGACACCATCTCAGTCAGATCCTCTTTACCTTAACACCCTTTAATTCCCAGGTTTTAGCAAGCTCACTGTTTGCTTGCATATGCAACAGTGCTCACAGAGGTCATTAGATGAAATGCTGTACTGTACCTATGGGGCTTTTGAGGCCAAGGAAATCTTCGTCAGCCGGCCCAGCGGGGCAATACATATCAGGATATGTTGGCTTAGTTTGTTTTCCCTCAGGTCTCACCTTGGTTAAAGACAACATTACAGTAGAGAGAGCAAAACAGTCCAGCAAGTGCTTTCAGTTCATATGTCTCAGTCATTGCACACAGCACACATCTGGTCTCACATCTCTGGCTGCTCGCTGGCCCTTGCCTAGGGGCTTTGTGAAGCATCTTCTTTAATATTGATTTGTCACCACCCATGTTTCTTGGTTCTTATCAACATCTTTCCCTCGGGGATCGCAGCAGTGCAGGGGAGCCACTTTGATGCTGCCCACAACCTGAGCTCACTCACGCTCGGCTTGATAGTGTTGTGATTGGAACAACCTTTTCCAATTTGAGCCGTCGTGGTTATATTTGCAGAGATGTTATTGTGCCACAAACTAGCTGTGTAGCGGTGGCTGTGGTTGTGAATTCAAATTGTTAGCGTGCCTGTTGGAGCACACAAATGTAGTCCTCGCTCTGTCCGTTCTTGGACTGTGATTACTTTTCAAGAATTTCATTTTTTTCAACAGAGCTCTGCATTTGCTGCTCAGACATTTTAAGTGAATTACTGTCATGTAATAAGTGTTGCATCCTTACTACAAAAAGACCGAGGCCCTGGCCCATGTACATTCCAGTTCCTCCCCCATTTCCCAATCCATCTCCCACAGAGCCATTGTGCCACAGCCAGTGGTTTTCCAGGGTTAATAGGAGCCAAGAAGAGTCCCATTGATTTCCCTGCATCATAGCATCACACTCAGAAGCTCTGTTTCACTGAGCAGCAGTCAGTGAAACCACCAAGACTTTGCTGTTTGTGTTATGATTGCTTTTGCCCAGGTGTAAAAAGAAACCATCAAGCAGTCAGCCCTCAGCTCTCTCAGTGGATCAGTCAGGTGCTGTCAGCTGCATGTGGCTCACAGTGAAAAGTGACTGCTTGTCTTGGGAAAACCTGCAGAATTAATGAAAGCATTATGGGCAACCTTTGTGTGGCTCGCTTAGCACAACTCATTTGTCAGACAGGTCATGTAGGCTGTACAGAGATGAAGCCGAGAGCAACATGGAGTGAGGATTTGGTGAACTGACACTATTACACTGAAACTCTGACTGAATAAGCCCCTTTTCATAATATGCCAAGTCAGTTCCAGAAAACTGCTGAGTTTATAGACTCACAGCATGTTTCTGAGGAAGTCGATCTGTGATGAGCTTCACTAATGTTGCTTTTCAAAGAAATGAGCTGGCACTCAGACGTGGGTCAGTTCCGCTTTGAGGATCTCCTCACAAAAAAGGCCCCGGAGAAGAACTGAGAGTACTGAGCACTTACTGATACGGTCTGGTTCTGACATCGTTTGTGCAGCAGAAAGCAGTGTTTAATGCCCTGTTTCTACTCAATATTGAGATTTTAAAATAATTTTTGTCCAGGATTGTACAATGCTGTATCGGTCCCTCTGCAGTCACAGTACATTTTCTTAAATGTTTGCATCTATACAATTCTAAGATATTAGCATACTTAATATACTGTACATCATTACATGATTAGATTTACTGTTAAATATCCACTGTGCTGCACTGTAGGGCTGAACAATTTTTAGAATTATATCTAATTGCGATTATTTTGACTGACATTGCGATTGCTGTATGATTTGCAGCATTAGAGGGAAGGATAATTTCGACGTCATTGTTGTCACTTTTATTGATAAACATATTAAAATGATTATGGTGTGATTTTCGCGGTGATCTGTACCAGATTTTGGTATCAAATACCAAAAACAGTGCTTTTTCAGTTGGTTTTATAAATATAAACAAATCCCCTTTCACCATTTTAATAAATTATGCCAGACGTCTCAAAATTGGATAGGTATAATTTATTTTTGTCTTATCACAAGCAGCCCTAAAATAGTCAAGAACTGCAACAATTTATCCATTCGTTGGTCAACTATTGAATTTACTGACTAACTTGACAATAGATTAATCGAGTTTCTTAAATGTGAATTTTTTTTCCTGTTTTCTTTACTCCTCTATTCTAGTAAACTGAATATCTTTGGGTTGCAGAAAAAACAAGATATTTAAAGATGCTATTGTGGGCTTTGGGAAACACCATTTTCTGACCTTTTTATAAACCGAATGACCAATCGTGAAAATACTTGATGGATCAATCGACAGCCTTAAAATAGTCTAAAAACACAAAGTTATCTAGGTCAAGAAATGTCAGATTAAATCTCAAGAAGCTGACCAAGCATGTAACGCCAACTTTCTACTTTTGACATCCTGCTACAGAGTAGTGCTGCACGATTTGGTAAAAATGTGCGATTGCGATTATGGTGGACAATATCGCGATTTGCGATTGCAATTACAATATAATTACAATAAAATGTAATAAATAAATGGTATCATGAGTCTTTTTGCTTGATTCAGTGTTTCTCCTACATTATATTAGGGGGGCACTGACCTGACATAGTTTTTGTTATGGACAGACAGTGAGTCAATGACCATCAACGGACTGAGCACAGTCAAACATGCTGCTCACACAGCAGCGCAGCACGGCACTGTACACACAGCGGAGCGAGCATATGTTGCGTTCAGGCGTTGTCACGTAAATGACAAATTCCAGCGTCATAGCACAACACAGCAGCATGTCAAGTGGGCCGAAACCAAAAATTTTTCATTTGTTATGGAGTCCATGATTTCCCTGTGACACTTAAAAATGTTTGCTTAACTGTGCTTGGATGTTGTTTTATGAGGCTCTGGCGGCTTTCAGTTGTCTCATTGTCTTTGACGTTACGCGGCTTGGCTTTCTCTCGCATGCACTCTTCCTACTTTTCCCTGTGCTGTGCTGTCTCAAGTGTTGTCATAGACTGGTCGTGTTGTCGCGGGACGTGGCGACTTTAACTTATAAACTTTTACACAGCACATCTTTCAGGTACGGCGACGTTGGACAGAAAGACGTGCTGTGTTAAAGTTTAAAAGTTGAAGTCCCCACGTCCCGTCTCGAGTGCTGATATAGATTGGTCGTGTTGCCGCGGGACGTGGCGACTTTAACTTGTACACTTAAACAGCACGTCTTTCTGTTCAGCGTCACCGTACCTGAATCCAAAGTATCGCCATGTAACAGACGTTTTTTTCGCCACCAACTCGGCCTGTTAATGGTCGAGCTCATGCTCTTCTTCAGTGTCTGTGTTGGTCACTGCTGCACGCTGGCTGCACGCACCAGGATAGCTTGTGGGCGTGATGTCAACAAACTCCACACACTACAGGAAAGACAGTCTCGTTCACAGGCACACACGTTAACATTTATTTAGCCTACATTAAATCGCAAATCGCAGCCTTTTATGCAGTTACGTAATCGCACAGCCTGACATCGCAATTGCGATTGCGATTAGATTAATTGTGCAGCACTACTACAGAGCGATCAGCAACCTCCAGGGCTGAAAAATAAAGCTAGTGCAGCAGTGTCAAAAACTGCAGTTCTTTGAATGGCCACTTGAGGCTGGCTCCAAAAGCGAGTCAATCCCCATAGACCCCATGTTGAACTTAATAGCAGAAATAAACATGTTAACAGTCAGGCTATTTTTATATAACTCAACAGTAAAAGGCTGAACTTAACACATATCTAAGGGCGAGGCTGCGTAAGTGACAGGCTGTCAGTGAGGTCTCACTACAGACTGTGAGTCAGATCCACCCCTCGCTCCTCCACAGCTCCAACCTCTAGTCCACATATGCTCACTTTTGGCTTAAAAAGATCAATGCAAGGGCTGAAAATGCTGATCTGAAAGCTTCAAAACAGAAGTCCACAAACATATGGGTGACTTTACAGTACCCATGTCCATTATCTTATACAGTTTATGCTACAGACACGTTTTGGGTGATTCTGAGAAAGTTAAGGTTTGATACCCAGTCCTAGTAAACCTCCTGCAAGCCACCTTAAAGATGCTTTTGGATTTTAAGGTAGATAAAAGCATCTGCAGCCACCATGAGGCCTTGACAACTTGCCAGTGGCAGAAAGTTATTGGTTATGGGGCTGTTATGCTAACAAATTAAATCTGTATTACTGAATTTTACTATCCAGCACAGTTATACTGTAGACACCATCTACCTCAGCATATAGACACAAGCTCCATGAACAGGTTTTAATTTTTCAGAAAGACTGATAGAGGAAATCCTCCATAGCATAACCCATGGATAGGGCTGGAATTTCTGCTTCTTGTTACAATGACATCATCAAGCTATTGGTATTTCCCTCCACATGTTGGTGACCTCATAATGCTGACAGTTCTCAGAGGGAAGCGAAGTCTACCAGAGAAAGCTTTAACAGCACTTTCTTCGAGGAAGTGGGTGGAAAAATATGTTAACATGCAGAAAGAGAGATTTCACTGTTTGTTAAGACAGCCTTGGACTCCACCAAGCATCTAGTGGGCCGAAAAGATTGCGGAGATTGACAAGGTTTTGTGCACAAAAAAACGTTACCCTTTTTCACATGCAGGGATTTATTGTCACTGGTTCCCAGATGGGTCCACTCGAGGCTGCACAAAGGAAACCCACACAATCTGCTTCTAATTAGAGGCATTCATTGGTTCTCTGGTTCTATCTGGCTGACTCACTGATTCTACAATAGAGGAAGGAAACATCTTTTTGAGGAGTTGTGCAGTGGACAGATGAGATTATTCAAGATTATTTTTCAAGGTGCACTTTTGTAACTAATCAGCAGCAGCCTCTTGTTAAATGTAAACCATAACAGCTACTATTAACATGCACCAACATCCTTTGGGGCCAAAAATCTGGTATAATACCTTCAGTACTTCCTCCTGTCTTGTCAGAGTGGTCTCATTTTTGAACATACATGCCCACTTTGGCAAAGTCGGGCCTTTTGGTAAGAACAAAGAAAGCTCTTGTATTTGAAGGGGACTAAAATCCTACTTATAACTTGGCGATTGGAGAAAACATGCTCCTCTTTCTCACTGCCCTTGGGCCACAGGCTGCAGAATATCTCAGTGACTCATTTCAGTTGACTAGATTGATGACTGTGCCACAGTATGCTAGGTTATGTTGTGGTGTATAGGCGTTGAAACACAGGTTCACGTGTGTGAATACATCTGAAAGCCAGCTGCTTCTGAAGGAAAATGCTTTTTGGGCTTCAACTTAGTTATTTTCATTATCAGTGATTCTGTCTTTCATGATTGATTGATAATTGTTTAGTCTAAGAAAATGGTGAAATATGTCCATCATAGGTTCCTATAGCTGTAAGCGATGTCTTAAAATAATAATGATTTAATTTACAATGATATAAAATTGACAAAAGCAGCTAATTCTTATATTTTTAGATGCTGCAAAATAAACAGCAAGTTAACATTTCAGCATTTTTCCTCACTAAATGTCTGTAATTAAAAAGAATTACTAATTTAATTCAATAAAATGAATCAAATATCAAAATTGTTGACTATTAATTTTGTAGTAGACGATTGCTGCAGCCTGAAACAGACCACAGTTGTAACCCAGGTCTAATTTTAAATGACCAGTACACAGCCAGAGAAAACATTGCCTGAGCTTTTATTATAAAGCTGGAAATATCATGAGCTGCTTATTTTTTTAAGGCCTCACCACTATCCCAAAATATGCTGCTGTGGCACTTGTCTGTTCAGTTATCCCTTGTAGCTGCAGTATATTATACTCTCAGCCTCTGAGAATATCAGGAGTAGCCACAGTGTGTGGTTGTAATTATTTGGGCCTAAAAAAGCTCTGCGTTCTCCTCACTGCCCTGTAAAGACCTCCGGCTCTGTTTGAGGAACAAAGGAGACGAGGGAGACTAGCATTTTTTTGAAGATTAACTTTTTAAGGAGCTGTATGGTAATAGGCCAGCTCAGTTTGTATAAGTGGCCCAACCCACTAACCAGTGGTTGCTTGGTAACCAACTGTTGAGCAGGTTATGAATTGTTGTTGCCTTTCACAGTGGCTCGACCTTGTGGCTGTTCAAATGACATGTTAAATTGATAAAATCATGTCGTCAGCCACATGTTGTGTTACAGACACTCTGATGTAAAGGGCAGGTGCGTTATTTGTTCCCATCAGTGTGTCTAACCACAGTATGACTTGCTTATCATTATTGTAGACACAGAGACTGTGTCTGTAGAATATTTTGCTATTATAATATTTTTACAGTGTTAAAGGGTGAGTTCAGCATTTTTCAACCTGGACCCTATTTTCCCATGTTTTTGTGTGACTAATGGAAACAACAGTTTTTTTAAAAAATTGGTGCAGTATTGAGCGAGATTGACGATGGCAGCAGCAAAACAGGCTGCAATATAACCATGTCCATTTTTGCACTGTGAAATTCATGTCCACTAAAGCCCTGTTTCCACTGAACAGTACAGTACAGTTCAGTTTGGTGGTTTTTCACTGTGAAAAGTTGTGGATGGTACCAATGGAACCATTTCGTACCGTCCCCATTTTTGGTCCCCCCTCTGTTGGGGTACCTAGCACACAGATCTGGTACTCAAAGGTGGAGCTGTGAACACTGCAGTCTGTTGATTGGTCAGTAGAGGACGGTCACTCTGCTCAGGGCTGAGTTGTGGCTGGTTTTGAGGCTCATGTAACCACTGTTCATACCGTGGAGAGTTTTACATATATCCGTAAGCTGTAACTATAAAATGAAATGTTGTTTTGCTGCCTCTCACAGCAGCTGGAGTCGTGAGAAAAACATTTTTTTTTCCACTGGGCTGAGTGCCGGCGACTTTTACGGTGGAGTGTTTACTTGTAATGTTACTCAATACTAGGGCTGCACCCAAATATTCAGATATTCGAATATTCGTTTCTATGGGTAGGTATTCGTTATGAAAATTTGGTATTCGATATTCATTTTTTTTATTTACTTTTTTTTTTTTTAACATATTTTTTTGGTGCTAAATGTAGTTTTTTTGTTGTTGGTAAATGTAGGTTATCAATAAAAATCAAAACTTTTAAAGTGCGTTGTTAAAAATGTGAAAATATAGTATCGCCTACCAACTGAGCTTGTGCGCACGGCACGCTTGAGCGCATCCGTCTGAGGCTGTGGATCAATGCCAAGTTTTACCACTTTATCACTATTCCCTCTAACTTGTAGCTGTTTTTTTGTTATCTTTTGAATTTAATATGAATTATGGAACCGTTTTTGTCAACTTTTGTTTCCCCCATTTTGTACAATAAATTATTGTTTAAAGTTTCAACAAGTTTGAACCCCCCATGAACGAATATTCGAATATTCGTTATAAATTCTGACGAAGGTCCGAATGTTAAAAAATGGTATTCGGGACAGCCCTACTCAATACATGGGTTGATGATGTGAATCCCTCATCACACCTTAAATTTCACTGTGACAAGTTTAACCGTTACTTTACATGCATGTATTCTAATCCTCACTTGGAGAAAGTCATTCCTGTGAGTTTTGGCAACACTAAACCCCTGAGCTTGCCTGAGAAGGACTAAATGCACAAACCCCGCTATTTTTAAATATCCCATGGAGAGAGACTCTCACTGCAGCCGGTTTTATTTTGTTCAGAAAATGTCGGAATGCAGCCTCGTGCTGTGGATGATAAATGTGGTGCGGACTGATAAACTGATAGACTGATAAAAATACAGCTGATACTTGATGGAGCAGTGAGTGACAACAACCCCGCCCACATTTAAGAGTACTGTTTGTGGTGGAAATGCTAGGGCCTAGGTACAGTCTGAAGGGTTACTGTTGGTTCCAAAGGTACCATACTGAAAGTGTTTGGTGGAAAAGGGGCTTAAAAGTGCTTGTTTTTGCCGCTGATATGTTTGACAGCTTATGGAAAGTGTCCCTATAGAGATGGACCTTTTTGTTAATGAGTAAGATCCTTTTTGCTTAAGGAGAAACAACCCCAAAATCCCTATCGTCAATACCACCAGACTCCAAATAATAAAAATGAAACAGTAATTTAATCACCCTAAAACACGCTTCATTTAAAGTCAACAGAAACAAAATGAAACTCACCAAAAACGTCTTTGTTCAACTTGCCACTGTTCCAACAATCACCAGCTCTGGTTTGGTTTGAAAAAACCCTACTTTACTGAGATAGATGTGAAAATATTCTGCCTCTATACACACTAAAAATTGTTTTGCCCATTAGTCACTTAGACACAAAAATATGGGATAATAGGGTGCACGTTGAAAAATACCAAACTTACCCTTCAACCCTTGAAGACATGAAAAGATCACCAAGTGGTCACTTAGATAAGATGTCTTGTTTTCATACTGTATTTCTGTGGCTGCAGAGATTGTAGAATGATGAGACTCCAGTCGTTTGTAACCCATGCATGCTCAGGATGGAGTCAGATCAAGTCAGAGCTGTATGAAAAATGCATCAAGGTAATGTTGGCCCGGTGGCTGTATGTTCAGCTGAGAATGTTGCTGCTACTGCTGACGTCGGTGCTCTGCCAGATGTTGTGATTAAAAGTCATAATATGCAATTTTTCTCCATGGGTTGAAATGATAAATTGATTAAATGCTACAATTTTCTTTTTTTGCAGAGACGTCATACCATCAAGCATAATAAATTGCGTGAAATTAAAAACAGAACAGCACAGTGTGTTGCAGGATGGACTCCCTTTGTATACCATGTGCACATTGCTCAGACTCTGCAGATGCTGGTTACCTCAGCATCAGGCTGCCAGAGGAAAAATGCTCATTGAGATGAATGATAAAGGAGATAAATAATGTTATTACGGGCTGTCAGTCTGCAGAATAGCAGTGCACTTGTTGTCTCAAGGTACAAATTTGCACGTTGCATCTTTGAGACAGGTGATTTGCGGTATGAAAGGTGGTGCTTTGCTATGATTATGACAAAAAATGAGTTATAAGAGAGAGCGATTTGGTAAAGAAGGAGTAAAACTGAGAATAGGTAGAAAGGGTGAGATGGTGGATTGATGGGGAAGAATGCTGGGGACAGGAGCAGCAGAGGTTGGAGAGAAGGAGAGGAGGTCTTGACAGGCTTGTGGTAGCTTGCAGTTGTTGTAGAAAGATAAGAACAGCACCTGCTTTGATTGGTAAATGGCTCAGTATCTCAGACTGACTCACATTTAGTCAGCCTCCATGTCAACCCTTCCTCCTGCCCTTTCTATCTCTTGACATTTCTCCTTCCCCCTCACCATTTCACCCCTGCCAGACACCTCGCTAGGGAAATCACTGTCTACTGGCACATCCCTCTCAAGTTGAAGCCTGTTTTTTAGCAGATTTACCAGCCCTCCTTCTGTCTCTCTGCAGCCAGGCCTTTTCTGTTTCTCCCCCGTGGCCATCATTACAAGAGGTTGTGTCTACCACGGGCAGCACAGCGGTGCTGCACCATCAGCACCTTTTGATACACATTGCATCAAACGTTAACCTAAATGTCAACTCTCTCTTTTTTTCCTCCTAGGCCGCAGAGTCTGGCATTGTGAAGATTAAGACCATTGCAGCCAGGAATACAGACATACTGGCAGGTGAGAAAGTGAGAATGGTGGTGGTGGTGGTGGTTAACCACAACTGAGATATCTAATTACCACTTTGTCAGAGCGTGCGCTTCACTCTGATTTGAAATGATGATTTCCCACAGCTTATTGTATGACTTCAGATTGAATTTGATCACGTTATTAAGATTATTCTTGAAAGTATTTCTGCCAGAAAGCCCTCTCTGGAATAAATATTTTCATTTTAACCCAAACCATCATCTTCCTCATGAAACTTCTATCTTAAAGCCCTGAAGACAAAACGTCTCCCAACAGCCATAAAACACAGATTAACAACAGCATTGTTTAACAAAAGTATCACATTCAGCTCAGTAAGAAGTGTCAAGGCTCAACAGTTGTTTGTTGCTAGTCACACATTATCAGCTCATGCATGTTTACATTGCATAAATTAGACTAGCGGCAAGCAGACTTTTTTGTCTCTTCTCATAGTTTAACAGATTACATTTAATGTTGTTATTTTTCTTACTCACCGTTGGTTTATGTCGCTGCATCTCCCGACAGAACAGCACGGTTGAGTTTTAGTCTGCGCGCATGTTTTGTCAGACTGACATTGTTGAAACAGAGAAGCTAATGATAAAGTTAACGGAGTGAGATGCACGGCCAGGCAGGTAACGTTACGTCGTGTTTTATCTCGTAACATCATTGTTTACATACGCTATGAGCTCTGTCTGTTGACCTGTATTTTTTCGAAATCCAAAATATTTCCACACAGCTGATTTATGCCGGAGTAAATGACGTTATCATCATCGCCTTTCTCTCGGCTGCTTGCCATCTGCCTGCTGCTGTTTGACGATGACGCAGGCCTTCAAAATAAGAGCGTATGCTAAAGCTGATGATATACATTGGTGTTTTCACTTTGCATTGATGATACTGGATGACTGATCATTGAATCGATCCCTATTGGACAACATGTCTCCACTTACTTCCACTGTATAAAAATGAAGCCAAAATATCCTGCAGTAGCCATTTCCACCTTATCCAGTTCCAGCCATAGACTGTATAAAAATATGGACGTAGTCACCGTGAGGTCACCCACTGGTTTCTTAGGAGCGTTTGAAGCTCAAAGTAGGCGGCTCTGGCCGTTGGCATCTTGGCAGTGTCTGACTCCGCCTAGTCTGAGTGGGCGGAAGTTCGCTGCATAGATCAGCCTCTCATTGGGCGGAACGAGCCACCCGCTGAAGTCCCGCCCTACCACCTCCGGTTGTGTAGCAGTTTTCAACTGTTTTCAACACGCTCTTTACTAACTTTTGCGGTGTTTGATCTTGTGGGGTTGTAGCCATTTTTCTGCCATGGTTCGCGTCCTGTAGGCGATATTTTTGTGGGCGTGTTACACCAAAACTTGTTTCCCCCCGGCAATATTTTTGCAAGCGCACCGTTGCTGTGGCACCATCCAGAACGATTGTGATTGGTTGAAAGAAATACAAGCAGCTGGGGCGTTTTTTTCTCCAATCTTAAAGTGAGAGTCAGCCCAGCCAGACCTTTCTTTTCTTGAGAAAGGTCTGGTGAGCGAGACTAGACTCCGCCCAACTCCCGGCCAATCAAAAATGGGCAAAGAGCAGCTAAGGCTAACAAGCTAGGCTAACAAGCTACGCTACTTTGGATAGCCCTGTGGTGTTGGCTTCTCCCGCTCATGCTCCCGCTTGGTGCCAGCTCCCTCACGAAACAAAATATCCAAAAGGCACAAACACTGCTGAGAGGTCAGGTTCAGTGACTTGCGAATTAGCTGAGATTACGCCTAGCAGACAGCCAGCGGCTAGTTAGCCACCTGTGATGGCGCCACCTGTCACTCAAAGTGACCACACCCTTAATTATGTGCAACTTTAAGCCTTAATAAAATTTAAACAGATGAGTTATAAAAAAATTCACCCCCCATACTGTTGTCATGAGGGGGGAAATTAGCCAGAGAGACCAAAACCGTTTTTTGAACCAGGCTGTAAACATGTTTATTTCTGCTGTAAAGTTGAGCATTTTAACATGGAGGTCTATGGGGATTGACTCGCTTTTGGAGCCTGCCTCAAGTGGCCATTCAACAAACTGTTTTTGGCACTTCCGCATTGGCTTCACTTGTCATCCCTGGAGGTTGCCGCTTGGTTCCAGCTGATAGAGTTGTCCGACCAATTGCAAGCAGCGCCATTGGTTGTAAGCACACCAATATGCACACAGGGCTGAAATTCGTCAGAAAAACGAACACTTGAACATACATCCTCAGCGTGATAAGAACTACCTAAAATGACAGAAACGGTCTTTGGGAAAAATCTATTTGATGAGTACTTTGAGTTTTTAGTTTGGCATTTGGCCCATGTTCCATCCACTAACATGGAGGGGACAGGGTCTATGACCTGTACTGCAGCCAGCCACTGGGGAGCAATCAAGCTGTTTTGGCTTCACTTTTGGGAGCTGTCATGTCATCAATCTTTATATACAGTCTATGGTGTACATGTACAAGGAATTCGACTGTGGGTTTTTTGCATTGCTCTCAATGCAATCACACATAAAAGACATAACAGCAAAGAACAAGGAGAGTGAAACTGGACAAATAATGGTAAAACAGGACTGTTATGTACATTATTATGTACACTATGTAATAGTTATGTAAGCATGTGAAAGCTCTTTATATAAATATTATAGTGCAAACAAACAAATGCTATGATAAGAAACAAGTATGTATGGACTGGATAATTATGTCCAGTATTTGCATGTACACATGTTTATATATTGTCATGCAGCATGCAGGATTTATATTGAAAGTGACTTTTTTTACAGTGTAAATGTTGATTCAATGGTACTGTCCCATATTAGTTAAGAATACAAGCAAACAATAGCGTTAATGTTTTTATTTTCACATGGCATGTTTTTTTACGTTTGGGTTTTGCATACAAGACATCCAGAAGAATGTCATCCACTAGTGTTTTTAAATTTATCTTTTATTAATTTGGTCTGTGGCAAGTCATGTGCAGGGTCCTGTCAGCACATGACCTTTGATTCCTCCAAAAATATGTCATAATTGTTTCCCACCCAGCGCACTGTAAGATAAATAAGAGCAGTGCTCATCCCTCAGCTTTGTATGTAAATTGCCAAGATTGATTCTGTTTAGCTGACTAGACACCTGCATGTTCTGAATTCACTACAAAGCACTTTCAAAAGCGTCTGGTCTCTCGAATACTTCAATAGGGAATTGTTTCCGTGCTGTCTTCACAAACACAGTCCAGCTTTTAGTGACAGTTGCAGAGTTGACACATACTCAACATTTTCCGAGTTCCACTGGTGACTGTCCGACTCTGGCCGCCCCTGTGTGAACTGTAAACTGCACGGCAACTCACTGCAGACCGGATCATTTATATTTGTTTCCAGAATGGATTTGTTGGTTGTCACAGCAGCGTAATGAGGTGTTACAAAAAGACTGAATGATGAAACCTGTTGTGCAAGTGTAAATGATGAAGGAAAGTAAATGCAGTGAAGGTGAAAATGATACAGTTGGATGCAAACTGTGAACTTCCTGTTGTGATTAGACAACACAAATGTATCAAGGCCATATTTTCATTCATTAAATTTTTACACGTTGCTGTGAGTGACAATTTGAAATTCCACAAGAACAAAGTACACATATATCTTCAAACTTTGATGGTTGAAAGAAACTGAATTAACATATTTAAAAACGTGTTTTAAACACAACCTTGCATTAATAATTCAGCACAGTGGAGCTTCCTCCTTACACAGTGTCCCTTTCTGTTATTTTATTCTGTAGTTTTGACCATTAAATCTGTGCCTTGGTGAGATAGTTGTTTCCATCCCTTCGTCTGCAGTACCAGTATTTCATATTAAACCATCAAGATTTAATTTGGATGCCTAAAACACCAAGCTGTGATTAATGCAGTGATATTTTATATTGGATTTTGATTAATTTTAAGGCATTATAAATCATTAATTAAAATTTAATGAAGGCATGTTTGTACTTTTCATTTCTCCCTTGAATTTGAAGCACCTGTACAGGTTTCCAAAAAACATACATTGACATTTCTCTTTATCTCTGTCCTTTTCCCGCAGCTCTGAAGGAGAACAGCTCAGAGGTCGTGCAGCCTTTTCTGATGGGCTGTGGCACCAAAGAGCCAAAGATCACCCAGCTGTGTCTGGCTGCCATCCAGAGACTCATGTCCCATGAGGTGGTATCTGAGGTGAGGACCATGAGCTAACCTGACATTTGAAGTGCTGGCATACAGTACAGGCCAAAAGTTTGGACACACCTTCTCATTCAATGCGTTTTCTTTATTTTCATGACTGTTTACATTGTAGATTCTCACTGAAGGCATCAAAACTATGAATGAACACATGTGGAGTTATGTACTTAACAAAAAAAGGTGAAATAACTGAAAACATGTTTTATATTCTAGTTTCTTCAAAATAGCCACCCTTTGCTCTGATTACTGCTTTGCACACTCTTGGCATTCTCTCGATGAGCTTCAAGAGGTAGTCACCTGAAATGGTTTCCACTTCACAGGTGTGCCTTATCAGGGTTAATTAGTGGAATTTCTTGCTTTATCAATGGGGTTGGGACCATCAGTTGTGTTGTGCAGAAGTCAGGTTAATACACAGCCGACAGCCCTATTGGACAACTGTTAAAATTCATATTATGGCAAGAACCAATCAGCTAACTAAAGAAAAATGAGTGGCTATCATTACTTTAAGAAATGAAGGTCAGTCAGTCCGGAAAATTGCAAAAACTTTAAATGTGTCCCCAAGTGGAGTCGCAAAAACCATCAAGCGCTACAACGAAACTGGCACACATGAGGACCGACCCAGGAAAGGAAGACCAAGAGTCACCTCTGCTTCTGAGGATAAGTTCATCCGAGCCACCGGCCTCAGAAATCGCAAGTTAACGGCAGCTCAGATCAGAGACCAGATGAATGCCACACAGAGTTCTAGCAGCAGACCCATCTCTAGAACAACTGTTAAGAGGAAACTGCGCGAATCAGGCCTTCATGGTCAAATAGCTGCTAGGAAACCACTGCTAAGGAGAGGCAACAAGCAGAAGAGATTTGTTTGGGCCAAGAAACACAAGGAATGGACATTAGACCAGTGGAAATCTGTGCTTTGGTCTGATGAGTCCAAATTTGAGATCTTTGGTTCCAACCGCCGTGTCTTTGTGAGACGCAGAAAAGGTGAACGGATGGATTCCACATGCCTGGTTCCCACTGTGAAGCATGGAGGAGGAGGTGTGATGGTGTGGGGGTGTTTTGCTGGTGACACTGTTGGGGATTTATTCAAAATTGAAGGCACACTGAACCAGCATGGCTACCACAGCATCCTGCAGCGACATGCCATCCCATCCGGTTTGCGTTTAGTTGGACGATCATTTATTTTTCAACAGGACAATGACCCCAAACACACCTCCAGGCTGTGTAAGGGCTATTTGACCAAGAAGGAGAGTGATGGAGTGCTGCGGCAGATGACCTGGCCTCCACAGTCACCGGACCTGAACCCAATCGAGATAGTTTGGGGTGAGCTGGACCGCAGAGTGAAGGCAAAGGGGCCAACAAGTGCTAAACACCTCTGGGAACTCCTTCAAGACTGTTGGAAAACCATTTCAGGTGACTACCCCTTGAAGCTCATCGAGAGAATGCCAAGAGTGTGCAAAGCAGTAATCAGAGCAAAGGGTGGCTATTTTGAAGAAACTAGAATATAAAACATGTTTTCAGTTATTTCACCTTTTTTTGTTAAGTACATAACTCCACATGTGTTCATTCATAGTTTTGATGCCTTCAGTGAGAATCTACAATGTAAATAGTCATGAAAATAAAGAAAACGCATTGAATGAGAAGGTGTGTCCAAACTTTTGGCCTGTACTGTATATACAATACACTAAGGTTAGGACTGGAGATATGTGCACACAAAAAATAAAGATAATATTATAAAAGTAATCAAAGAGCAATATGAGAAAAGACTTCAAATGCAGCAGTGTTATTGGAAACATAAAACACATTTTTGGCCTGTTAAGATTAATGTATACTAAATGAATATTAGGCCATTAGAATATTAGAGAAATAAAGAATAAAAATATGTCAATGTTACTGTAGTCAGAATACCGTTATCTTGTGTGATGTAGTTTTTGTCCTGGATGAACGATGTAGGATCCTGACATCTCTGTCAGTTTTGAATCAGAGGATGAACATAGCTGATATTTAGTTGCACCACATTTTCCCATAGACTGTATAAAAATAATGGACGCAACACCTGTGACGTCACCCATTGGTTAGTGAACTCCCATTTTGAAGCCTTGGGTTTGGCAGTTTGGATGTTGCCATCTCGGATTTTTGGAGCCAAAAGTGACTATATGTAATGAGAGGGTGGAGCTGTGGAGGAGTGATGGGTGGATGTGACTCATAGACTGTGGTGATGCAGACAGCCTGTAACTCAGAGCCACCTAGGCCCTAATGATGCCTAATTATGACTCAGTGTCCTCAAGTGACCATTTAGAGGAACTGCATTTTTTGGCACTTGGCATTGGCTGCATTTTTTAGCCTTGAGGCTGTTTCCTCAATATTCCTTTTTTTGTAAGGTGGTCTTAGAAAGTCAAATCAATAAGAGCCCACTGCTCTCATGTGGATTCATCACCTTGTGTCACTCTACTTCATAGAATGACACAAGGTCATGATTATCCCTAAGAGTGCCAAATCAATTCACATGTCTGTATAGTTTCAGGTATGCTGTGTGCAGGAGGTCATGTTTTTCCCAGCTATTTTAGCCTTGTATCAATCATTAGCTTTGTTTAGATATTAAGAATTGCCACAATTAATACAGGACTACTGGTGATTCTCACTTGACAGCTCTCCACAGACTGAAATTATGCATATTGATAAAGACCTCAGTGATCCTCAAGAATTTATTGTTTGCTGTTTTGCACATTCGGAGTATGTTTCTGCTTGCAAATTAAAGTTCACCTATCACCTTAGGCACATCCTTCCTAATATCCTAAAGGTAATTTATTTAGATCAATGCAGGAATCAATGCCACTCATCAATACCCAATCAGACAATGTAAATATTAGAATCTTAATTAATTCCTGTCACCGGTGGCTACGTGTGAAAGATAAGATAAGATAAGATAAGATACACCTTTATTGATCCCATAATTGAGAAATTCCAGGCGCCAACCCCCACCATTCTTCTTTCACTACTCATTCTGTCCCGCAGTTGATGTCTGTCTTTTATTCTTTGCACAGCCCCTGTATTTAAGGAAACCATCACTCTAGAGAGGGTAATACTATGGTGCTCCAGTAGTTTCATCTGATCTATGTGCGCAGCAGCAGTTAAACAGCGCTGAATGATTCGGTGGATTAAGGTATCCATCTCTGGAAATGGGGGACTGAAAATAATTTCTTAAACACAAATGTATGAGCAAAAATGGACCTTTTAAATAACCCAGCTGGAGTCAGAGCTGTTTCAGAGTTGGCACCCTGTAGCTGCTGCACAACTGCTTTGGTAATACACCGTTAAAGACTGTTATTAAAAGCTTATGGAGCCACCCCATGCTTTTTTTACATTTTGATATCAGGCATTTATTTAATTAGGCAAACACAGGTTTTAAGTCTTCTGCTTTTGGTAGGAGAGTATAGGTGTTCTGCATGACTGGGTATTTGGTGTTATTTTGATCAGCTCTTTAAACAAGTTTGATCTCCCTTAAATCAAAGTGATGCACATTTGAGTTACAACTAATTCTCATTATTAGTTCATCTGTTGTTGATAAATTCAGACCGTTCGCCAGAAGAAAATGCTGGCCTTGTACGTTTCTGTAAACAATGGATATGTTACATTTGTACGTTTCACATGTAACATCAAGTTTTTTAAAGTGACGTGTATCATCTGGAGGTAGAGGGACGGTTGATGACATGGCACCTCAGCGAGACACCTTCCAAGTTATCGACCATTGTCGGTTGTTTTTTTTGGAGAGTCATCTCTGCATCTTCCAGCTGCGGTTTAGCCACCAAAAGCGGGTATTTTTAGCCAAAACATGATTTTTACAGGTGGCACAGTGGTGGAGTGGTTAGCACTGTCACCTCATAGCAAGAGGGTTCCTGGTTTGAACCCTTGGTGGGGGACCCATTCTGTTGCATGTTCTCCCCATGTCACCGTGGGTTTTCTCTGGGTACTCCGGCTTCCTCCCACAGACCAAAGACATGCAGGTTAATTGGTAGTCTCTATATACAGACTCTACATTCAGTGAATGTAGAGTCTGTAGGCAAACCCCGGAGATCTTGCCTCCTGAAGAAGAGCGGAAGAGCCCTGGTTTCTGGTTGTAGGCTGTTTGTAGTCCGCATGATATTGGCCAATCACGTTTGAGCCGGCTGCAGTTGTTGCCAGGTTAAACGGTCCGTGTGGTGAACAAACGAGGCGGAACATAACTGGTGTCACTGCAAACTCTGAATCCATTGCAATGGTTCAGCATATTTACTTATATATAAACGGAAGTCAGAAACGCAAATTCACCTCCTCCGCCCAAATCAAACAGGAATGCCAAAAAATCGTGGGTCTGCCCCCAGAGGCTGTATTCGCCGTCTGCCGGATGTCAGACGCCGAATACAGCCGATGGGTTCCGAGAATGGTTAATTGGTGACTGTCTATTTGCCGTAGGTGTGAATGTAAGTGTGAGTAGTTGTCTGTCTCCATAACCCTTTTTCCATTTGTCACTCTTGGCCGCACCGAGTAAAGCTACGCCATGCCAATTTTTGTTCCCATTGTCAGTTTAGACATGCCATGCCAAGCCGCACCAGAGATTGACCTTCTCAGGAGTAGGTCCGAAAGCCGGGCCACCCGCCCTCCCTCAAGTGGGTAGTGGGGAGCGTGTGTGTTGGGAGACTCTCCTGCGTCCTGTTTTTACTTTAGATATCTGCTTTATTTTACTGTTTCATGTTTGCTTTGCTGCCCTACTGTGCTGGGTTGACGGCTCAAACCAGGCCAAGCCAAGCCAAGCCAAGCCGAGCCAGCCCGTGACTGTTGAAAAGGGGGACAAGTGTCAGCCTTGTGATAGTCTGGCATCCTGTCCAGGGTGTACCCCACCTTATCACCCAATGTCAGCTGGGATAGGCTCCAGCATTCCTTACTTTGTTTGAACAACAGTCCAAAACCTTTTATCAATTTACAATTGTATAAAAAAAGGAAAAACCAGACAATCCTCACATTTGAGAAGGTGAAACCAGCTGTTGTTTGTCATTTTTGCTTTATAAATGACTATGGTTATTGAAATTGTTTATTTATTTTACATCAACTGTCAACAAATCGTTTCAACGCTAATCACCTCATTTCATACTGCTACATATCTTCACACCTTTCAGATTGTGGGTAGTGGGTGGTGGTTGAGTGTCTTGTTCAAGGGCATCTCAACATGAATGTGTGAGGCAGATTTTCTCAGCTAGTCTGAAGCTTCGGGAGTTACTCTCGGCCTTTAAGACCACATTCCATCTTTGTTTCTTTTCTTTTGTACCTTCCTCCGCCAGAGTTCGTCTTTGAGCGGCTGTTATCACACTCAACAAACATCCAGAACATCTAAGAGAGACACTTCACATATTCTACAACACACACATTTTCTGATCCATTGAACACTGTAACTCCTCTCTTTCTCTCTGCCAGCAGCACTCCACCTCATCAGCAGCCCTGAACTGCAGGGTTTACCTGAGGGCGTCACAAGACAAAAGTCTACT
Source organism: Epinephelus lanceolatus (assembly GCF_041903045.1). Taxonomy (NCBI): domain Eukaryota; kingdom Metazoa; phylum Chordata; class Actinopteri; order Perciformes; family Serranidae; genus Epinephelus; species Epinephelus lanceolatus. Next base: position 10,542,204 of record NC_135738.1, read on the forward strand.
ATCTCAGTATTGATTCTGAAGGTGTCACTGGAGGCAACCTAGTCAGATACTCTGTCATGTCGAGAGAATGTGGTGGTAGTCAATGTAATTTCGCTCCCTTGGGGAAAGAGAGGGATCTGTCTTGAAAGAAAATGTTGTAATAGGAAAGAGCAGACACTGAATTGCCTTTTATTGATGGGACGCCTTTGCAGGCATCTGTTGGTGTCAAACACCACAGGAACAATACTGTCAACGTTTCCAAATCTGGGCATCAACCTCTGCAATGAAAACACTGCTGGGGATAATTGTATGCTCCTAAACCACATTTACATTGTAAAATGTGTCAGCAAACAAGGTTGTTGTTGTTGGATGATTCTATGACACTCAGCAGAGTCAACACTGAGGCAAATCAGGACTAATTACATCTAAGCCCTTGTAGAAATGTTTGGGAGTTGCAACGTAGCATAAACTCTCTGTTAAATTTTACAATATCTTGAATGTAACTGGGGCTTTAGTGTATTAGACAAAAGATAACAAGACAACAGGTCAGTTAAGTCAGTAATCAAGCTATAATACCAAATATTTGCTGGTTCCAGCCTCTAAAATTCAAAGAATTGCTGATTTTCTTTAATTATGAATCCTCCTGTGACCCTAGCGTGAAGACTAGTCGTATTCTGGACAGCTTGACCCAAGAAAGGACATGCAGTGTCACTTTCTGTGAGCATCAAGTGACATGATGTTAACCGGCAGCTAGCTTTGGTGTTATTGAACCCTATGATGCTGTGACCTCTAAGCAGGCAGCGCCAGCTGGTCCCACAAGTGTGTGGTTATGTGTGTGTCTTTGATTTTAAGGGTTGTGTCACCTCAGGCTGAGCTCTCACTTGACATTTTTCTGTCACAGCTCCGATACTGCCTCCTGAGTCTTGAGTGCTTGTGTAAACTGGTGGATGATCAGTAATGCGCTAAGATTTGATCAAGATCAGTGTGAATAAGTTATGGTGTTTGTGTGCATGACAGGCAGCTGCGGGGAACATCATCAACATGTTGTGGCAGCTGATGGAGAACGGTTTGGAGGAGCTGAAACTTCTACAGACTGTCCTGGTGCTGCTAACCACCAACACCGTCGTACACGATGAAGTACTTTCCAAGGTACACAAGCAACACACTCCTGTAACTGTATGCATGTTCTACTCCCTTGTATGTGTATGTGGACCCTACAGGTATCCATATAACCCAGTGTTGTTTCTCAGTGAGTCACCTTCCATCTATTATTAAAGCTGTAGCTATAATGTTTTATTATGCACATAAATACATTTATTTGTGGAATCCTTGCACCAGTTTGTGCAGCATCATAACACTGCCAGTTTATATGGACTCACTCTGTTGCACACCATTTTAAAAAGTCACAGGACTCCAATGTATTGTAAACTCTTAAAGGTGCAGTATGTAGGATTTAGTGGCATCTAGCAGTGAAGTTCTTCTTTCCAAGCGTATCTATGATGGCCTTCAGGTAATGTAAAAATGCAAAAGGCCCTCTCTAGAGCCAGCGTTTGGTTTGTCTGTTCTGGGCTACTGTAGAAACATGGCAGACACTATGGAAGAGGACCTGCTCCCTATCAAAGATACTGGATTACTACAAGATGGCCCACCTACAATATACTCCCATTGTATGAAATGGTATACATTTCCGGTCTCCTAAGTGGGCGTTGTCCCCTGTACCCCAATCAAAGACGATGGAGAACCGCCAATCAGAGACGAGTATCCCCAACCTCGCTTCTGTCAACATGTGTGTACCCTTACTGGCCGCAAGCTAAATAGATAAATAAGCGGCCTGTGAAAAAAATATTTTTTCCAGCAGATGTCTTAGTTACAACATGATTGAGCTAACTGGAGTAGTTTCATGTCATATCTGACAACGGGAGGCTTTTAACAGATGACGTCCTGATGTTAGCTTTGCTGCTGCTGTTAGCTGTCCCTGTCAGCTGCAGCCACTGATGCTTTCTAGACATCGTGATTTCCCAAAACTGAATAAATACCACACATAGCAACACAAAACTGCTTTGCTAGCTCAATCATGTTGTAACTAAGATATCCGCTGGAAAAAAATATTTTTTTAATCCAGTATCTTTGGTGAAACTGCACTGATTTCAGCACCAGAGAGGAGATATCTGTTGCCAGATCTCGCAAGAGTGTGTTGTTGAGACAGAGACACAAATTTTCTCCTGATTTGTCCGTCTGAAATTTGCCATTTTGGTGTCGGAATGTTCTGAAGATATGTGGCTTGTGATAAATGGGTCCAATATTTGCTTCCGTGACTATGGGGTGAAAGAATCGGCCATAATCTGTAATCGCATTCATTTGTCCCACTGAAGTCAATGGACTCAGGACCTGCTGTTACTCTCCTAAAGGGACGTGGTGGTCGCGAACCCCACGTGACACTGATACAGGAAACTGACTCGCAGTGGACCATCTTGGTTTATCCACTGTCTTTGTCCCTATGTAGAGATGAAGAAATACAGTTATTCAATAAACTAATTCTTAGTTAAAGTGGATAATATACTTCAAAAAACATAATTATGAATATTTTATTTCATCTCTGCCAATACATCCACCTAAATCCTACATACTGGACCTTTAAGACTCTTATCAGCTGTATGAAGTTACCAGATCAGTCCTTGTCATAGCTGAGAACACAGAACATGATTTTATCATACTCATTCTGAAGATGGAAGACTGTAGTAATTCATTTAGGTTCAGTTTATACATTATATATAGTATGCAAATGCTGCATAATACATTTATGTTTTGTCCTTGCCCAGGCCATCGTGCTGTGTTTCCGTCTTCACTTCACCAAGGACAACATCACCAACAACACAGCAGCCGCCACCGTCAGACAGGTCGTCACTGTGGTCTTTGAGAGGATGGTGGCCGAGGACGAGCGTTTCAAAGGTGATTGAAGTAGAAACATTTAAAGCAGTAGTACCCAACTGGTCCAGCCACAGGGTCCAGATTTCACCTTAGTCACTAGTGTCAGGTTCACACAGTTAAATACATTTAGTGTCATACTAGAATTTGGCGATGCTGTCAAGCTAGTTTGCTGTCTCTGTCAAATAGCTGTCCATAAGTCAATCACTCTACAGCGGGAAACTACACTTCAAAATAAAAGCTCTGTGAAGGAAATTCACTGTACCTAAAAGAAAAGTTTGTACACATTTGTGAGTCACTTGCGGTCCATTCAGAATGAGCCTGTGACCCACTTTTGGACCCGTACCCACCATATATGGACCACTGAGTGATACAAAGTTTAAACAAAGGGATGTGATATCTGATCTCACGGAAGACTTGTAGCATTTTTAAGCATCATTTCATGAGTGTGCTGATGGAGAGGTGTCTAAGTAGAGAGTACAGAGTAGTATATGTTATATATATGATTCATGGGAAGTCAAGCTGAGTATTAAATTTGAATTCTGGTAACATCCTGACTCTGAGCTCACACTTACCCTCAGTGTTTTACTGTTGTATTGCCAATGAGTTGATTAAATGCTTAAAATATTAACTGTATTCCTCCTCAGGCATTGTAGAGCAGCCTCCTCCTGTCCAGGGAAACACCAACAGACGGTCTGTTAGTACGCTGAGGCCCAGTGCTAAAGATGCATACATGCTGTTCCAGGTATGTCCACCGGGGGGCAGCAGCCTTCTACACAGTGTTGTGCCCTCTCCTTGGGTTAAACCTTTGGACCATCTTGGTTTTGAAATAATGATCTTGCCATTTGTGGAGTAAAGACAAGAGATCTAAATGGTCCCTACAGCTACAGCTTATTAATATACCAACCTCATAACCTTGAGTTTTAAAGTACAGAACAAGTTGCTTTCATCTCTGCAATGAAGTGAAATTCGCAAGAAGAAATCAAAGGTCCCTTGTCACTCCTCACCCACGCTGCGCTTTTGTTTAATCATGCTTATTCTTGCAGCAGAGCTCAGTGACTGCACTGTTTCAACCACTGTGATGTGTGTAGGACATAACACTTCATTGTTTAAGATGCTGTTGTGTGCCGCTCTGCAGGACTTGTGTCAGCTTGTGAATGCTGATGCCCCCTACTGGCTGGTGGGGATGACAGAGATGACTCGGACGTTTGGCCTGGAGCTGCTGGAGTCTGTTCTGAATGATTTTCCTGGGGTATTTCTACAGGTACACGCAGCCTTACATGTCCACCTCTAGTATATATTAACTTATCTGAACATCAGAGAAGATGCAGCTCAGTGTAGTAAAATTAATCCTCTTTAACACTAGTGTGTCTTGGTGTTATTAAGCTTGATCTGATCCCCATGTCACTCGTTCTCTCTCTGTGTTTCCCACCCAGCACCAAGAGTTCAGCTTCCTGCTGAAGGAGCGCGTGTGTCCCCTCGTCATCAAGCTCTTCTCCCCCAACATTAAGTTCCGGCAGGGCAGCAGCAGCGCCGCCTCACCGGCACCTGTGGAGAAGCCTTACTTCCCCATCTGCATGAGGCTGCTGCGCGTGGTCTCAGTCCTCATCAAGCACTTCTACAGCTTACTGGTAAGGGACCAGTCTGCAGTGATGGTCGACTGGTCAGAACTGTTGCCTGATGGATGCTTTACGAGGAAGGGATTTTCTCCAGCGCAGAGCTGATACTCTTAATTGATCTGGTCTGATTAGCATTGGATTAGCGTGGTAGTAGTTTTGTCTTAGTTTTGCTTCAGGCGCTTTAATGAGCTTAGCCGCATCTAAGTAATTAACCATTGCAGCTGTTTTTATTTAGTGACATTCTGTCAATCCTTGAAATGGAAATTAGTCCGTTGCCCGGCTGTCAAGAAGCGTGGTCAGCCAGGGAATAGCTTCATCAAAGCCCAAAGGGATTCAGAGATTTTGCCAGAAGCTGGCTTCCAGGCAGTGGACAAAGCTGGTCAAAAGTCTGTCCCAGTCTGACTGGTGTGTGTTTGTGTTACAGGTGACCGAGTGTGAGATCTTCCTGTCTCTGCTGGTGAAGTTCCTGGATGGGGAGAAGCCACAGTGGCTGAGAGCAGTGGCTGTGGAATCAGTCCATAGGCTATGTGTGCAACCACATTTATTACGGTGAGCAATATTAAGCTCTACAAATTGCACGTTTTAGTTAATGACGTTTTTAAATGTTAACTCTTAAAAAAAGAGTTGTTTTGTGCCTCACACCTCTGGATTGTGGGTAATCATTCCTTAATGACTCTTCAGTTTGCAGCCAAACTGTGTGATGTACTGGGTCATGATGGCGAAATGTTTCTATAAATGCTGATTTATCTGCCTCTCGATACAACAGAGGTTGAACTAAGCAGGAAAAGATATGTACAAGGCATACCACTGTAGCACACACTCTCCACTAACATACAAATAACATAAGATATCATTGTGTTAGCCTTCTCACTCATCAGCATGATTCTAGGAATGACAGTGTTGGTCAGTGACTCAATCCAGCTGTTGATCTCTTTTGTCCAGACTAAAATATTTTGACACTTTGTACATTTGGTGAAGACATTCATGGTGTCATAAATTAAAGGATGGTTTCTGCAGATTAACGTTTAGGGTGCTTTCACACCTGCAGTTCGATCCATTTGGTCGCACCAGAGAGAAAAAATTATACATTTTTTGCATTTCACTTTTGGTTCGCCTCCTGTTCACACTGACATTTTGCAAAAGAAACAAGAGCAGTGAACACGAAGTTCTACCGACAGTTTGTCATCCTACATCATCAGATCCCACGTGGGGAAATCAAATTACGGTGATTGACAGACGTTCATGCAGCAGCACTTAAATGCTTCTAAAGTGTTTATATTTATGTTCTTTGGTTTCACAAAGAGCCCAAGGAGGAATAACTGACTGTAGGCAGTTATGAATAATGACTAACAGAGGGACGGGATGAAAAGAAAGCGTCTTGTACAGTAATGGTTCAGAGCTTAATACTGTTGGATCACTGGACTTAATGTGCAGACAAAGGACACAGAGTCTGATGCAGTGATGGCAGTTTTAAGTGTTTTTTAATCAGGGAAAATACTCTCACTGACGTGCATATGTGTTACCATGGTTACATGTATGCATTAGGGTAAACAGGTTATGGGATATTTATGGTCTTTATCAGGATTAATGATGAGATCGCAGGCAGATTTCATGATCAGCAGATGGATTTATTTTTGGTTTGGCTTTTGAAATTATGCTAAAATCACATGTCTGCCATCATAAAATCCTGTGGGTAGTTCGTTTTCCTTCTCACCACAAATGAGTGTCTGTTTGGAAACAGACCGAGACCCACCTTTTTGAGTGGTCCTCAGTTCGGTTGTTTGGTCTATACTAGGATTCGATTGACAGCTTTCACACCAGCCCAATTGATTCGTACTAACCGTGCAAACAGACCTGAGTTTATTGTAACCAAACCAAACAGATTAGGTGTGAAAGCACCCTTAAAATTAGCATGTTAGAATGCTAACAGCTACCATGTACAGCTGAGGCTGACAAAGTGCAGCTGGACCTGATGGATGTTAGCTAAACCTGACAGCACAGCTCAGTCTGATGAAAGTTGAGCAAAGTCTGACAACACAATGCTGAGTCTGTCTCTTAAAATTGTGCTGTTTTGCAGTATAATTCTTTACCATGTCAGCATCTTAAGTTCAGTGTTCTTGCCTTTTTTTTCCAGTTCGTTCTGCCAGTCATACGACATGAAGCAACACTCCACGAAGGTATTCAGAGACATTGTCAACGCTCTGGGATCCTTCATCCAGTCACTCTTCATCGTCCCCAGTGTGGGCAACGCTGCTGCCGTAAATGCACCTGCTGGTCAGTTCCATAATTTTAAGAGTAACCAAGTTCTTATTTGAGCTCTATAAGGCTGTGGTACAGTAATCAGTGTATTACTTGCTTGTGATTTATGGAGTCATGGAAAAGTCAATACATTTTATTAGTAGTTTAGTTCTTATAGGAATGTGATGGAGCAAAAATGTGTCTTCTTTTATTTTACTTTTTATCTGTATTTTGCTTTATCCCATCCTGTCTGTCTTCTTTGTTTATCTGCTCAGCACTCCTAACACTTTGACTTTCTGTCCAGGTGGCTCAGGTTCAGGAGCCCAGGGCACAGCGCAGGGCGGCCCAGGGACAGGAGGGGTCAGCGGCAGCCTGACTACCCAGGCTGCATTTGAATACCGTGGTACCTGGATCCCTCTTATGACTGTTAGTGTCCAGGGCAGCGCCAAGGCCACCTAGTAAGTACTGTCACTACACAGACTTAAATACTTCACCTCTCTGACTCCCTTTATATATGTTCTTATGTGAATTGAATTCCTGTAACACACACAGACACAGAAGAGGTAGACAGTAGTTGGCATCACCATCTCCTTGCTGCTAAGTGGCATAAAGCCGTGGCTGTATCCTACAAGCAGTGATAAATGATATTGCATTTAACAACGGGGGATCATAATAGGGCAGAGATCAAAGGCTTAACCTCACTGGAGGACTTAAAATGCTATTGTCATTCGTCTTTGGTGTTTCACAGAGAAGAGAGATTTGAAATACAAAGACTTACATTAGCCAGAGGCCGCGCTGTCACAAAGAGAAGTGTTGTCTAAATTGCCCCTTTGTGATGGTAATGAAATCTATTTGCTGTAATTAGGATTCTTGCTGGTGGTTTTGGAGGCTGGATGGAGCTGACTTTGCTTAGTATGAAGGAGAGCTAGGCACACACCTTTGATGCTTTAAGTATCTTAAACCCAACATGCTTGTTATTAAGAAGGAAGTCTGGATACTTGGGACAACTGATGTAATGCAGTAATGTCTGTAGAGGGAGGCAGTGTTTAGATGGGACTCTGAAAACAGCTGGTGATGCACAGGTTACAGTATAAACCCCTACAGTATACACTCACGAACATGCAAACATTTAAAGTCATGGATGGACCTTTATTTAAGTATAGACACACTTCATTTCACACCAGGACACACATACACATGCGCACACTTTAACCTCCGTCTCATTTCCTCTCTTCTCTATTTTTATCCTCCAGTCTGGAGATGCTGGACAAGGTGGAGCCCCCGTCCATCCCGGAGGGCTACGCCATGTCTGTGGCCTTCAGTGCCCTTCTGGACCTGGTGCGGGGCATCACCTCTATGATCGAAAGAGAGCTGGCCGTGGAGGAGGAGGCAGCTGCTGAGTTCAGGGAGACTTATCCTGATCAGGAGTGGCAGCCACAACCTGGTGAGAATACACAGGGTGGGGGGGTGTATGGAAGAAGACAAGCAAGGTCTGATAATGCAGAAAATACTGGATATAAACCAGTCAGATTAGATAGAAAGAGATAAGAAAGCTTGACGAGATGCAGAAAACTGAAAAGGCACCAGAGCATCTGTGCGAGCTGTACACACATTTACAGTCTGTGTGTTTTACTGCATCGTGGCCGTTGCGATTCTGTGACTAGTGCGTCTATGACCCCTGGTGGCCAGTGTTGTGCTTGTAAAAAAATGGAGGCATGTTTTGTTTGTTTTCCTAAGTGATACTGAAGTGAAATAACTCCTGAATAAACTCACGAATGCTTTGTGTTGTCTCAGGTGCCCACCTGGTGTGGGACGAGATGGTCAGTGCCTGCTGGTGTGGTCTACTGGCTGCTCTGTCTCTGCTGCTAGACGCCAGGTAAAAGGAATACCTACTGGACCTTTGTGACTATCTGCGCTTTTACAGTCAGCAGTCAAGTTGGATTTACTCATTTTGGAATCAAGCAGGAGAGAATGAATTGTCCCATAGGAAATCCCCAAATTATACTGTGTACTGGTTCATTAGTGTGTGTGTGTGTGCACATGTTAAAAACAAACAGTTGTAATGTCGTCCAATTGATTTCCTGTTGTAGTGTTTTAACACGTTGACACACTGGCATGAGGTAAACTTTGACCTTAACTGATTTTTAGCAATGCAATTCAGAGGAAATGGTTTTATAGACTTTTTTTATACATGTTTTATTCAGATATTGATTCATCAGTCTTTTTTTACAAGCAACTTAAACGTGAAGTACTGTTCAGGCCAAGCATATAAAACATTTTGGTGTTCAGTGTTCGCACAACACGACCAGCTGTCATTAGAGAAAAAACACTCGGATAAAGATTTAGCTTACGTCTTAATACATCAAACACCTTCTGTTTATTTTCTCCAGAGTGATAATAATCTTCCTCTAATACCAAACTAAATAATTGGAAACAGCTTTGATTAATAGAAACACAGACAGACTACACTCTTAACTTTTCCTGTGCTTTATGCCTCCGTGCCGGCGATGTTATGTTTTCGGGTTGTCCGTCCTTCCATCTGTCCTATTTTCATGAACATGAAATTAAAAAATGGCTGAGGTTATTTCTTCAAATTTGGCACTAACACCCACGTGGTATCAGCAATGACCTGGTTAGAATTTGGTGGCCATAGGTCAGAGTTCAAGGTCACTGTGACCTTGTGTGTCCCATTCTTGTGAAGGAGATATTTCAATAGGGCCTTGAGGGAGTTTTCTCAACTTTGGCACAAACGTCCATGTGGACTCACTAATGAAATAATTACAATTTGGTGGTCAAAGGTCAAAGTTCGAGGTCATTGTGACCTTACAAAAGATGTTTTGGCCATAACTCAAGAATTCTTGAGCTAATAATGACAAAACTTCACACAAATGTCTAATAGGATGTAATGATGAAGGGCTGACATTTTCTGTCCCAACGTTTAACTTCACTGTGACATAATTCATTTATTCATTTTCCGTAACTGCTTATCCAGTTAGGGGTCGCGGGGGGCGGGAGCCTATCCCAGCTGACACTGGCCGAGAGGCAGGGTTCACCCTCGACAGGTCACCAGACTATCACAGGGCTGACACATAGAGACAGGCAACCATTCACACTCACATTCACACCTACGGACAATTTAGAGTCACCAATTAACCTGCATGTCTTTGGACTGTGGGAGGAAGCTGGAGCACCTGGAGAAAACCCACGCTGACACAGGGAGAACATGCAAACTCTGCACATAAGGACTCCCCACCCCTGGTTCGAACCCAGGGTGGGACCTTCTTGCTGTGAGGTGACAGTGCTAACCACTGTAGCACCATGCCGCCATGACATTATAATGTTCTGCAAAAACACTTTCTGGCCATTATTTAATATCATATCTTAGGAACAGAGGAGGAGACATTTTGTCAGGTACTGAAATGGTGACCTAATCTTCGGTGCCCATCTTGAAACCGTACTGATTGCGTAGATCTTTTGCCCTGCCAGGGGAGGACGATGTTTGTGAAGCATCAAAGTTTTCACAGACTTGGATGTAAACTGTAACTGCAACTGGTTTTCAGAGGCATACAACCACAAGGCTGTAATTCTAGTTTTTCTCCGTCTTGTCCCGTCACTTCAGCACCGACGAGACAGCCACAGAGAACATCCTAAAGGCAGAGCTGACCATGGCCTCGCTGTGTGGTCGTCTGGGCCTGGTGACGCCCCGTGACGCCTTCATCACAGCCATCTGCAAAGCCTCTCTGCCGCCACATTATGCTCTGACTGTTCTGAGCAGCAACGCCGCAAACCTCTCCAGCAAAGGTACGGCTCCTCAGCTGAGAATGCCACTTAAAACGGCATAAGACACAGTATTAGCAATAAGTCAGGTGGCTTGTTACCTCTTTTTATTTGTATAAGATGTAGCCTTAATACTTAATTGCCTGTACACACACACACACACACACACACACACACAAATACCTGAAATACCTAGATAATACCTCAAACCGTTTGGGGTTGAGTTTGGTATGCATGTTTGTATTCCTGCTTTAATGTTGGGATCAAAAAATCAAATACATAAATGTACCACACACAGCTCAAAGTCCCCCTTTCCAACCCCGAGGATGGCCTCTGGTCATGTGTGTTTATGTTACACTAATGAGCACTTCTCGTCTCCCATATGGTTAGATGTGCATGCTGCTAAACTGAGCTTAACATGTAAAATGTTGGCACTCTGCCTGTCCCTATCGTCCTGCTCTTATTGCTTTAATCCATAACTTTTCACTGTGGCTTCTAATTAGGAACACAGAGGAGAACGTGTCTGGGGATTGTAGACGTACACACACACACACACACACACACACACACAGCTGCTCTCAAACCAGCCACTAAGACATTCGTTATTTGCATATTAGCTTGTAGAGATAAAGCCGGCAAATTGGGTCTCAACTCGCGATGGATGTTTGCCTTGGAGTTAATTAAGAAAGCTTTTCTTGCATGTCGTAAGCTTGTTACAAAACCTGTTTGTGTGTATTACTGCCTCTCATAGAAAAACCTGACTCCTATGTGTGTGTGGGTGTGTGTTTGCACATGTGCGCGCCTGTGTGTATTCTCCACAGCCTACTCAATCCAAGGCCAGAGTGTACAGATTATCAGCCCCTCCAGTGAATCTCATCAGCAGGTGGTGGCTGTGGGGCAGCCACTCACCGCTCAGCCCCAGGGCACTGTGGTGGTAAGGACACACACAATTATGGAGAGGCGATGGTTGTACTTGACATTTGATAATTCATTTCATGTCGCCATTTTCCAAAAACAAAGCTCACAAACATTTTAGAATTAAGACAAATTATACAATGATTTAGCAGCTGCATAGAGAGCAAAACTGTTGCTGTTTGGGGGATAAATACTCTGAATACTCTAAATAAGAGCTGAGGTACGACCACCAAAGGTCAAAGATCAATTCAAAAAACAGGGTCAAGTCAAGACTGAGTCTAAATGGGCTCCAGACTGAGTCAGGACAAAAACAACAACACACATGTACCCTCAGTTAAAACAAAATGCACAGCAAAGCAATTAGTTTACCAGATGTTATTGATGTGCATTATTTGCACAAAGCCACATGAAAACAAACACTTTCTCTCTCAGGGCACCATTCAGGTAAGGGACAAGTTACGGTCATAAACATAGCATCTAAATTTCCCTTGAGTGCAATAACATTTCAAAAAACATGGGCAGGAACCTTGACCCTAACCTGGAATCATTATTCTGTAATTACGAATCTCCCTGAAGTAATATCATTGTTAACATGTTGTTTTTATTGTTGTCTTAGCTTTTACACGACTGTGTGTGCAACTTCTTTTTGTTACCATGCTTGTATGGCTGTGACCATTTTACTTATGGTAGTAACAGTGTCCCACACATAGAATTCACTTGGGCAGGCAGCCCAGGTATATTAAAGGGGAACTAACGTTTTTTTCAACCTGGGCCCTATTTTCCGATCTCCTTTTGTCTAAATGAGTGATAGGATGTTCAATTTGTGAAATTTCTCCAGTACGAAGCTAGGGCTGACCTGCCTGCAGCCTGTGAGCGCACGCTATATTAAATAATAGGGCACTCAGGCAGCTTCAAACAACGTCAAAATACATCCACTAAAAGTGCATTTTTTTCACACAGATAGGCTCGGGTTGTTAGTATAATTATCTGACAACGTAACGGAAAGGAGAAGTGAACGTCTGTGTTTACCTTTAGCTAGAATCGGACATATTTGTTGTGGCAAGTCAAAACACTTCCTCTGCCTGCTCCCTCTCTCTCCTCGTCCCTCTTCAATGAGCTCTGAGTCCGTGTACATCCGTGTACTCTGTGTTCAAATAAATACGAACAGTCATCAAATTCAAATGGCTCATCCAGATCCAGTTGGTCAAAATCAGGTAAAAATTCAGCCATGACTACTCCAAACAATCGCATTTGTAAGCTTGCTCCAGCGGTAACTTCCTGCAACAACTCAAGTATTGTGAGACCAACTGCCGTAAAACACCATAGACTGTATAGTAAAACACCAAAGAAGAAGAAGAAGAATCTCATGAGACTTGAGATTTCAGAGCCAGATTTTCACTTTCTGAGTGAGTGTTTTGACTTGCAACAACAAACACGGACATACACAGATGCAGAGATGAAGAGCGGACGAGGAGAGAGAAGGAGCAGTAACAGGCAGAGGAACATGTCCAGCTAAAGGTAAACACAGACATTTCTCCTTTCTGTTATGTTGTCGGATAATTATACTAACAATCCGAGCCTATCTGTGTGAAAAAAATGCACTTTTAGTGGACGTATTTTGACGTTGTTTGACGCTGTCCCAGTGCCCTATTATTTAATATAGCGTGCACTCACGGGCTGCAGGCAGGTCAGCTCTAGCTTCATACTGGAGAAATGTCACATACTGAACATCCTGTCACTCATTTAGACAAAAGTAGATCAGAAAATAAGGCCCAGTTTGAAAAAAACATTAGTTCCCCTTTAACGACTTCTAAAATATATTTGGCAACCCATATTTTTATTTTTTTATGCAATGCCATGTGGAATCAGTTAACTACTTAAATTAGCTATTAATCAGCCTGCCTCTACCCCTCTCATACTCCCTTACCTGTTCGTTATGTGGCCTTGTCAGAAGCGCCCCAAAGTGTCGGTGTGCAGCTTGTGATATACAGCGATAGTTTCAGTGTCAGGTCTTTTTTTTTTTTTTTTTTTAGAGCTGTGAGTGAATCTGGCAAGAAAACGCACTGATAATCTGTTATAATAGTTATATAGAATATCTGTTACATATGAAATAAATCAGTGGTGCCCAACTGGTCCAGCCACGGGGTCCAGATTTCTCCTTAGACATTAGTTCAAGGTCCACACAGTTTAATTTATTAAGCGTCATACTTGCGTTTGGCCATGTCGTTAAACTAGTTTTCTGTGTCTGTTAAGTAGCTGTTCATTAGTCACTCACTCTATTAGCAGGAAACAACACTTCAAAATAAAAGCTCTGTGCCGGAAATTCACTGTACTCTGAAATAAAGTGTTTTTTACAAACTTGACACATTTGTGAATCATTTGCGGTCCGTTCAGAAGGGACACACGACCCACTTTTTGACCACGACCCACCAGTTGGGAACCACTGATATAAATGATCTAATTTTGATAAATGAGTTTCAATTCTGCCAATTTTTTACCCCACAGGATGAAATTTCAAAATCTTTTATTATTAAAAATAGCTCAGTATCACTGCTGTTTGAGACTGTGTTTAATAAATTCTGTGCTTTTTCCATATATTTGTCTGGGGTATCTAAACGGAGCAAGACAGATGAGCACACACACTGACACATAAACTCACATGCAGACAGATTAGCTCTACCTGCGATTAGAAAAGAGCAGAATGATGTAATGTAAATGAAATCAATGGAAATATTCAGTAGTTCGTAATATTGCGTTAAAGGTTACATGTTTGTTTTTTTCTACATGTGGTCGGCCATGTTCGTACGGGCAGGTAATCCGGCCCTTTTCATCAGCTACTACCAAAAGTATATTTCAGACCTGTGGGAAACACTGAATAACATATATATAGCATTTCACTCTGTGACGTGTATTGATATTCACCGTAATATAAATGTCTGTCCCTCTGTCAGCTAACTGCCAAGAACATCCAGTGCATGCGGACATTGTTGAACCTGGCCCACTGCCACGGCGCCGTGCTGGGCACCTCCTGGCAGCTGGTACTGGCTACGCTGCAGGTACTGTTACCACCTGGTACCACCTGGTAATATGTAACCACACATGCTTTTCTAATTAGACAAGACAAAACAGGCAGTCCACATTCTCTCTTTCTCACACGCACGTGCATGTATTCTCCTTCCTCTAAATAAAGCGTGTGACATTTGCATACACTGCTTATTAAAAAAGATATTATCTCCCAAGAATAACATTTGCTGTACTTGTTTTGGTGCCATTTCGTGCATGCTTTGTAGCACTTACAGAAACAGACAAGAAATAATTTAGTTTTGTCTTAATTAGACTGAATGATCTTTCTTCATCAGCGCACATTTCATGACCTTGTCAGTTGATGTAAATGTAGTTTCTCCTCTTCCCAACTCTCCTTCAGCTTCTCCTTTTTTCCTTCTCAGCACTTAGTGTGGATCCTGGGGCTGAAACCGGGTGTGGGTGGTGCCCTCAAGCCTGGTCGAGCTGTGGAGGGCCCAAGTACAGTGAGTAATTTTAAGAAACTGTGTGTTGAGCATGCATTGTGCTATGTGCTTTCCCATCTTGTTGTTGAAGGCGATGAGCTGACTGGCTGTGGTTGTGTCTTTAACCTACATAGGTGCTGACCACAGCTGTGATGACAGACCTGCCCGTCATCTCCAACATCCTGTCCAGACTATTTGAGAGCTCCCAGTAAGGACTCGTTATAAAAACTCCAATTACTCAACCCTGTGTCTTTAAATAGTCCAGTAGATGTTTTTTAAAGAAATATATTTTTCTTGTAAAGGTTAATTGGGCTACATTTTCTGCTCAGAGCTAATAATAACCATATGGCATAAACAGCCATTTTTTGTGTCTGTAAATTCAGTAAACCTTTGTTGTTTGCGGAGGAGTTTTTAGGCATAATGAGTGATAAAATATCAAGCTTGAATAATTATACTGTGGTTTGGAAAACAGATGTTCATCTTCATAATTGGACTGACCTGAAGAATAACTCTCTTTCTGTATTGCTGTATGTAAGAGAATAGTGGTTCCTGTAATTGAAACTATTTGTGCTCTGCAAAAATATTCACACATAATATGCAACATGTGTTTTTTTTTTTATGTGATCTAGGTACCTGGATGATGTGTCCCTGCATCACCTGATCAACGCTCTCTGCTCCCTCTCCCTGGAAGCCATGGAAATGGCTTATGGAAACAACAAGGTAAAGACTTTCTGCGTTTTAGGACTTGGAAAGTTGGTGCCTGGACATTTTAGATATGTCATTATGTGGCTTTGGTAACATGTCAAATGTTGGCTAGAAAAAGTCTTTATAAAAATTATACAGGAATTGGATGTTGCCTTGTTTGTCTGTCATATAGATAAAGTTGTACCTGTGTGTTTTCTTGTCTTGGTTTCAGGAGCCATCTCTGTTCGCTGTTGCCAAGCTGCTGGAGACCGGCCTTGTCAACATGGACCGTATAGAGATCCTGTGGAGACCTCTAACCGGCCACTTATTGGAGGTAACGTCTATTTAGAGCTACACCCACATGGTGCAGATAAAGAGCTGCATTCTGTGTCACCACTTTTCATTTGAGCACAGTGAAAGATGAAAGTAGCAGTTCATAAACTTGGCATAATTTTGTCAACCAAGGTCATACAGTTATATCATTTTAGTCACTTAAGAAATGTAATTAATTTCTACAGGTTACACTTTCATCAGACTTTATTTAACCTAGCACAATATGCATTCAAGGTATTTGACCTGTTCAGCTTTTCTCTCCAGCTCCAGTTTGTCTAAAACTGGTTATAGCAATTGTCACTTTTTCCAGTGCTGATGATCTCATTGAAGATGTCATTGAAAATATTTGGAACCAAACTCTATAATAATAATAATGATAGAAAGCTAGAACTTAAAAGAATGTCAAAATTGCCCCCTTCTACCCTTTTGGTTACGTTACTCAGTACCAAGGCTCTAATAATGGCATTTTTTCCGTGGAGTCTGGAGCACATATGCGCTGTGGTTTAGTCATGATGAGGAAAAATAGTTGAATGAGCTAAAGAAGGGTTGAAAGTTATTAATTAGTACTAAAAAAAAAGATAAACGCACAGTGAAGGACTTAATAATGTTCAATAAGTTGTAGTATATGTGAGATTTCCCTCTTTCCTTTTTGTTCTTGCATGTTGGTTAAACTTCCAAAGCTGTCGCATGTTAATGCTTTGAACATTTTTTTTTTAATTTAGATGGTTGTCATAGCACTATTATTAGCTTCCTTCATATTTAAATGTACGTTATATGGCAGTGGGTCCCATCTGGTCCAGCAACGGGGTCCAGATTTCTTTTGTTTAAGGTCCAAACAGTTTAACATATTAAGCATCATACTTGCATTTGGCTATGCTGTCGAGCTAGTTTGCTGTCTCTGTCTAGTAGTTGTCAGTTAAGGCCCATTTCCACCGCAGGAACTTCGGGGTAATTTTACGAGCCGGGGCCGTTGGTTCGTGCCAAAGGACAGATTTCCGTAACTTTTACAGGGGCTAAACAAGTCCCTGCCTCGGAGTAGGTACTCAGAACGGCCCTGAGAAACTCCTGGCTGGGGCTTGGGAATTACTTGGTGCTGACTGGATATACTCAAGGCGGGATGTGATGTTTTGTAATTAATAACATGGTTATCGTAGATTAGCTGGGCTAACCATTAGCTGTTAGCGGTGTCTGTAATAACTCAGTACCTCAATAAACGGTCCGTGAAAAAAATCTTTTTTCCAGCGGATACCTTAGTTACAACATGATTGAGCTAGCAAAGCAGTTTTGTGTTGCTATGTGTGGTATTTATTCAGTTTTGGGAAATCATGATGTCTAGAAAGCATCAGTGGCTGCAGCTGACAGGGGCAGCTGACAGGGACAGCTAACAGCAGCAGCAAAGCTAACATCAGGACTTCATCTGTTAAAAGCCTCCCGTTGTCGGATACGACATGAAACTACTCCAGTTAGCTCAATCATGTTGTAACTAAGACATCCACTGGGAATTTTTTTTTTTACACAGGCCGGTTATTGAGTTACTGAGTTATTACAGACACCGCTAACGGCTAACAGCTAACTACCTCCCTACGTCGCCCAGGTCAAAATGGTCGCGCAATGATTACGTAACATCCAGAGCCCGTAACTTTACAGGAACCTTCCTCCTACTCTGCTCTCTCAGTGGAGACACGGCGGTTGAGAGGGCCGGGCGAGAGGACGTTCCTGTAGTAGTTCCTGCCCTCCAAATAGTACCAGGAACTTCTTCAGTAGAAACGGGCCTTTAGTCACTCACTCTACAGCAGGAAATGGCACTTTAAAATAAAAGCTCTGTGCTGAAAATGCACTGTACTTACAAATAAAGTGTTTCTATTACAGATTTGACACATTTGCGAAACACTTGCAGTCCCTCCAGAATGGACCTGCGGCGCACTTTTGGACCACGACCCACCGGTTGGGAACCACTGTCATATGGGATCTTCTCAAATACATTCTAAAGTTGCCTATGCTGCTCTTTTAAAATGAAAGACGACAGTGTGCACACATGCAGCAATAGCCTTGGCTTCATATAGCAGTTACTCTCAGATGTGATTTAAAGCACTTTGGATTAACTACATTGTTTGTACAGTGCTTTATACAGAAGGCAAAACTGCGATAACTTGAGTTCATACTTCACTTTCTGGAGTTATTGGCACCCACGTCCTCATATCTCTGAAAGGATTCTCGTTTTTATGTGTGTAAAGGTGTGTGTTTGGAGGTTTTCTTCATATGTTCTTTGTCTATCTCCCCCTCTCTTTTTGCCCTCCTGTGTGTTTTGCAGAAGGTAAGTTCAGATCTCCTCCTCCGTAATCATTGTCTTTCCCATCTCCTTCCTTTTTTTTCTCCCCACGGTCTGCTCTCTCGCCCTCTCAGTCTGGCATGAACATGTTGGAGTTGAGGGGTTGCTGTGTAAAAAATGTGTCCACAGTGCGTTTGCTCCTGCTACCAGTGTTTGACCTTGCATTGTTGTGTGCAGTTGGCAGTGTGAAGCTCTGATTTGTCACAGAAACAGAATCTGAAGCTGCACCTCCAAAGTTGCTTGGATTACATTCTGCTTAACTTTCTTCGCAGGCTTCAAATTCAAATTTAGAGCTTTTATATGTTAAAGGAAATTTGATAATAGCATCACCTTTATTGTGTTTTTGTTTACAGATGTGTATTATGATAAAGATTAAGATGACAGAAGCTAAATAATTTAATGGATACACATGGACCATCTGGGTTCTGAAGGGATACAGCTATAGTATCTACTTAGCTGTCTCCATTTATGCATCTAAGCAACACAAAGTTTTCTCCTCTTAGAAGTCTCACACCATGAAAGTAAAAAGTTGTTTGACAAACCTCCTCTTAGACGAAAGATAATTAATTTGGGCCACAAGCGAACTCCGAATCTTTAAAGCACAAGACGTGATTTGTATCACGATAGTGTGTTTTTCTCTGCTGAGCCCAGCTTCTTTGTGTGTATCTATCCAAGCTTTCATGATTACACTGTCTGTCACAGCATATCTTGTGATCACAGGGGATCCCAGTCTTTATCACACAGACTGTGGTTAATTTCACCCACTTGTTTCACACCCACCCACTGTGAACACTGCTGGGAAACACTGTTCTGAACAGCCTTCTGCGTCAGATCTGCCGTCGTGCGCATGTGTCTGCATCTGTGTGTGTCTGTGTGATGTGTCCTGCAGGTCTGCCAGCACCCGAACTCTAGGATGAGGGAGTGGGGGGCTGAGGCGTTGACGGCGCTTATCAAGGCTGGACTGGCCTACAAGCATGACCCTCCTCTGGCCCAGAATCAGGTAGCTGACACTACAGATACCTTTGGTTGTATGTATAAAACAGTGTGGAACACAAACTACTACTTTACTCTTAGTCCTCCTCTTTCATATAAATATTGTAGGGAGTCAGGAATATTTTATTAGATGGCTGTATTGTTTGTCTTCTCCGGGTTTCACTCCTTAATATTGTTTGTTTGTAATGCTAACATTTGAGAAATCTCCTCCACTGTTGCAGCGTATGTCACGATAGATAAGAGTGTGTGTGCCAAATGCTTAAAATGTGCAAAACAGAAATGTCACAGACATTTTCTCTTGTCACTCACAAACAGAGAGTCTGTGACCTTCACCTTAGTGAGACAGATAAAGGGAATGGCACGGAGCTTATCTAAAAGAGGGCAGATGAACTGTGTGGAGGTTAATAGAAACAGCACAGAGTCATACAAATGATGGCTGTCCTGTAGAAACGCACAATGCAGCGACTTCCTCAAGGCCGTTCTTGCAGTCGGGGCAAGCTTTTATAATTATGTGTTGTTGTGTTGAAATAATGCAATCAGCCAAACATTTTATGATTTATAATACGAAAAACTGGAAATAGAAATTGGGGTTAAGGTATTTGTTTAAGTGGTACAGAGTCAAGGTTTATTTTCAATCATGCATGCAAACGTTAGAGGACCATTTTGACCTTCAAAACTCATAGTTTTTTTTTTTTTCTCAGAAGAAAAGACCAAAATGCCCCAAATGGCTACTGTATGTGCACTTTCATAGCCATAACAATGACCCTCTCAGGCATCTGCATTCATGTTTCCACACTGATTTATTTATTTTATTTTTCCCTTTAGATTGTACATGTCTGTATGTCTGACGTGGGGTTATGCAGTGTGTTAGAACAAATCAAGAAAAAGGCTGCCATGACTCACATTTAACAACTCTGTGAGAAGAAGCCATAAATTATCTGCACTGACTTGCAAATGAGCGAACTCTTAAATCAAAGGTCAGTACATAGACTGTATAAAAATAATGGACGTCAACACCGACACGTCATGCACTGGCTTGTGGACTATTGTTTTGAAGCCTCAAGTTTGACCGTTGCCACATTTGATTAAGATGGTGCGACTGGTCAATCACAAGGTAGCCACGCCCTACATCATACCCTGCTTTATTGTCTGTTTTACTCTAAATGGGAACATAATTTGCACAATGAAGATCATGTTGTTTTGAAGAAGACGTTAAGCTAAAGATTATGACCATAAACTTATGAGGAAAATGTTCACTGATGTAATAAACCAAGTGAGAAGTTGGGTCATTTTCTCATTGACTTACATACAACCAGACTTTTTTTTGCAACCGGTGGAGTCGCCCCCTGCTGGCTATTTGAGAGAATGTGGGTTTAAAGGGATAGTGCACCCAAAAATGGAAATTCAGCCATTATCTACTCACCCATATGCCGAGGGAGGCTCAGGTGAAGTTTTAGAGTCCTCACATCACTTGCGGGGATCCAAGGGGAGAGAGGGTAGCAACACAACTCCACCTAATGCAGGCTGACAGCGCCCCAGATTCAAACGTCCAAAAACACATAATTGAAACCACAAAATATCTCCATACTGCTCGTCCGTAGTGATCCAAGTGTCCTGAAGCCCTGACATAAAAAAGTTGTTTGGAAAAATGTCATTTGAACTCTGTTTTTAGCCTCATTGTAGCCTGCAGCTCTAACAGCCTCTCTTTACACTGCGCTTGCGTGTGTGCGCTTGCGCGAGACCGTGAGACATAGGCACCGCCTTCCTGTGTGTTCACGTGCTTTCGCTGGTCTAAGCCACAAGCGCACACACGTGAGCTCAGTGCACAGAGAGGCAGTTAGAGCTACAGGCTACAATGAGGCTAAAAAGAGAGTTCAGATGATGTCTTTCCAAACAACTTTTTATGTCGGGGCTTCAGGACACTTGGATCACTACGGACGAGCAGTATGGAGATATTTGTGGTTTCAATTATGTGTTCTTGGACGTTTTAATCTGGGGCGCCATCAGCCTGCATTAGGTGGAGTAGTGTTGCTACCCCCTCTCCCCTGGGATCTCTGTGAGTGTTGTGAGGACTCTCAAACTTCACCAGAGCCTCCCTCGGCATATGGGTGAGTAGATAATGGCTGAATTTTTATTTTTGGGTGCACTATCCCTTTTAAGGCACTCCGCTTTGGCTTCAGTTTTTAAACCCTGAGGCTACATCCACTTCTTTTATACAATCTATGGGTCAGTGTAACAGTCAACCCCAGAAAATCACTACTGACAACTAAGTGACTAACTAAGCGAGTTCAATAAAAATGACTGTAGGTGTATGCACCACACTCAACTGTTCTAAATGTTGAATGTATGAGTTGTATGTATGCACTATGCAGTGCAATAGCAAAATTTCCAAAGTAAGAATTTACTCTAAGCAGATAATTGCCTGTCACCTAACAAATCAGTTACCATCTCCCTCTTCCTGTCCCCAAGCGGCTGCAGCTTCTGTTGCTGAACCCCCTGAAGGAGCTGTCGAACGTGCTGCACGCAGACATCAGGCAGAAACAGCTGGAGAGCGTCCTGCAGATCCTGCAGAGCCAGGGAGACAGCCTGGGGCCCGGCTGGCCCCTCGTCCTGGGTGTCATAGGAGCCATCCGCAATGATCAAGGGTAAGAGCACGAAGGAGGAGGAGATGGACAAAGGAGGCAGGGCTCTACCTGTGCTGAAGTAGTTCATATTATATGTTAAATGCTAACATTTCTTCTGTGAGAGTCACCCTACATTTCTGTTGTAACTACGATTATACAAGCAAGCAAGTCAAGAATCTGCAGTGAACCAGAGCACGCTGTGTGTCTTGTTTCCCTTCAGCGAGTCATTGATCCGAACAGCCTTCCAGTGCCTGCAGTTGGTGGTGACTGACTTCCTGCCCACCATGCCTTGCACGTGCCTCCAGATCGTAGTGGATGTAGCCGGCAGCTTCGGCCTGCAGAACCAAGAGCTCAACATCAGCCTCACCTCCATTGGCCTATTGGTGAAATGACTTGTCTTGTGGTCTTTATTTTTAAGTGTTATGTTAAGATGCATTATATTCTGTAAAATGCTCAGAAAACGTTTTATCAAGTTGGTCTACGGAACTTTGAGAGGCCACAAGTAGAATAGTATGATGTAAGTGGTCAGTATACAGGTGTGCATGTGTGCAACTAAAGGTGAAGCAGCTATACTAACAAAGTTATATAAATTAAAAACAGAAATTAAAGAAACTTCCTGCCTTGTATTAAGTATTATTGAAAAGAAATTTGTTTGTGACAGATCGACAGGTTGGACACTTTTCTTCTCCAGTAGTTTTAAAGCTGAAACACAGTGTGTATAATATGATCAGACAATTATTATATCACATAATTCCTTGTTTTGCATTGTCTTATCTAATTTACCAGCACTTAAGCACTCTACTGACATCTCATAGATACTTTGTACTGCATTCAGGACATGCAAACCCGATATTGATCTGTGGTTTGCAGGATTATTTCTCTTGGAGTGTGGCAGTTCCTGCGAGATTACTTTATGGTAATAGGATAGCTGAACTGCCAGAAGCATTTTACTAACCTTCCTCTCCAATTTGTGCCCGCGCTCTCTACCCCCACTTCCCCTTTTTCCCCACAGTGGAACATTTCGGACTACTTTTTCCAAAGAGGCGAAGCCATCACACAGGAGCTGGAGAGGGAGGAGGAGGCTCTGCAGAAGCAGGCACAGGAGAGAGGAGAGACCCTGAACAGGCCATTCCACCCTGCCCCTCCCTTCGATTGCCTGTGGCTGTGCCTGTACGCCAAGCTGGGCGAACTGTGTGTCGACCCACGGCCTGCTGTGCGCAAAAGCGCCGGGCAAACGTTGTTCTCCACCATCGCTGCCCACGGGACGCTGCTGCAGCAGCCAACATGGCATATTGTGGTCTGGAAGGTAGTAAGCAAGAATGTGTAATTGTCTTTTGATTCAGTTAAACTGGAGGAGGCTGTCATCAGTAATGTTTGTACAAAATATTACTGCAATAAAGGGGCTGAAATACACCTCCCTTTCCTTAGAGATATACTTTGTATTTATTATCTCATTCTAAATGATCATAGACTCTCAGTGGGCTGTCTTTGGAGCTCTTCCTGCTGGTTTAACTATCTTTGTGTCACCACTAGGTACTGTTCCACCTGCTAGACTGTGTGAGGACATCGTCCACCACAGCAGACAAGGAGAAGATTGAGTCTGGTGGTGGGAACATCCTCATTCACCACTCCCGCGACACAGCTGAAAAACAGTGGGCGGAGACGTGGGTGCTGACGCTGGCAGGGGTGGCACGCATTTTCAATACGAGGCGGTATCTCCTGCAGCAGTTAGGTAAGCCTGGCGCAATCTGCTCTGATACTTAAAAGGGTAGTTTAGATTTTTGGAAGTGGAGTTATATGAGGTATTTATCCTTATCCATAGTCAGTTTATTACTAACAGTCCAGGTCAGTCTTCGAAGAAGCAGGCAGGTGTACCAACACGGAAGCTAAGCAATGTACTGCAGTGGACGGGGGCAGCAGCAAAATGTATTCAGTCTATATCAGTTTAAGTGTATGCTATATTTGGAATATTTTCACTACCTTACAATGCCATCAGACTGCTCCTCTTGACATAGTCTCGCCACCAGACAATCAGAGATCTCCGCCTTCTGATAGTCTGGGGACACTCCTTTCTAAAGTGTGTTTAACACACCGGCGAAAACGGCCGGCAACAAAGCAACGCCTCTTGCATTTTTGAAAAGGACACGCCTTCCCGGAAATGTGCGCTCCCGCTTTTCTCGTGCGCAAGGACACAAACACACAGAGAGCTTGAAAATGGATGCCGAGAGATTTAACTCCGTTTTATCAAATGTGTGCTCATCCGTGAAAAAAATATTTTTTTCCAGCAGATGTCTTAGTTACAACATGATTGAGCTAACTGGAGTAGTTTCATGTCGTATCCAACAACGGGAGGCTTTTAACAGATGACGTCCTGATGTTAGCTTTGCTGCTGCTGTTAGCTGTCCCTGTCAGCTGCAGTCTGATGCTTTCTAGACATCGTGATTTCCCAAAACTGAATAAATACCACACATAACAACACAAAACTGCTTTGCTAGCTCAATCATGTTGTAACTAAGATATCTGCTGGAAAAATATTTTTTTTCCAGATCGTTTATTGAGTTACTGAGTTATTACAGACACCGCTAACGGCTAACGTTAACAGCTAACGGTTAGCCCAGCTAAACTTGCACACAGAAATAGCAGTGTTTGTTCAATCATTGTGTTTACAGACTTTACAAACATCAGATTAGTCTAAACGGTGATATAGTGATGTGAAAAATGTGATATATATATATATATATATATATATATATATATATATAATGTATATGTATATGTATATATATGTAACGTTAGCTAAACTCTGCTGGTTTTCTACCTGGAAGTATTTGTAAACAACAAGGCGATTCCCTCTATAGTCCGGCCAGACGGATGAGTCATGGCCTTGTAAAAGATTATGTGTTATTTGTTTCTTTTAGTTGGCGAGAATGTCGCCCCAAACACAACAAACATCCACTAACTTTGACGGCATTTTCTGCTAGCGCGGCTGAGCCATTTTGTACCGCTACACGCGTTTCTAGTTGGACTATGTTTACAAGCACAAGAGTTCAGCGAGCCACCGAAGGACCGCCCTGCGGATCTACTATTGGTTCTGCAGCGTAGGGAGTTTTTTTAAACTCTGAAATTGTATCCGCCCATCTAAACACAAAATCAGGGAGAAAGTCATCAGTCTTTAGTTAAGCAAAGCGTCTAAAGACTGACTTGTGAGTCTACTCTTGACAAGGAACTGAAGAAGTTATATTGCTCCCTTTAAAAGCCAGACTCCATTGAGAAAAACAGTTATTTACTCAGTGCCTAACACAGGAGTTTCTGGTCTACCGCTGCCGTTATCAGTTAGTTAGTTTGCATTATTGTGTGACTTCGGGGTTTGAAAGAGTAGGTTTGGATTCAACAGAGTCACACAGTAACACCAACTAACTAACTGATCCAGGCAGCGATAGACAGCTACTTCCATGTGTAGCAAGCTAAAATTAATGTTTTATTATAGATAAGTGCCTCATACAGCCCCACTTCAACAGATCCGATTTATCCCTTTAACCACTGTATCCAGTGCTGTTGTGCATTGAGGTAGACTATGACAAACTGCTGCAGTCTGCCACAGAATTGTAAACGATGCAAATTACATATCAAAATATATTCATAAGCCTCTGCCAAGTGTAGCGAAAGTTCAGACACAGCCCGGCTGTTTTTACTGCTATATTACCACACATTAAGTCATGGTAAGCCCCATACGGACAAGATTAACATTCCAGAGAGATATGAATGATAAAACACGAGCTCCTCATTAACTGCACTCATCCCTCCGAACATTTTAGCCAGTGCCAAATTACAAGAGATGACTCATAATATACAACACATTCCCAGCCTACTACACATTAAATCACGTAGGGGAACGCTGCTCTTCCTACATAAAGCGGAGATAAAATGACTAACTGCTGCTGGCAATATAATATCACCGTATGGGCCTCCTAGGATGATTGTATGTCATTCAAAATAAGCTCATATTCATATTAACTAAATATATGAACGGGAAGCTGTGTTTGCGACTGATACACCTGCAGTTCTGGCACAGCTCTCACTATGTGGCCTCTTTGAACTCCTGTTATTTGCCTCTGTTGGTTTGAAACCTCACATATCAAATTCATAATTGTCACACTTTATTTACAGCTGACAAAGGCTGCTAATTGGCAGTCTCACACTCTCTTATCATTGCGCTGTGAATCTGCAGGTGATTTCTTCGAGGCCTGGGAGGTGCTGCTGAACCACATTCAGTCAGCTGCTCTCAGCAAAAACAACGAGGTCTCGCTGGCTGCCCTCAAAAGCTTTCAGGAGATCCTACAGATTGTTACACCTGTTAAAGACTCAGATAAAGCAGGTGACGCACTCGCTGCTATGGGCGTCCCCCCAGTGCTCATCGACCCTCTCTTGGCATCCGGTCCTGGCAGACCCCTGGTGCGTTCAGATTCACTTGTCGAGCGGCTGACACGATACAACGGCGCGGAGCTGCAGGCCCCTCCCCCAGGGGAGGAGTCAGCCTTGGAAGACTCTGCATTGTGGTGGTCGGCTTGGAACACGTGGTATCGAACAGGAACGGACAGCACAAGACCACCTAGTGGCCCGACAGAGAAGTTCTCCTTCATCCCCAGCCAGCCTTTCCTCACAGCGTTGATCCAGATTTTCCCAGCGCTCTACCAGCACATAAAAGCCAACTTCAGTATGGAGGATCTGAAGAAGCTGGGGGTCATCCTCCATGGGGCCGTGTCCGTGCCTATTAGCAGCGATGCCTCGCCCTTCATTCTTCCCTCCTACACTGAGGCAGTGCTCACCAGCCTGCAGGAAGCGGTGCTCATCGCCCTGGATGTTTTGCAGAAGGTGAGTAAAGCACAATATAGTGTCAGGAAACAAAAATATGGGAGCAAACCATGAGCCTTTTAACATATGATGAATAAGAAAAAAGAGCCAAGTGGGGTGTCATGGTGATCAAGGGGTCTAAGACACGTACCATGTAACCGCAGTGTCCCTGATTTGAATCAGGCAGGGGACATTTGTTGCATGTCATCCCCCCCTCTCTTACTCTTCTTTACACTCTCAGAAATAATTTTTAAAAGATAGTAAAATCTTAAAATCTTAAAATGCAGTGAGCCAAGTAAACCAAAAGTTATTCCTTAGAACAGTCATGTCCAAAGTCTGGCTCAGGGGCCAACTGTGGCCCACGGATCGATTTTAAACAGCCCTCAGCCTGTCTTTCAAAACATACATATGGTTTACACAGTATTGGTTAATCAAACCTGGTCACTTTGCATTTGCAATGGCAGGACAATCATACGCAGGCGGAGCTAATGTGTTTTCATAAACAGACGTTAAACCAGCAGTTACCTAACACCAGATAACTTCTGCTAGGTAGCAGACATGGCCGCAGCAAAGAAAGATAAAGTCAAGAGAGGGGGCCACTGCTTTCAGGAGCAGTTTTCATTTAAAGATAAAACAGTTGTGTTTGTCATTTGTATGTGATTTTATTTTTTAAATAACCAATATGATGCAAGAAGTGGCAGGCCCCCAGGTATTTTCACATTATCATTCAAAGAAGTTTTACCCCCCTGCCAAAGAAATTTGCAGTGATGTGTGGGAGTCGTCCTAATGCTTTAACCCAGTGTTTATCCAGTATATTCCAGTGCTGCGAGTGACTTCTTGAAGGTGCTGCTGATAACGTTTGCAACTACATGTCACAACCCCCCCTTCCACTACATAATGTCAGTGCAGCGCTGTTGCTTGAAGCAACAGTGGTTGCCAGTTCATTGCACAACCTGCATATTTTATGATAGAGCATGTGAGACTCTGTACCAGCTCATAGTAACGTTATTCTCATGACTTACCCTGCTCTCGCTCTCTGTTTATCATGAGACCCATGCGGACCCTCAGCATCCATCTCCGGCTAGGAGACTAATGCTGCAGGAGTGTGAGCTCCTCACCAGGAACAGAGTCTACCTGCATGCACATGATTAAAGAGCTAACTGTAGACATGACATGGCTAATGTTACCCAACAGTTATTAACAGGTGCAACAACAGAGATGAGCCGTGTTGGTGTCAGTGTGAGTTTACTGGCTACATGTTAGCCACTGCTGCTGCGTTAGCTTGTGACAACCAGGCAGACGTTGACTGACCATTCGCCTCCCGCCTCAACTTGCAACTATGAAGACTCTTAATCGCTAATATGCTATTGGCTCGCAAGCCTTGTTAGAAGCAGTAACCAAACTTCAGTCATCTTACACAGAGGTAAACAAAATATTCATTTTGTACCCGTCAAAAATTTTAAAATGTTTAACTCACAATCCTTTTTTTTTTTAGGGAAAGCAATGCTTTTATTCTACACCTTTCTATGAGCTCTGTGCATGTAATTACAGGGGTTAAAGTTCTCCGGCACAGTGCCGGATTTCTGGCGTGGCGAAGTTTCTGTCTGGCACGGGCAGAAGTGCTCTGCAGTGCGAGCATTTCACTCCAAAATATATATATATATGTGTGCGAACCAGGAAAATGATTTGTGCGAGTAAACACAACCTACTGTTTACCGTAATCGGCATCGGATGTTTTTTCATCGATAACCAATCAAATAAATGTATTTTAAAACTCGCTCCTTTGGCTCTGATACAGCCGTCTTGCTCCCTACCTGCAGTCCCCACTCCACTGGGCTTTGTAACAATGTCCCGCCTACAGCCCCCTCTGATTGGTTACACAGCACAAGTGATAGCCAATCAACACTGATGCCTGTGCATGCTTTCACATCATGTCACATTGAGACACAGAGCTCAGACAGAGCAGGAGAGGCTCCAGTAAGCCAGCGGTAATTTTGAAGGTAAGGTAACAGAAAGCAGACAGAAACCAAAGTTGCGATAAAAGTCCTCTATGCTGAAGTTTTAAAGTCACCACCACAGCATTATATGATCCATTTCAATGATGACATGCTTGACCAGAGGCGAAATTTCGACATAACTGTCTGTTTAATTCACATCAAGCGCGATACAATTTTGCCAACAGCCTAAATGATTTAGCTTCTAAAAATAAATAGCACCAAGGCAACAAAGAGATGTAGGAGCTGTAAGTCAAAAAGTCTGGTAACCACTGAAAGTTTAATCTTTATTTATAAACTCATTAAGCTATAAAAGTTTAATCTGAAAAACTACTAAAGCTATAATCTTTTTCTTCGTTTTGATAATAAACACATTCCTTTGCAACACATACATTTCTATTTCTTCATTTTGTGACCGCAACACCAAGCCCCCCGCTCCTGAAAAGATTTCAGATTTCAGGCACACAAATCTTCCATGCTCCACATTTCAGGCACAAAATTTTTTCTTGCTTTAACCCCTGTAATTAATATAGTGTTTTTTTAGTCTTTAAAATGTCAGAAAATGCCTGTCACAATTTCTCAGAGCCTGAGGGCATGTCTTCAAATCGCTGGTTTTGTTTTTGAGTCCACAATTGTTTTTCAAATAATAAAAAGAAAAACAGCAAATCCTCTCATCTGATGAGTTGGAACCAACAAATGTGAAGCATATCAGTCATTTCAGCAATGCCTGATATTATGATACACATAATATAATTAGGACAGAACATTTCCTTGTATCTTTAATTGATACTTTGACTTGATAAAGCAACCTCAGTCCTCTCCGCTATGAATACCATGTCTGTGTATTCCAGACCCTCACTCCCCCTGTCAACCAAAAGTTATTTCTTCCAATTTTGTGTCAACTCGGTCCAGGAAACAATGTGTCAGTCTGCTAAATTATGCAACATGCAGTCCCGTGGTGGAAGTCAGCAGTGTTTGTTCCTCCCTATCCTCCCTGCTGCAGGCCATCTGTGTGGGCCCGGAGAACCTGCAGGTCATGTACCCAGCCATCTTTGAACAGCTGCTACTCTTCGTGGAGTTCTCCTGCAAGCCTCCTCAGTACGGCAGGATGGAAACCAAACACGTGGCCAATGCCAAATACAACCAGGTAGGGGAAAATTGAATTGGCTGTTTACCTGCTTGGTTTTTCATTTGCAATTTGTGCCTTTCTCCAGTTTGTTTCATTAAAATGTTGGATGGTGTACACTGTTATCCATTGCCCTTCTCTCTTCAGCCATTCTCAACAAGATCATCCCTCTTCTTTGATGTTCATGAGGCATCTCCCCTCCTCCCTCCCTCCTTCAGTCTAGTCTTAAGAAGCCCCTATCATGACCCATTCATGAGACTGACAGGTTCTTCAAGACCCCCATCAGTAGCCCAAAGCCATTTCTTCCTTATATTCCCTCCCTCATGCTTCATCTTGCTGGCAGCACACCAGAGGAAAGTTTCACTACTTTCCAGTTCAATCACAGTTCAGATTCATTAAAAAAACATTTATTTCCCAGTGATCTTGAGCAAGATTACTTCATTTATAAAACCACAAACAATTCTCATTTCTTCTCAAGAATGGAGGAGTCTTTTCACAGCATTCTTCTGTTATCAGTGTCTTTCTTACTCACTGTTGTTGCGGATACCTACAAAATCCAGCAGGTGCTTTGTCGTCTGGGGAATGCTGAGAGTTTGTCTCAGTCAAACACAGGCAGGCTGGTGCAGTTATGCTAAGAAATGTTACACATTTCATGTCTCAAATCCTGACTGCCAGTCTGTTAGTGCTGCATGTGGGGTCTAGACTCAGCCCCATCTGAATCTGAATCTGTTTAAATTGTTTAAGGGTGCGAGGGTCAAACAAAATTCCCACCCAGCTAAACAGATGTTATGGGTGGTCTTTATTGCCTTGTTGGCTTTTACACAGGGTTGTCAGATTGCCTCAAATGTCCTTGGTGCTAGGAGTGAGTGTGGTTTTTTCCCCTAAATCAGTCCTGGTTATTGAATCTCATTTAACCAACAAGCCACTGCAAATTCGACACAACTTAAAACAGCAGATTAATTGCGATCTTCTCTCATTCTGTTTCTTGGGACTACTCACTGGATAACCATTTTAGATCCAGCTCTTTGCACCGGTGAGTTCCATCATCTCCTTCAGACCCCTCCCCCCTCTATAGTTTTACTAAGCTGTGCTGAATGGTGACGACCTACCCTCTGCGGTAGATGAGATATCACACCGCATGGTAGGCTTTCACGTCTCATCTGCGTCTCCTCACTCCATGCTCCCCCTTTTCTGCCTGCCACTAACTGGTGGTTATGCCTCTGTGTGCACAGCCCCTGTGCCGTTCCATTTTCAGTTGATTTTGTCTCTTTGGTGATTTTGTTCATAAGCACACGTGTGGTTCGATTTATATTTCTTAAAGACACACTTTGTAGCATCAAGTCATTTGTTTGGCTGTAACGTTGCGGCTGTGGTCATATGAGCCTAACAAAACTTGAAGCAGACTAATAGCCACTGCAACTTTCAAATAAATATCTGTGCTAATTGTGTACTTATACAAAGTGTGCCTTTAAAAACTGCTTTCAATGTGGCTCTGCCAGAAAGTAGAAATAACAGTATTCAGATTTGTTTGAGTAACATCCACTCCTGTTTTTCTTTCCTCTTGTTAAATCCTGTTGCTTCTACAGGCAGAATGGGTTGCCTTAAACTATGTGCCCTTTGCTGAGCGCTCCTTGGAGGTGGTGGTGGACCTGTACCATAAAACAGCGTGCCACAAAGCTGTCATCAATGAGAAGGTTCTGCAGAACATCATTAAGGTATTTTCCTCATGACTGG
This sequence comes from Epinephelus lanceolatus, assembly GCF_041903045.1. NCBI lineage: Eukaryota > Metazoa > Chordata > Actinopteri > Perciformes > Serranidae > Epinephelus > Epinephelus lanceolatus. The sequence goes on from NC_135738.1 coordinate 10,573,831, forward strand.
TATTGATGATCACTAGACTTCCAATAAAGATCTGGAATTGATAGAAAATTTGTTTTCTGGTATTGTTATTATAAAAACTCAGAAACAATGATTTTTTTTAAAATAAAATGGTTAATGATCAAACCTTATTACCAATATCAAAGCACCTTTTTTTAAACTAGCCCAATTAGGTTATAATGTTTCTACACTTTCAACTATTTACTTCCATAATGTAGGTTGACATACCATAAAACTTCAATTAATAGTCCGGGCTGTTGTTTGCTTAACTCACTGAAATCAACGGGCCTATATTTTGTATAACAGGCATCTATGTGAGACAGGCCTTTAATTCCTTTCACACAAAACTGCAAAGCAGCAAAGATTGGGAAATCCAATCAGATTGTTTATTTAAACCAGTATAAATATTACTTGTTTAAAACTGGCTTCAGATAATATATCTACGTAAGCGTATTGCATTCACTTGACAAATAAAAAAAAATCTGTTTTATTGAGTAATTTTTTCTGTTTTCCATTGTAATTTTTTTTTTTTCTGTTTTTCGCGGTAATTTTCTTCTGTTTTTCTGAGTATTTTTTTCTGAGTTAAGAGAGCGATATAACAACAGCCTCTTTCATTCTTTCTTGAGAGCTTGATATAATGGAAGCAAACATGACCCGCTTGTTTAGTTTAATCCAGTTTTACTTTGTTTTGGGTTTGAGACACTGGGAGATACTCTTGTCTTTAAGTCATATAGATGGTGTTATCATTAGTTTGTCGACTTAACGCAGGCAGCGGTCACTAGCAGGTGCCAGGTGGGAGCTTCTCGCGAGATTTTGAAGTATCTCGTCTCCTCGTTCAGAAAAAAAGAAATTACCACGAAAAACAGAAAAAAATTACCACAAAAAAAAAACAGAAGAAAAGAAAATCCCCGAAAAACAGAAAAAAATTACTCAGAAAAACAGAAAATATTACACCAAAAACAGAAAAATAAATAAATTACTCAGATAAACAGAAAAAAATTACTCAGAAAAACAGCGCTTCTTTTATTTGTCAAGTGAATGCAATACGCTTCCGTATATATCAGTTATGAATCCTTCATTTGATCTTGCTCTGACAGAGGGCATCAGAGACAGAGTGAATTATGGTACTTGAGGATTACGGGACCCGGCATACTTACACAACAACACTACCCCATTAAAACAATACTCACAACTTTATGAAACACCCTTTTGATGAACTCTTACTGACTAAAGTATGAATAACCTACAAGGTAGATGAGGAATGGACACATAATTTGAGGTAGCCAACAACCTGGTTTTATATATCCGACTGCTTGGCAACCAGACCAGGCGTCTAATTTAGACAAGCGTTTATTTGTCAAAATGTGTAGCCACACCGGGCTAATAAGAGAGACTGGGTGTTTAATTGAAGTTGTACTGTATATTCATTTTAACAATTTCATGTCTGTTTACTTCCTGTCACCTTGACAGCAATGTTACCTTTGCCTCAGACCTTTGTATATATATGGATGTACTTCTTCATCCATACGTTAGTTACTTAACTTTTCACAGTTAGCTTTGTACATATTGTTGATAGGATTTACCGTTTGTGTTTGTTCATTCGTTCATTTTCTGTAACTTCATATCCTGTTGGGGGTCACAGGGGGCTGGAGTCTATCCCAGCTGACACTGGGCGAGAGGCATGGTACACCCTGGACAGGTCACCAGACTATCACAGGGCTGACACATAGAGACAGACAACCATTCACGCTCACATTCACACCTACGGACAATTTAGAGTCACCAATTACCCTGCATGTCTTTGGACTGTGGAAGCTGGAGTACCACGCTGACACGGGGAGAACGCGCAAACTCCGCACAGAAGGGCTCCCCCACCCCGGGTTAGAACCAGGAACCCTCTTGCTGTGAGGCGACAATGCTAACCTGTGCCGCCATTCTGTGTTTGTATGTAGTGTAATTGGTATTGTTAGTGGAGCACCAACGTTAGCCTGATTTTCAGAGCTTAGCTAACGTTAGTTTACTCTTTGTTACACTTGGTGCTTTAAAGAGTTGCCAGAAATACACCGTTTTGCGAAAGCTAGCAGGAAAGGGCCGTAGAGCTGACTGCCTTCATTAACTCGACAGTGCTTTTCTTCATTTTAGTAGCCAGCTAGGCTAGCTGACTGGCTAACCTTGCTATTGAAATAATTAAAAACACTGTATACAAATACAAAAGGTGAAATACTATTAACAATAAACAAAGCCAAAGTAACTAACTTAGGGATGAAAAAGCACTTTGATCACCAAGGTCAGAGGTGAAGGTAACATTACCGTGGAGTTGACAGGAAGTAAACAGACACGAAGTTGTAAAACAGACGTCACAATACATAGTGCAATTAGAGAACTCTCAGCCCTTTGAGTACCAGTATTTGTTGAACCCTGTGCAGTGCAGTCAGAAAGTGTGGAGTGATGTTATGAGACGGTTTTATAATTTTAAGAGTATATAAACACAGAATCACACAGGACAGGAAATTGCTGCTGCACTGCTATCTGTGGGATGAAACCTTTAGGCAAGTTGAACTTCTGGCGTGTCCTATCAGTGATGTCACAACAGGTGTTTTCCATTTGCTTACTAGGGCAGAGCACCACGTTTTATATGGATATTGAATACCATGAGGTGTTGCAGATTCTAACAAACAGACACATTGTGGATATGAAGTCGTAGTCATGTCATGTCCTCTAACAGGCTAACTGTGAATCAGTTAGGAATATGCCAACTGAATATTGTGAGTATGTTTTGAAATAATTAATTCTGTTAGCTGTCTTGAGGAGTCAGTCAGTGTCCAGCAGTATTGATCTCAAGGCTTACATCTTCAGTGCAGCAGATGTGAGGTGCAGTTGGTGCCAAATATCAGTATTTTCTGAATGCAGTCTCTCAGAAACCAAAAGATTTTGTCAGTGCAAGTCACTAAAAGCCTCGACCTCTTAAAGCTGACACTGAGTCTTCTATTTTACCCGGTTTCTGACACCTGCGTTTAACTGCTCTTTTCCCAGAGTCTGTTTAAAAGAAACCTCAAACTGAGGAGAGTTAATTTGCCAAGGAGCTATTATGAAGCCTCCCAGTGGACAAATCCAAATCTGGCCCCCACCCCTTTTTGTCTCCAAAACAAGAAGGCAATACTTGTAAAATCTCAACCTTGGGGAACCCAGCTGTTCTCTGAAAAGAGGGCTTTGTCAAAACGACAGTCTATTACTTTGTCTGCTTTTGTAGAACGAATAGGACCACTACCTGCAGAAACTGTTTCCTGCTTTGATGTTTGTTCTATGAATTAAAGTCTCTTCACATTTCAGTATGAAAGAGGACGGTGAAAGGTGTGCAGGGCGCTGCAGTTGGTTTTACCTTGAAGTCTTACTCTGTGTTTGAGTCTCATGATGTTTTATTGTTGCTGTCTCCTCCTCCTCCTCTTTTTCCATTCACCCTTCAGACTTTAAGAATGCCCTTGGGTTTGAAGTATGCCTGTCCATCAGAGAGCACCTGGAAGCTTGCTGTGTCATCTCTGCTCAAGGTGCTGTCTATTGGACTGCCGGTGGCACGCCAGCACGCCTCATCAGGAAAGTTCGACACCATGTGGCCAGAGTTAGCCAATGCCTTTGAAGACTTTCTTTTTACCAAAAGGTACAGCTTTACACATTTAAAGTTTAGAATGTATAATTTCGAAGCTCTGAGTGCCAAACTCATTGGGGTTTCCCTTTTATAGCACACCTCCAGATAACTTGTCCATCCAGGAATTTCAGAAGAATGAAGCGATTGATGTCGAGGTAAATACTTGTTTCTAGCCCCCAGCATGTCAGTGTGATTCTGTGTGGGAGCCAACACCAGCTTTGTGTCCTCCTCATTTTAGGTGGTCCAGCTGATCAGCACAGAAATTTTACCGTTTGCCAATTTCATCCCCAAAGACTTTGTTGGCCAGATCATGACTATGCTCAATAGAGGCTCCATTCACTCTCAGTCTCCCTCATTTACAGGTAAGATGCAACTTTGGCAGCTAAAATAATTTGACTTCAGCTGTGTTGTTTACTTTGTATCCCTGATGGGACAGCGAGATTGGCCAAGTGCTGGAATCATACTGAAAAGATTTAGTCATTGGTTTGTTGCAAAAGCCCTCCCTGTGGCTCCTCACCAACAATGGCTTCTGTCAAACTCCTCAAGACAGTAAAGCCCCGTCTGTCCACTCATTGTAAATCACTCTGGCAAGCGGCGTCAGCAGAATGTCTAACATGCAAAGGGTTTTCCCTTGACAGAGGCAGAGATCGATGTGCGGATGAGGGAGGAGTTTTCTAAGGTGTGTTTTGAGACGCTGCTGCAGTTTTCCTTCAGCAACAAGGTGTCCACCCCGCAGGAGGGCTACATCTCCCGCATGGCGCTCTCTGTGCTGCTCAAGAGATCCCAGGATGTTCTCCGACGCTACGTAGAGGATGAGAGGTTGAGTGGACGCTGCCCCCTGCCCAGGTACATCCCACGCACCTTTTTTTTTTTTTTTTTTTTTTTCATGTTTCATGACAGACTAAAATCAGAAATTCAGCTCTGAACACTGGTGTTTGTTAGCGACATCATTTTACCACTGAGACATTTCACAATGCAAAACCAAGACCACCGCAGCTCCAGCTATGCATCCATCACCCATCATCCATCATTTTTCATTTTCTCTCTCGTAAACAGCACAAAACCACTGTATTTCTCCAGTTTTGCACACTAGCACTTTATTTAAGTGTTGGGTGTAACGCTTCATTCTGCAACACGCTTCTGTTTTTTGCCTCCTAAGCAACGATGAACGTTAAATGATTCCCAAGGGGAAATTGCGCCATCAGCACAGAAAATAGCAAATGGGTGTTTGGGGAAGTTCATAAAAATAGGATAGTTATGATGTACATATTAAAAGCAATTGCAAGGTTGCTTAAATTCAAACATTTTAAACAAAATATTTTAAAATGAGATTTAAAATATGTGAGAATGAGAAAATCATGGATTGCATAATGTCATTAGAGCATGTAAAAAACAGCTTGAAGAGCAAATTATATACAATATGAAAAATAAGAAATGGTTTCACGTCATACAACACCAGACTGGACTACTGCAACAGTCTCCTTAATGCTTTGTCAGCCAAAAAACTGAAGAAACTACAGTATATCCAAAACTCAGCTGCTCGTCTTCTCACACACTCCCGCGACCACATAACCCCTGTCCTTCATAACCTCCACTAGCTCCCCACCCCCCAGCATATCCACGTCAAACTCCTCATCATCACCTATGAAGCCTGTCTGAGCTCCTCCACCAGCACACTCCCTCCCGCACTCTCAGGTCTGCTGATGCAAACCTCCTGCCCCTCCCCACCAGGACTAACCACCGCACCTGGGGGGACAGGGCCTTTTCCATTGCTGCTCCCACCATCTGGAACTCACTCCCTAAAGACATCAGAGACTCCCCCTCACTCTCCACCTTGAAGAAAACCTTCAAAACACACCTTTTCAAACTGCCTATAACCTCTAAAATGAGTGTACTTCGCCCTGTCTGCATTATTTCCCTCTCTACCTCCCTATTGATTATTTCATCTTATTGAGTATCCTGAAAAGCGCTATGTAAATCCAGTGTATTACAAATCTGTGTTAGACTTAGAGTGGAATAATTTTACACATCGGAGTATGTTTACAGATCTTGGAGAGTGCACAATATCAGACTTCACTTCAAGATTATCATGGCCAAAAGATATAATCATGATTTTTTTGGGGGGGGAAATGCTATTAACTTTGTTTATTTTGCATTTTGTCTCTTTTTTGGCAAATGAATTACACTCAAAATCAAGTGTAGCATGGCGGAGAGAGAGTCAGTAACCATAACTGTACAAAAAGAGCAGTTACACTTAACAGATGGTGAAAAGGAAACCGCATGGTGCTGGGAGAGGGAGACAGTGCAAGAACAAACGGAAGTGATTTAAGAGGCGCTGGATTATTTACATGATATTATCATATGTGTTTTATTAACACAATATCAATATTTCAATGTATATATCACGGTTATTTTTAATACTGGTACATTGAAACAAGATAAAAGAAAAACATGAGAAAAATGATGCATAAAAGACGATATCTCTGGATCTGCTCCACAATTCGGGTCTTGTGCTGCTCAGTCTGTTGAGCATAGCTCTGGTATCTGGGTACTTTTAGAGCAACTCATGAAATGGGGGGAGGTGTTTTGGTGTTTAGTGTGCAGTTTTTGCCTGTCAGCTCACATGCTCAGATTCTGCTGCGTCAGTTTCGACCTTTTAATCCCCCTCACTGTCCATCATGAGTCGCACATTGTCATAGGAGTACTGTGCTACAGCTGGAGTACTCTTATATTGATGTATTTGTAAAACTGCATACTTTACAGCAAATACTTTTTATAAATTGTACATTATAAAAGTTTGTTTGTAAGATACAAGCAGGAGAAGGTCTTTCCCGTGGCTGTAATGCAACACCATAACCCAACCACAGCACACCATCAAGTTCTCATAAATCTGACCACTTGATTGTATTTAATTTCTTGAGCAACATTTCGTCTATTTTCGCTGCTTGCTACAGCTCAACATGTTGCATGATCATGACCATAGTATACTGATTTGCCTCCTATCTCATGTACAGTGGAGGGAAAATGAATCTTAAGCCCCTTTCTCTTTGGAAAAAAAACAAAACAAACACCCACTAACATCTGGCTTTTGTCTTTAGTGGGAACGGTCACAATCGGCATTCACTCCAGGGACAAATGACTCTGCAGGAGTTATGGGTAGTTGTTGGCTCAAGCTCCACGGGCAGTGGTGGAAAAATGACACAAGAATGGAAGCGCTAATTTTTGTCCCTTTTTCAGGGCGATGCAATGACGCACCATCACAAATTTCGTCCCTCTCTGTCCAAGCCATGCTCAAACAATGCTTAAAAGCTAGTCGATGTAGGGGCACCCATTAGCTCACCTGGCAGAATCCAACTCAGGCCCTTTTGCTGCATGTTGTTACATCCTGGCTCTTTGACTGCAACAATATTGGGAGACGAGACGAGACGAGTGTATAAATCGTTAAAAGCATATTCATTTACAAAAAAAAAAAAGATAAATAACTGAGTAAAAGTGAAAGTCAGTGAACAGTCATGTCTGCCTGTATGGGTGTGTGGAAATGAGCTTTTGGGCCTGTTCCAATACCCACAGTCCCCGAGAAATACCCGCTTGCACTTGGTTGTGCGCGTTCACGTTTAGGCTAGTGGTGCCCCAAAACAGAATTGAGGTAGTGGAAGTGGTTTCCAACACTTAAAACACGCCCTAGATTCCAAGGGAGCCCCGACCAGAACACGTTGCGAAGTCAGCAACTTCGGCAGGTTTTAGGGTACAATTTGTTACTGTACTATCGGAATGTAGGCTATACAAACAACAGGTGGTTGGACTAGCGTAAATTCATCAGCAACTCGGTTGAACACAGCATCAAAATATTTAAACAAATCGACTTACCGGAAGAAAATCGATCAGAACTAGAAGACGTTGTAGGCGGCTCCTGTTTCCAGCATTTCTTCTCTGTTGATTCATCAGACAGAGAAGAATAAACATAGCACACGCCACAACACAAGCGCTGGAGCCGGCATTTTCAAACCTGAATAACTACCGGTATCTTGCGTCGCTACTACGCGTGCACATCCGCCACGCCGATTTGCATGAAGTGGTGACTCATTTCTTAGGGAAAGATCTCTACCATAATATTTCTCACTTCTCTCATCAAGGGTTATCTCGCAAACAAGGGCACTCAATACCAAGTGGAAGATTTAAGGGATAGAAATGGGATTGGGCCTTTATATCATGAAGCACACCAGGCTTAGGTGTGGCTCATGATGTTAATGACAGCCTTCTGCCTTGACCCGCATCCTGTAACAAAAAAAGAACAGCCAGGAAAACAGGCACACCTAGTGAAGCGGAGGGATTGTCACAATGCCGTCCCCCCTCTCTCTCTACCCCTTACGCGCTAAAGCTTTCCTATCTCATAAAGGTTAGTATGGTTTTCAAAGGCTTAGTGGGTTGATGCACTAAAAGAATTATAACTTTGCACTCAACAGCTCTCACCAGAAAAAAAAAAGACATATTTAAATCAGGTGTTTACTCTCTCCCCCTCTCTCCTCGAACTGTAACATCTCCAGGCTCTCTGTACTGTATGTCTTTGTAGCTAATGAAGGTCCTTGGTCTTTTTCGTTCCAGGCAACAAGTGACAGAGATTATCTTTGTTTTGAAAGCTATCAGCACTTTGATGGACTCACTTAAAAAGACACAGCCAGAAAATGGTGAGTATCAAACTGTGTCAAGGATTAAACAGATCTTAGAGAGAGGTGACGCTGTGAAAAAGCTTGAAAAATATAACAATGCCACCGTATCTATCATCTATTCATTTCAGATAAATGTGTCAGAGTACAGTTGGGACCACTTTTCAAATGAGTTTTATCTCCAATCTGGGTAAAACTGTTTACGTTTCCAGCAAGGTCAATTACAAGAAATGATTATTTTTTAACCGCGGTAGATTGAAGTCGTTCTAAAATTACGTTTTTGAAGTGCCCTTCAAGATGTTTGCATTACATCGTCCTTTATTCAGAGCAAAACTCATTTCCATACGCCTGTGGGAATTTTATCCAGGAAATGATTTCTCTGATTGCCTTCTATCACAATTGATATTCTCTTCTTCCTCTCCCTCCCATCCCCACTCCTCCTCCTTTGTATTTTTTTCCCCTCTCGCTCTGTGATTCTCTTGTTTACTGCCTGCAGTGGACGGCAACACATGGGCTCAAGTGATTGCCCTGTACCCCACACTGGTAGAGTGCATTACATGCTCCTCATCTGAGGTGAGCTCAGCCCTGAAGGAGGCCCTGGGGCCCTTTAAAGACTTTATGCAGCCACCCGTCTCCAGAGTCCAGAACGGAGAGTCCTGACCAGGCTCGCTCTCGTTTGTTTTTTATAATGAAGAAATCTTGAATGTGTCTTCTTGACCCACGTGCTTCACAAGCGCACGGACGTGTACTCCACGTGAACCCCATCTACGGTGACATGAAGCAACCCACGGTAAGCAGGGGACCGCTCGGACCACGCTGATGACCCCGACCTTCATATGCATCATCGTATGCTTCTCATGTGAGCTGATTACGCCTCTGCCCCCTCCATTCTCATACAGACTGGCTGCACTCTTGTGTTAACTACAGAGATTTAAAAAAAAAAATTGCAGTGTTGCCTCTGAATTTAGTTTGTTTTATTCTCCGATGAGGCCGAGTCGATGTACAGTGTGTGGTGATAGTGTTGATGATGTAATTAACGAAAAAAAACAAAAAACAAATGCAAAAACCGGGGCTTTATTGATCTTAAGAATGAACACTTAGATTTTTGCAACATTTTCAACAGTGAGGATTTTATGCAAGAAAACAAATCTTACTGTAACATTCCATGTCATCTTTAGCCAGCCATCTGAGAAGGGATGTACTTGTCTGTATAAAATAAATGGGACAATTCTACAATCAGCTCTGTGCTCCGAGTGTGCTCAGTTACAATGCATGTTAAGGTCAAAATAATTAGCTATTAATATCAAACCCGTTTTTCAAAATGTGACATCCCTGATGAAAAGAAGAGTCTTACTATCAGCCAGGATTCCCCTGCAGCAGTCACTTTTATTTCAGAATAATATTTGTAGTGTCCTCATCTAAAGATTAATATTAGAATTATTTGAATATCAAATGGACCGAACCTCGTTAAAATGTCACCACAACCGTAGGTGTAAATCTGTTACAGTTCATCAAGGTGGTTGTTGTGATTCACCTACAAATAATTGTTTCATTATCAAACACACTAAACAAAGCAGCAGCTACAACCGCTCTTGCCTGCAGGTGGGGCAGGTGTTTAAATTGTAGCTGCTTCTTTCTTTGCCTGTAGGCAGCGGATTTTAAATGTCTGCTGGTCAAAACCATGGATTGTACTGTATTAAGAGACATGGATACAGCATTGGCGGTACAAAAAAGCCAAAAATCAGTGCTGCAACTACATCATTGGGCTCATAGAGCAGGCACACCAGAGACTTCCGCATGCTGAGCTGGCTACTTCAGGTCTAGCGCGCCGCTAACTTTTTTTTTTTTTTTAAAGATTATTTTCCTGGGTTTTTTGCCTTTAATTGACAGGACAGTGTGTGAAATGGGGAGACAGAGAGAGAATTGGGACTGACACGTATCAAAGGGTCGCAGGCCGGACTTGAACCCACGACCGCTGCAGAGAGGCAATGCCTCTGTACATTGGGCGCCAGCACTATCCACTACGCTACCAACGCCCCTGTGCTCAGCTAACTTAAGTGGGGATAAAATGATTTAATGTTGTGGCTCTTCTGGACTTTCCAAATATTATCAGGTCAAACGGACTAAATCCAGATAGTGAAACGAGGCATTTTGCAGGGGTTATGATGCTCAAAAAAATTTACCTAAATGTCTCCTTCCTAGTATAGGTTTAAGGGAAAAAGTCTCAGAGGTTACAATTCCACTGTTTGGCCACTACAAAAATTGTCTTAAAAGCCAGGTACACTTCCTGGGGGCTTAGTCAGGAGTGCCAAAGACTGCAGTTCCTCAAATGGCCACTTGAGGCTGGCTCCAAAAGCAAGTCAATCCCCATAGACACCTGTGTTAAAATACCTGACTTTACAGCAGAAATAAACATGTTTACAGCCTGGTACAAAAAATGGTTTGGGTCTCTATAGATAATTTTCCTGTTCATAACAAGTGTACCAAGGTTGATTTATATGAAAACTAATTTAAATGAATCTAAATGTGGTCACTTGTGGCTTCAAGAATCCAAGATGGTGAAGAATGCCAAACTTAGGGCTTCAGAGTGGTTGACTTTAAGATAGCAATGTCCATTATTTTTACACAGTTTATGGTCAGAACTGCTGTCTCCTTGTGATTCCCGTCATCACTTAGCATGCAGAACAGGTCTGACAGTATCTGAAAAAAGCTCCCCCTTGTGAAGAATGTGCAGCCTAACTGGAGTTTGTGACTGAAATAATCCATAAGCCAATTAATACGGAGATTTAGTTAAAACAGGTACACTGTGTGTTCAAGAAGGTCTCGGTCTGGTTGTGTTGGTGCGCACCTGAATGTGATTGCTGTGTTCACACCTGCCCAAACAAACTGCACTGAGGGGGCAAATAAACTTGAGTTCGAGAGTGAGAGTGATTACTTGTGTATGAGTCTGCATTAGTTTTTAGGAAAATTCTGCGTAGTATACCCTTAAATTGAATATCTCAGATTCAGATTTGGATAACTTTATTAATCACATAAATAACTGAGTAATAAAATTTAAAAAAAGAAATAGAAAATATTCCAAGGAGTTCAGTGGAATAAAAGATTCTATGAATAATAAAAGTTAATAGACACATTATTGTGAAAAATTTACAGAGCATTTAAAGACAAACAGCAGAGGGAATAAAAGATTTTCAGTACCGGTTCTTTTTACAAGCAGGTAACACGTAATGAAGTCCTGTTGTGTCACTCCTGTGCAACAATGCTGTTTATACTGTTTCACTATATTTTATCATTTTAATGTATCAGAAATATTGTCCTCCATTTATGTTCATTACTTTAGTTATTTTATGAACACACTGATATAATTCCCAAAATACACAGAAGTGTAACATATTGATTTTTATGTCCCGCATAATTTGAATTTGAGGGACATTTTAAAGAGAATATTTTGGACACTGGTGGTCAGGTGTGTTCTTGTACTGACAGTATGCTATCAGCTCTGTACAGTAGGTGGGGTTATAGTGACAACAGGGAGAGCTCAGGAATAGAAAACACCTCTTTACACCTACAATCCTTGTGCTCAGTGCCCACACACACACACACACACACACACACACAAACTGACACGGGTACCCACCTCTGCATGCTGCAGGGACCCCTCTGCTCCCTCTCACTGTCCCCTGGAGGCCCTCGAGCCCGAGTTTCTTATCATCCAGTAGGTCATATGAGGGGAAAGGAACGTTTTGTGGTTTGCACTGAAGAAAAGGAGGAGGAGGAGGAGGAGGAGGAGAGCGGACGGAGCAGGTCTGCTTGGGCGGGGTTTACCTCTTATTTCAAGTCTGCACAGAAGAGAGGAGCGAAGCGAGAGAGGACGGAGCGTCTCCGGCTGCATGGGAATGTCGCTGGAGCCGAGACGGTGCATTTCTTCGGCGTTTTTCAATCGTGTCTTTTAATGTCCTCGTTTTTATCTCTCGCTTTGTGACCACGTACTGGCTGAGGTAGTAGTTTGTGCTGTTGGTTGGGTTGTGACACTGCCCGCTATGGAGATGACTGCGCAAGCTACTGCCTTGCTAGTGCTGGTGTCTCCACTTCAGCCGAGAGAGAGGAGGGGGAAAAAGCCCTGCTCGCATCGCTCTTATACGGTTATAACAGGTAATGCACACCGCTATCGCTGCAGCTTGCCTCCGTGGTGTATCTGAATCTGTAATGTACTGCTCATAAACGTGGCTTATGGTTGCATTGTTGCATTTTGAAGCTGAAGCTTGAGACCTGTATCATGTTTCATCCAATAAAATAGTGACTGGTTGTGCGGGGAAAAAGCACTTTGTATGCAGTTTTAATTTTTCTCACCCCTCATGTGTTGACTCATTGACATGCATTTGATTTTAATCGGTGCCGTAACGCTTTTCTTGCAGGATGGAGCAGAGAGCATGCATGTATTAGCAGGAAATCCGATATGCAAGTTTGTGTAATTCGTATGCACATTTTTAAAAATGCGCGAGGAGGTCGATATCTGCTATGGATTTGCATAGTTTTCCACCACCTCAGGCGGAGTAGGCTGTGTAGAAAGCATGTAGGTCAACAGTACTGTTGCTATGAGGAGAGGAGTGACGTGGCTCCTGCTGCCCACAGAGGTATCCTACAATACATCTGCTCTGATACACACAAGCTGGCTTCATGGCTTCTCCCTGACGTCCTTTTGTTGATAATGCTGCATACCATCAGACACTGGAGCAGATAGCGTGTGCTCCTCCTGCACCTCAACACCTCTTTTTAATGCAGGACAGAGCTCAGACATTAATCTGTGCAGCGCTGTTGGCACTGTTCTGGTAATAATCTGATTATTATAAATCTGCATGGTGTGTGTGTGTGTGTTTGCCTCGTATTTGAACTCTATGGCGTGCACAGACAGACACACCACATGATCTAACCCCCACAGGGCGTTTCAGCAGTGGTGTCCTCACAGAGGTCTGGGAGTCCAGCACTGATGTGGGTCATGCGTTGTGGGTTAACCTTTGAAAATCCTCCCTCTGCTGCCCAACAGCATCTGGCTGCTCTGTATTACATTAGTATGGGCAGTCAGGGGTCTCGTGATGGGGGTGGGGACCGGAATGGATAATGAGCTTTGATTGGCTGCAGGGGCCGTGCAGCCTGGGTCGATGAAACCGTGCATGGGCTGCAGTCTTGAGTTCAGACCCCCTCAGCCCAGATGAGAGCACGCCGCGCGCTCGGTGACTGACTGACTGAAGATTAAATCCTGCGTTTGACCTTCCAAAAAGACTCGCATGAAATATTTATGAGTTCACACTTGATAGTGTGTTAGGCTGAGTTATGCTCATCATGGGCCACAGCTCTGCCCACTAGCATCTGTGCTGATATTAAACAATACATTCTATTCCAGCTACTCGTCGTGGAGACGCACGTAGGTTGGAAAGCTTTTCTCTTGCAGGAGAAGCAGGCTAGTAAACAAACCACACATGAGACTTGTGGTTATTGTCAAGCCTGTTGAGCAGCAGTCCTACAGGTCTGCATCACATGCATTCAAATAAGAGTCTGTCTCATGTGAGAAATACAAGTAATTCAGCCTCGGGGTAAAAACCAAACATCATTTATCATATCCTGACTGTAAAAAGAGCCAGCCTATGGACCAGTGAGCAGCGCCGAGGCAGCCCATGTCCTCATCCATCTTGTGTCAGAGCTCTCATTTGAGCCGGGCCGCAGATAAATCATACTCGAAGCAGCCTGAGCCCTAAAGCAGTTAATTCGAGCCCCCTGTGGAATATGCCCGCTCGGGTATCACAGCTGCACCACTGAAGCAGCCGCACCCTTGTCCTGACAGGACAGTCAACCCTCGTGTGCGCACTCTGTGTTCATCAAATACCTTCACACATGCAACACATTTGGACTTCATGCTTAAACTATTCGATTAAGTTAGGGCTGGACGACGTGGAGAAAATCAAATATTACAAGATTTCTGACCAAATACCTCAACATGGATATTGCAGTGAAATTATAGGGTGGACTGTTGGGGCTTTCACAAAATATTTACACAATTTTTTGATCAATAACCATCAGTAATGTGGATATAATGACTATGTGGGTAAAGTTAAATAAAACAGAATAGTCTGGTAACTTCAAAATTACATTTCTTTACTGTAATGCAGCTTTTAAAACCAAGGAAAGACGATGCTTAAATATTACGATGTCCAAACTAACACGATATCTAGTCTCATATCACGATATCGATATATCATCAATCATCATAAAAATACTTGGTAACAATCTTGATATTCATTCATGAAGCAAAATGCCATACATTTGGGTTTTTTGTTGTTTTATACGACTTTAAACAGGGCTTCAACTAACAATTATTTACATTATCAATTAATCCACTTATCATATTTTCGCTAGAGTAATAGTTTATTAATAGTTTAGTCTGCAAATTCTCACATTTAAGCACATTTAACCATCAATGTTAAGCATTTTTTCTTGAAAAAGTACTTAATTTATCGATTGAAAACAGTTGACGTTTCATTTTCTGTCAGATAACCAGTGAATCGTTGCAGCTTTAATGCTAAACTTCATCATCTTTGGACTGTTGATGCAGCAAAACAAGCGATCTGAAGATGTCACTTGGATTCTGAGAAATTTTGATAGTCATTATCCACAATTTTCTGAAATTTTTTCAGCCAAAGTATCAGTGGATATGAGAAAAATCAACAGAGGAATTGCAAACAAAGGCCTGGGGCTGCGCGATATGCACAAGAAAAAAAAAAGTGATTATTTTGACAGATATCTCAATTGCGATATGATTTCTGATTTTTAGTGAGGGCGGTAATTTCTGCGTTTAATTTTCACTCAAAGAACATAAAGCTTGGGTCTGCACCAAACTAGCACGTTTCCTGACGTCTGGAATACGATTCGTAGGCCGGGGCTTCTCTGTAGCACCACAATGCTTCATTTATAATAGTATGATGTGACACATTATACCTGCAGCTCCTGTGATTTGGGTATTGCATCAGCCATATTGCGATGACAACAATATTTTGATTCGTTGTGCAGCCCCAACAAGGATGCTTGAAAAGGTTGGCGCACATGGGACAAGTTTATCTTTGGGGATTTCTGGCAGAAATCTGTCCATTTTAACCCAAACCACAATTTGTGTCCAAACCTTAACTAATAAAACCCTTTCTTTCAACAAGCCCTGAAGGCTAACACCTCACAACAGCATGATAAGTTGATTGACAGAAAAAAATTGGCAAGTATTTTGATAATTGATTTATTGTTTAAGTCATTTTTCAAGCAAACATGCCCAACAGTTAATGGTCCCAGCCTCTCAGATGTGAGGATTTGCATTTTGTTGCCTTATGTTACATTAAGCTGATTATCTTAAAACTGTTAATCATACAAAAAATTCAAGAATATGATTGGCAGAAAAATAAAAAATAATAAAAAGAACAGTATCTGTTCATTGTATCCTCCACTGAGGAAAACTCTGTGGCTCCAGCAGCGCGTCACCTTTCCAACAGGCTACAAGAGATGAGTATCTTGCCGCAAGCCCACTCAGCATCTCCTTCAGATCTATCCACGGGTGGGGTGGGAGTGCTGTAACCTTGGAAAAACAAGCCGCCCACAGGAATGACTGTGTCATCATTGCCGTCATCCAATCTGGACCACACACACGTGTGGCGAGTAGGAGTGGAGTGCCAGATCAGTGCTGGCCTGACTGGAGGAGGATGCGGCGCTGGCCTGTGGGGACCAGATGGCCCTCCAGCTCCTGCAGAGGACCCAGGAGTGTGAGACTCCCACGACAGCACTTTAGCATCGTCTGAGTGTGTGGTGGCATTCATAAAGGTATGTATGTGTGTGATGTGCTCATACACAGATCTTCGTGTGTGGGGAGGATAAATCTAATGAATTATAAAAGCGATTGCTCACAATATATAGACATGGGGGGTCTATAAACCTTTCCTGTCTGCTCTGTTATCCCTCAGAGCATTTACCCATCCTGTTATTAGCTTTACTTCAAACATTAGAAAATAAATACTAAAAATGAAAGATAAAAATAAGAGGAAGATAAGGATTATTGACAAGATAAAGACATTAACAGGTTATATCAACCACCAAAGACAAAGAATATGACAAGGAAGTGCCACAGAACATTGTTTCCTTTCCAAAATCCAGTCAAAATGACCTGCTCGTATTAACTTGCATTGTGAAGCAGTGCCTCTTAATTGGTCTCAGGTGCAAACAGCTGATTAAGCTCACTGATACAACTCAGATGTGTGTGTGGACTACTTGAGACTTAATCTCCCCATCTGCCCCCCCAAAACAGTCAGTTTTTATTCATGCTTCAGTTCTCATTATCCCAGTTTCATATGATATAGCATTTTCAAAATGAGTTACAAAATGCTGCTGAAGGGATCAAAGAAACAAAAAGATCTTATATTGTGGCCTTTTTCACGGACGACATTAGAACATGTCACATGAGAAGCACAGGTGTAAAAAATTCCATTTAGCTGCTTCACTGACTACATGTACAAAATATTCTGGTTTTGCCCTTATTCAGAAAAAGATAACGTTCCTACTAAGCTGTTTACACGGCTAATGAACATGAATATCCCAATAATCTTCTCATTTAAATGCAGCCATGTATACTATGACTAATGTGCACTGACAGGTAAAAATATAGAAAAGTGGAACAGTTGGAGGCACTTGTCATTTTATTTCTTTGCATCAAAATATTTTTTCAAAGTTCTCCACTGGTGGGGGACTTGTTAAACCACGCGAGCACAGCCTCCCACTTTCATTCAACCTATCCACAGAGATAGAGTGGGTTGTTGACTAATCGGGCTTTCGATCTCCGGCTCCTTCAGTTCGCATGTTGAAGTATCCTTGGGCAGGATAATGAAGCCCATATTGCTCCTGATGGCTGTTGCATTGGTGTGTGAGTGTGTCTGAATGGTTACTGAGTAGCAGGTGGCACCATGTATGGTAGCCTCGGCCACCAGTGTGTGAATGGGTGAATGTGACATAGTGTAAAAAGCATTTTGAGTGGTCAGAAGACTAGAAAGGTGCTACACAAGTGCAGTTTATTTACCATTAGCATTCATTCCTTCAACCACCTTATGGAAAAGCTAGGGATGGGGCCAATCCGATCCAGTATCGGTATCGGGTTCCGATACCAACGTAATTCACGGATCGGAAATTTCCGATCCACGAGCTGCGTCTGTGCTTTCACGTTGTCTGCTGGAATGATATGATGATTGCTACATAGTAGTGTTGCACTGACCGAGGTACTAAAACATGACAGTACATATGATACCATAATGTTGGAGTACTGTAGTACTACATACCTCAGGTACCACTGCTGTGGGATAAGATCAAAGTCCAATCGCAAGAGTGTGAGTGTCCATCCGGTGTCCAATAACAGCGCGCACTGGCCACCTGGCACTCGATATGCCGCTGCAGTGGTTTGTATCCAGTGACATTTCAGGTATGAACTGAGCTATTGAATATCTTGAAGCAGTGAAAGTTATTATTCATTTCTTTTTACTTGTAGGTTCGATTTGTTTATATATGCTACAGTGATTTGTTTTTCACAGAGCTCTATGTGCGAGCATTTTACTCGCATTTGCGACTAAAAATAGTTTTGTGCGAGCAAAATAAATCATTCAGCATGCTGTGCCAGTACAGATTTCAACCAGCAGCAGAAACTAAAGGCAAATCCTGCCGGTTGTGGGTTGAATGGGGGTCACAGACACAGACGGGAATGTATTCCTGTCAAATACGGCGGAGGCTCATAGTGCTGCGCGGCGCAAGAATGGCTTACCGGCGACAGCTCTGAAGTCCGACTCCAGGTCCTCTTCTTGGCGTCGTGACTGCCCAAAAGTACCTGAACAGCTGAACTGTGGCGGCAGGTATGTGGCGTGTCAGAGGAGAAACGAGCCGTTCACATTTCTCTCTGTGTGGCAGGGAACGGTTCACAAACCTCACCGCACTTTAGGGACCGTTCGTTACTTATGAAGGGACTTGTCAGAGGAGGAGGGTGGCTGGTTGATTTTTATTTTATTTATTTATTTTATTTTGATCCCCCCTATGTTAATCACTTATTGATGCTGTTTTTGAAGTATGAATAAGTCAATAAATAATTTATTCCATTGAAATATCATTGATGTATTATAGAAAAGTGATTTATCTTTTTATAAATGACAAAAGGCACATCTGCCTCATTTTCACTGTGGTATCGTGATACTACTCAGAACCATGATACTTTCACTGGTATCGTACCGTGGGTCCCAATTTTGGTACCATGACAACACTACTACATAGTAGTGCCTACTTGATTTGTATCTGTGCTGTTCAGATTAATATGACAGGTACTTTTTGTTTTTTGATAGTGTATATTGCACTAGTAGTTTAACACTGTCTTGGAATTTAATAAATATTCACAATCATTTTGAAACCCTTACAGCTGCATATTTGTTTTCAGGATGGGATTTTTCCTGTGAACAGGATTTCCTGCTTTTCTGACCTTATACTTACCTCAAGTTGCCTTTTGGGACATACATGCATACATACGTACATATCATACCTGCCTGTAGAGAGGAGTTTATTACAGCCTCATATAAAATCAACAATAATGATAATAATAATATTAATGCAAACAGAGCTCTGGTATCGGAATAGTATCGGTATCGGCAGATATCCAAATTCAGGTATCGGGATCGGATCAGAAGTGAAAAAATGTGGATCTGTGCATCCCTAGGAAAAGGTCAGTGTTCCAGTATTTGCACACATCCAACAACATGCAGATATCCAAGTCTTTCATAAAGTTAAAAGTAGGTGTGCTTCTCCTCCTGAACAGAAATGTTTTTTTTTCTTTTAGGCGTGCATATCCACCCCACAGATTTACAAACTGTTGGCAAGTTGGTTCGTGTAGAACGTATCCGTGACAACCCACAGAGGCGACCGTAAACAGGCAAGAGGCAGCGTGTCGACAACTGTAGTAAAAACCCCAATTGAGGTGCATTTTCTGGATGTGCTACAAACACGTTCAAAGAATGCTCTTAACCCTGAATAATACCATAATATCATGTCTTAATCAGAAAAGGCTGAATTTAGAAGAAGCCCTAATAATTGACCTATGGCTAAGCCCCGCCCTCAAACGCAATGAGCCAATCACAGTGCGTATAGCCATTCCCATGCACTCGGACATTCTCTGCCTGGACGTTCATTGAAATGCATTACAGAAAGTCAGTTTTGTTCGGTTTTATAAGCTTTTTCGGAGATTTGAAGTTTAAAAATGGTCAAACGGTGTGCATGGGGTACATGCAACTCTGACACAAGGTATCCTGAGAGGCTGGGCGACAAGGTGTATTTTTTACACTTTAAACCACATCTCAACCGAGAAAAGTGTCTCCTTTGGATAAAGTTGTGTGGTAACGTTAGACCACAACATCAACTCAATGTGAATAAGATTAACACTGATGTCTACATCTGTTCTAAGGTAAGTCAACATTGTGTTTGAGGCAACATATTGTCACTTTGCTGGAAAGAAATATGAAGTTATCTTTAACATCTCTAGCTAACGTTAGCTAAAGTTAGCCTAACGTTAGCTCCTAGCTGCGTTGTTCATCATGTCACCTTGTTTGCTGGGAGTTCATTAGCCTATTTTGTTCTAGTTTTGTACTTTGGGGATCGTACATCATTGTTAGCTGTTGTCCAAAGGGCTCTAGTTAAGCTAATGTTAACTTCTGGAGCTTAGCTTCATTAACTTATCTGTAATGGCAGAGATAACAAAGGCTGGCAAACGTTATGCTGAATGATTCAGTGTAAATACTGTAGCACCAAACTAACGGAGAGACACTCTTGGTAAAGATGGTAAAAAGGCCGTTATCCTTTTCTCATATTCTGAGCCAAAAACCTTAACTTCAGTGGCACTTTAACTTGTTGTCTTTGATGGCGACGGCAACGAGATGCGGTTCACAAGCGTACACTGTGACCTGTAAATTTTGGCTTGTAATTTAAGATTTTCATCGGCCTTCTCAACAATAAAATGATGAATATATCCCTCCAATGTGTCGTTTAGGCCCTTTTGGTTACTTCTCAATGACATCTGATCGTTATGTCCCCAAAAATCATCAATTGCCTCCTGCGAAATGTCGTGTACTGTGACACCTGCCATAGCGCCGGTCACTGAATGTTGATAGTTTGTCCGAGTGAGTGGAGGGGGGCGTGGCTTAGCCATAGGTCAATTATAATAATTGGGATTATCTAAACAGAATATTGCTATTGTAACAATGAGATTTTTTTATATACCTGCTTCAGGTTTGGCAGTTTGTAAAACCTGCAAAACATTTTTAGTGCCACATTCTGGTCTTAATTCTGTTTGAGACATTTCCATCCTTAGAAGAAGACAGTTTTGACAATAAATGTGAAGTCTGTGGTGTATGTTTGAATCATTTGGAAATGAAATGTTGGCTACCAGCAGTGGCACCCCAAAGAAAGGACAGCAGAGGAGATACCCGCACACCAATGCAGCTGGGCTGGACAGCTACAGAAAACGTTCACAGGCTGAGATCAATGAAAAAAAAAAACATCTGTGCACAAAAAGAATTGTGCTCAAACTACTCTCTTTTTATTATTCTGTGTATAGTTGTATTTTTTAGTACATCTGTATATGTTCTGCTGTCATACATTGGTGTTTGAGGATGTGAATAGTCCAATACTCATAGGAAAGGTGGTTTTGATGAGGTAGTAAGGCTCCTGCTCCTCAGAGTTGATCTCATCTAATTAGTGGCACCAGCTGCCTGATTGATCACACCTGTTGGGAATCTGTCCATGTCTATATCTGTTCTGTGAAGCACACGTCAGTAGCACTGATGATAGATGACTGACTTTTAGCACCCTGAACTGACTTTGTTTTTTATGTTTTTTTGCATTTATCTCAGTCTGTGAACCTTTCTGTGGCTGTCCAGCCCAGTTGGTGTGCAGGTATCTCTTCTGGTGTCCTTTCTTGGTTGATCCATTGTACCGACGCACCCAAGAGAAACTTTTTTGTCGCCCTAAGTTTCACAGCAGCCCTAAGACCTCAAAATAAAACCATTGATAATGGCATTCAAAGGGGAAATACAATCTTTATAGGGTAGAGAAGACGAAAGAACATTCAGTCACGTCATGAACTATGAAAGCTTTATCCTGTGATCTTTGGTCTCAGGTACTTCAAGTATTTGGTATTGCCACAGCATGGAAGTACTGCACAAGCTTCATCTAAGAATGAGGAAGTTATCCCTCATTGTTCCACCCACTTTTACTCCTTTAAGTGAGACAGTGAGAGTAAAGACCAGTTGAAAGGGGGGCTTCATCTCACACACTTTTTTTGTCAAGTTATCAAGTCGTCTTTCATCACTCTGAAGTGTGTGTGTGTGTGTGTGTGCCTCAGTGTCAAATTACGCCCCTCATAGCAGCCTCCGCCATGAAATCTTCTGTCAGGCCACTCTGTGAACTGATACCCTTCATCATATTGCTTTGGGACTCACTTGACACAGTTTGTCAGAGTGGCGATGGTCTTATTCTATACAGTCACTGAAGGTTAAGAGAGTGTCTTCATCAAGACAAGAGATCCTACAGGATTTCTTTCAAGACTTTACCTTTTGTTAAGTCCAGTATACACTGTGATTTTGGGTTGTCCTAGATGAAAGATGACCATTGTGAAAGAAACATGGCGGTATCTTTGGTTGAGGCTCTAAAAGGGTGGTGCTACGTTTCACAGTGAGAAAGGTTCAAGGGTGGCCGTTGTCATGGTCTTGTCATCAAAGACAGCCTGGGATAAAATTCTGGGTGTCAGAAATTTGGGATGACCATCTCACAGTGTGACTGCTGTTACAACCGACATCTACTAACTAACCAACAGAAATGCAGCGTGAAATGACACACTGCTGCTAAACCCAAACAAACAGATGGATAGCAGCTCACCATAGAGGCACAATGTATGGGATTCCAGCAAAGAGGAAAACCGTGTCCAGTGTTGCCTGTACGATGTGTCCTCCAGCTCTTACCATGATCGTGTTAAGTTGGATAAAGCATGGGAGGAAATAACAGCGGAGTTGCAGCTGCCATGTGAGCCACCACAGCTAGCAAACAGTAGTGCCCACAAAACTTTAGGTTATTTAATAATGTGACCCTCTGTGTTGTGCTTCACAGTTGGAGCAGTAATAACCTGTGCAGCATCCTTGTGTACTCAATATTGGAGGCTATTGCATCGTACGCTGTAGCCTGCGATTCAGTAGGCTCTGTCATCGTTCAGTCTGCATTCATCAAACTTGATGTCATACCCAGGTTTATTGGATTTATGTCGCACAGTGTAGCTGCACTAAACATATACGATTGCTAAAATCTCAAAGTCTGTACGAGGCTTTAGTATACAGAATTTGAAGGGACAGTTCTCCCCAAAATCAAAAATGCATATTTTTCCTCTTAGCTGTAGTGCTGTTTATCAGTCTTAACTGTTTTGGTGTGAGGCGCATGGTGGTGGGAGTGTATGCCTTCTCTCTGATATAATGGAACTGGATGGCGCCCGGCTTGTGGTGCTCAAAGTGCCAAAAACATACATTTAAAAAACAGAAAAAGCAATGTCTCTCTCCAGAAATAATAATAATAATCCACACACGTTGTTGTGAGCACTTTCCCGTAAGAACTACTAAGAAGGAGGCATACTCTTTGTGTACTGTTTTTTCTGTCTGCTATACTGTGAGTACACCGACTTTTTTTTATCAATAACACAACAGAGTCATGTGGAAAAAAGGTTATTTTTTTTAATAGAGCAGAAAAGTGACCGTTTACACCATTTTACACTGTTTCTTGGTTTCCAAAACAGTACAAATTACGTCTTTTGTTTCAGTAAGATGTACATCACTTACAGTAAAAGAAAGGAAAGACGTATCCACTCAAAACATTATTTACATTTTTACATTTAAATTAAGTTGCTCTGTTCCATGTTTCACCAGCTTCAGCCACTCGTACAGCAGATAAGATACGATTTTTGAGCACAATTAGTAGAAGCTAAAAACTACAACTAAACAAGGCAAACTAAAATCAATCAGGGAACAATATTGATTGTAGAGACATACGGTAAATGTTGTCTGCAGTGGTAGTCTTATTTATACTTCATTATATGTGACATTAAAAACAGCAATGCTATGTGTTAGAGGCACCTGCTATTCATCAGGATGGGTTTACCTAAATAGGGACGATATATCCAGCTGATACTGACAGGAAGTAAACATGAGTGTGAGACAAAGGGGTTTTCAGCTAACATATAAAAAATATATATTTTGTACAACACTACCCAACACTCAGTTCCCTGTGAGGCTTTTTTCCCCTTCAGTGCTTTTCTGAAAACAGATTAAGAAATCTTTCAGGTACAGGAGCAAATCATGACAACGTAACTGAATAATGGCACAGGAAGCGACCGATGACGCACCCGATGGAGCATGCAAACAGCCGCTCAAATAGGACGATGACAACATGTGCTATGAGTAATACAATAACAGGAAGAAAATTATGAGGTAGATGGCTGATGGTGAATTAGTGCAAGACTTTTTGTTTTTCCTTCTTTACGGAGCAGTGTGTAGGATTTAGTGGCATCTAGTGGTGAGTACTGCAGATTACAACCAGCTGAAACTTCTTCCATGTCATGTGCAACACTTGAATTGCCGTTTAGGATTTCTTCACGGTTCAGGAGGTTTTTTAGCAAGAGTTGAATTATCCGCAGAGGTCTCTTCTAGGGGTGTAAATCACCAGCTTCATTACGATACGATATTATATCGATTTGTTTGGGTGACGATACAATGATTGCTGATATCATAAAGTCTGTCACGATACGATTTTGACTTGATTCGATTCAGGAGCCTGCGATCGATATGACGCGATATCATATGCCCATCTAACACGATCATTTACATCAACTCACAAAAACAACTTGAATATGATTTGACCATTTTATTTCTGAGCTCTGTTTGTTGTTTGAGCGGAGGCGCGCTTGCCCAGAAATGTTGACACAGACATGCCATGTGAATTTCAAAATAAATGTTTATCTTTAAGATGACAATATGGATTGATGTTTTCATTTTGCATCGATATAATCGGATCGTTAATCAATGAATCGATGTATCGATGTGGATCTATGTATCGTTACACCCCTAGTCTCTTCCTCACCGAAACAAACAGACCAGGGGTCTCATTTATAAAACAGTGTGTATGATCCATTATAGAAATGTACGCACAGACAAAAGCCAAAAATGGCGTGCGCCAAAAAATATTCGACAATTTCTACAATCAGGTTTTCACCTTACCATCTGCGTCACTAATTTCATGTCTCCAGAATGTTTGTAAGTGTGGGTCAAAGTTTCTCCCATCAAGTCTGTTTTCATAGATGACAGCTTTTGCGTGGGAAATGGCATACGCCTCTTTCAGGCCTTGTTTTGTGCGTACGAAATGCATATAAATAAGACCCCAGGTGATTGAAATCAGTAAAGACACTGAATAGAGCAGTTGCACGTTAAAAATCTGTATTTCTGATGCCGTTTGGCTCGTTGCCAAGGAGACGCTAACTACAGTGGCCGACATACAAACGTGAATGGCCCAATTTAAAGCCAGTGTTTGTCTTTATCAATTCTTGGCTACTGTAGAAACATAGCCGTGCAACATGGCAATCTCCATAGACAAGAACCCGCTCCCAGTCTAGACAGAAATGGCTCATTGTAGGTCACAAAAACACAATGATTCTTATTTTCAGGTTATATATTATATTCCATTTCTTCCAGTCCTCATTTATTTCATTCATTCATTTTCTGTAACCGCTTGTCCTGTTGGTGGTCGCAGGGGGACAGGAGCCTTTTCCAGCTGACAGTGGGCGACAGGCTAGGTACACCCTGGACAGGTCACCAGACTTTCACAGGGCTGACACATAGACACTGACAACCATTCACCTACGGCCAATTTAGAGTCACCAATTTGGACTGTAGGAGGAAGCCAGTGTACCCAGAAGACCGACGCTGACACAGGGAGAACATGCAATCTCTGCACAGACACCCCCCCAGGTCCATACCAGGAACCCTCTTGATGTGAGGCAACACTGCTAACCACTGCACCACTGTGCTGCCCAATCTGCAAATTGATCTCCCCAAATCCTACACGCTGTAACTTTTAAATCTGAATGAATGTAAACGCTGGAGTAGATTTAATACTATGGTGAGAACAGGGTCATGTGTAGCTGACATCAAAATGTTGAATGGAACTCCTCCTGTTAGTGTCTTCTTCATAAATGTGTTTACCTTTCAAAGGAATCAGTATCCTCTAACAGTAAGTACAGTATTGCGATGCAAGGTGTGCAAATGAATAAAAATAGCAACTGCAGCATCAGGAGAACCAGCTGACGTACTGTCCAGAGAAGGCTTGGGAGTTTTCCTTCAGACGACGGACTAAAAAAATTGCACGTGGCTAATTTATAAGCTCTACATGGAACAGAGGAGGTATGATTCTTATATGTAGGACATCAGTCTTCAGGTTAGTTTTACACTGTACAGGTGTTCGATCAAACACTTATCAAATGTCGTACGCCTTGGAGTATTTACATTTTCACATTTATAAATATTGTGCATTAGTTAGTAACTGCAATCCTGAGATGCACATCACCATCTCATCCACGAGAGTCTATGCTCTCAACCCCAGGCGTTGCCCCACAACAAGGTTCATGATGGCTTCTGTAAGATTAAAAAAAAAATCAGTAGTTCAACTCTTCAACAGCTTTTTTCATGTTTCTTTTCTATAAAAAAAAAGGGTCAGACAAAAAGAGATCATCCTAATTGAGGATGATAAAGGGGAGAAACAGCTTGGACAGAAACTCTATTTCTGACCGGAGACATCTTGGATCCCTCAGCAGAGGAGGAGGTCCACACTAAAGCACTTTAAAAAGAGCACAAGGGAAGAGGGGAACCGTGGGAGTCAAGGCAGGGTTACGTTTCGGTGGTGGCTGCAGTTTTTGTAGCTCGGTTAGTTCTGCTTGTTGCCGTACATGAGAGGAATGATGTAGACGGAGATGTCATCTCCAGAGCCTAATCTGTCGTTGGATATCCTCCAGCCTCGATCCTTCAGCACCCCTCGTGCTCTCATTACCAGGTCTTGAGCTGCCATTGTGTACCTGATATAACAAAAGTGATAAATGATTAAGGTGCAGTCACAGTGTGGTGATATGCAACAAGATAAATGGTCAAATCTGATAATACTCATGTGCAGTGTTTGATTAAGTGCATGCCTGCAGACTGACGAAAACAAAATCTGAAAATATTAACGGTGAACTTTGGAAACTAAGCTCACAGGAGAAGAAGAGTCAGAGTGCCTCGTTAACAGTCTTAGAAGCTTTTCCTTGACATCAGAGAAATGACTTATCTAAATTGCATAATTACAACAAGATAACAACGTTCATCCTCTACAAGTAAGACCAGGGTGAGAGGAAGTTCAGCCCCGGCTGGCGGCTGCAGCTGTGTGATGAGCGAACGTGCCTGTGCTGGTCGTCGGGGTCGCAGTTTGCCAGGAAACAGGTGACTGCTTCAGCTACTTCCTGGTTTGAGAGGACGTCCCACAGACCATCGGTTCCCAGCACCAGAACGTCATCGGCTCCGTGTTCGTACTGCGCCAAAGGATAAACTTTGACCTGGAGGTGACGGAGAAAAATGAGACAAGGGATGAAAGATGCATGGTTTCTAGGAATCATGTGAACCTGTTGCAGGAATTTCCTGTGAAGATGTCACATAAATGGCTCTGTGGAAGAATGGGAAGAACATGAAAAACATCCCTTTAATTTCAGCTTGTGTTTGTGCATTACTCAAAGGTAGTTAGCTCTATTGCTTAGCCTTGTGATCACACTTAATAAACACCCTAAATTACCAGGTGTTACTGGCTCACCATTTTCCCCTTTAAGGGTGGTGGCCTTGTGGGTAACCTGGGAAGGGAAGCAGCTCTCTTGGGGTGTCATGGTGAAGACGGCAGGCGGCAAAGAGTGATGATAGCAGTAGACTTAAGTGTCTAGCTCAGGGCTACTGTTAAACCTCATGAGAAGGTTTGCTGTTTGTGGTGAAGACTGCAAGACAGCCATTGTTGGTGAATGGCACCTGAACGCCTCGCCATCCTACAAGCCTAACTAACATTAATGTTAATAAGCCAGCGTGTTCCCAACTGCGGTTCGGAGCCGGCAGTGAGGCATTTCCAGTCTTTCTGACAACAGTTTGCTGTCTGTAGTTCCTTTCGCCAAGTTGGAGTTATTGTCAGTGCGACAATTTCCCAAACGCTGCCTCTGCTTATGGTTTGAATGATATGACATGCACACAGCTTAAATTCCAATTCTTATATAGGTTTGGGGATATCTGCTTTTAAATGTTCTGCCTCCACACACTGGAGCTCAACAGATCCATTCGTGGTACTAAAAGACGATATACTAATCAAGTACTGTCGTGGCACACTGTCCTCCAATTGACTGTCCTGCATGGCTGTCAGACTAAGTGGTTCAGGCTTATCTAGTCGTAGAGCTGGTGTTATTTTGAAAGAGGGTGCACCAAAGTAATTAGGAGACAATTAGGACCAGGTGCGGGACCAGTGCTGATGAGAGATTTTACTGAGTAGAGCGAGGGAGACAGATGGTGGAGTCTTCCCTTTTTCCCTATGAAGTTTTTATTTCAAGTTATTGTCAGCGTGTTTAATGTCTATAAATGGACTACTGACGCTAAGTAGTGTTTGACCAAAGAATGCGAGCTGAACAGTGAAGGCCATCAGATCAGTGCCGGGGCAGCAAGGCAACAGGTAGGTCTAAATCCCTTACCTTTATCCTGGCAGCTGAACAGATACTCTAATTCACATGTAAGGGCAGCCAAGCCCTGGAAGCCCTAAACAAGTTTTAGCACCCTGAGTAAAAGCATCCAGTGCCATGGGTTGTATTTTACTGTTTCTGCATTTAGTATACAAGAAATGAACATACTTGTGCATTTAATACCAACAGTAATTGATATAATACTTCAATCGTACTGTGACTGTAGAAAGACACTGCCAATTGCACTTTACAAAGAGACATTAAAATGTTTTTACAGAAATTAAATACTCATATTCTGGTTTTCTTTTAGTTTTCTAAAGTGGTCCTGTTACTGTTGCACAACCATCCGCATAAATCAGCTGTGTCAGCTCTTTGATTTGCTTTAGCAATGCACTGTAGGGGAATAGAGTTCATTGACAGCACACTCAAAAATCAAGGGATTTTACTATGTGTTGAATACACTTTATTTTTTACCTTCTCTAGAGATAACACACATCATGGTAAACCCTATTTAGAATAAGTACAAACTGGGACAAAGCATTAGCATGTTTAGCAGGTAATATTCACCGTCATATGCTGTGTCTCAAATCACGTACTTCTGTAGTTTAATATTTTGAGTGCATAAGTGTGTTCACACTGAGAAGTATGGAAAAATGCAGTGCACTATGAGTACCTGGATGGTGCATTCAAAACTGTCAAGAAGTTGAGTGTGGAACTATGGACACTTCTCGCCCTCAGTGGTCGCCATTTTGGCTATGTAGTGCAAGGGGAGGGAAATGGCGGCTGAGGACTGTGCGACCGTGAACGTCACTGCATTGCACAAATACATGTGTTTTTTGCACTAAGCACCACTATACTGTTGTCGGGTATGAGCCAGCAGTATGTTTATTGGGTTAATTTAGCAGTCTGTAATGATTTGGTACTGCGAACGATAACACGAATGCTAATGCTAGTTTGCTAACTAGCTAATTTGCGGTCATCATTTCCGGTAAGTGCACAACGGCAGAGTTTGGTTTGAGACAACACTACCTTGTCGAAATTTGCGCACTACGCCAATAAGAACATAGTGCACATAGGATACTACATGTAAGTGTACTAATGGAAGAACGCAATTTGAGACACAGCATAAGTTTTACGTGTTAGAATGCTAACATTTGCTAGTTAGCATTCATTACAGCAAAGAGTAATGAGGTTTATATTGAATAAACTACAGTATTGGACCAAGTTAAAACTTCTATGAAATGTTATGTTATAGTTTAGTCTGGACTGGCAGCTTCTATAATGTGTTATCACTCTTATCCTCACATAAGACAGGACTTTCGTGATACTGTCTACTGACACTAGCCATGTTTCCATCAGCCTGTTTAGATGCGCATCTAGAAGTATCGCGTCGGAAAATTATGATGGAAACGCCAAAATTCGAATTAAAATCCCCTGATTCGCACAAACTAAAATACGCTTGCTTTAGCCCAGTTTTGGTTAATTCGAAAAAATGTTGATTTGCAAAACGGGGGATGGAAAAAGTTATGTTCGAATTAAGTCTGACGTAGCGCACCTCTCTCCATGGTGATATCCACACTCCGGGTCGGGAAGACAGTAATGCATTTACAAGCTGGTTGCCAACCGCCAGAAAACGTAGAAGAAGAAGAATGCGAGACTTGTTTTGTTTCCGGTTCTGCGGAAAACTCATGTGAGTTCGTAGTTTTCACCAAAGTCCGTACATTTAATGGAAACACACAGGATTCGTATTTCTTATAATGCACATTTCTCAATGATTCGAATCACTTTTGGATGGAAACACAGCTAGTGGTAGGTTGTCTTTGCTGGTGCTTTGTTGTTATTTGGGACAATGGATTGCTTTATTGTACGGAGCACTCAGCTTTCTCCTTTTAAATGTTACCATCCCTCACACTGGCTGCCAATCAGGGCTTTTGATGTGTCACACACTAATAATTCCCACATGCGAACAGCAACAAATAGGTTCCCCATGAAGGTTTTTTTTTTTTTTAAGTGAAATTCAATTAATTACATTTTAGCCAGTGTTTGCCTCTTTATTAGGAAATGGGTGCGCACCACATACTGATACAGTCAATTAAAATTCATTTATATCTTTTTTTATAAGCCCAGTTGAATATTGCAATAATATTTGGTTATCATAAAATTCTACCGCACATGCACACCATTTGAGAACCACTGCCCTAGAGTCACACATGGCTATAAATCCCACAGCAATATCCATCAGTGTTCCTGTTACTGTGGATAATCCACAGACCTCACTGTCACTGTGTTTTATTGAGGACAATATCTTTGGTAGAAAGTAGTTTTAGTGAAACCTCTACACGGCAGGATGTGCGGTTTATTCAGAGTAACGGGGATGCCGCTACGAGAAGGACACACTACTGTTGAATCTTCTATACATCATTTTTTTATTGAAACGAGCAGCACAAACAATACAGATACCTAAAAATGAAGGCAATTTCTTTTTTGCCACATCTCCCTGTGTATACTCTTTTCTGGAAGTTATTGATGGCCTCAATCTTTAAAAGATATCCTTAACAAAAGAAATGTGTTACTGTGGCAACTCTTTTGTGGCACCATCTCTCAAATTACTATGCCTGAGCAAAAGCATACAGTGAAATAGCAAGCAAAATAATACCTAGTGGCCTTGGGGGGGGAAAAAAAGCTGCCTTAGTTTGGCTGCTTCGAGTGATTCCTTGGCTACCGTGGGGGAGTTGCCTATTCACAGCACACACACAGACTTACTGCAGAGGCTACTGTTAAAAGAGCACAGCATGACCACAGCGCCTGTGAAAGCGGTTGTAAAGGAATCAGAATGACCTCCGCGTGGATCATGAGCCTCCATGTTTGTGGTAAACCTTGTGATCTGAGTCAAGTTTTGCAAGAAGAAAAGGACTGAGGCAGTTCCTTGAATTGATTTCAAAATAGAGATTTCAAAGGCAATGAATTATCTTTGGAAGAGGAGTGATGACCAGAGCATTTGATTTCTGACCCAACGCCCATGTTTCATCTCATGATGATCTGATGACTCCAAGTGTCGACGTCAGCTTTTTTTCTGGGGCTTCTTTTATAGCCTGAGAGCAATCAGTAACACTAACCTGACATGTTTGCAAGAAGGGGTATTCACAACCTCTGCAGGATGCCCTCCCACACATGTTTTTTATACAATAACTGTCTATTTTTTCCTGCATTTATCATCTGGCGGGACCTCTAATGCTGAGGTTTGACATGCTTTACATATACTAATATGTATTTACACTCTCTCTGAAACAATAGTGACTAAAAGTATCTGTAAAAAATCCGACAAAAAGAACAACATCAAAAAAGGAGGCTGAACTATGACTGAACTCAAGTGAATTAAAGATCAAGAGAATTCATGGGCTTCGTGACTACTGCAATCATGTAGACACCGGGAAGGAAAGGAGTCATTTGAGAGCCACGGCTGGTGGGGAATGCTAATGTACATGTTGACCACATAGTTCACAGTGTGGACTGTTAATGGCCGAAGGCATTTTACATCGTTACCTCTGCGCTCTCGTTCCTGTCAGGGGGCCGAGGTAATGAGGTAAAGATCCACCACATTATTAGCGCATTGTAATCATTCAGTTTTGATGATGTTATATGTTTTTTTTTTTTTTTTTTACAACAGCTGAGTAGGTTTGGTAGCAGAAATGCACCTAATAAATATAACAATTATAAATGCGAGGTTCTGGCTTTCTAGATCAGTGGTTCACAAATAGTGTGCCAATCCAGGTGTGCCGTGCCACACATTATTACCGCAATATTCAGCAGGGCCTATACAAAAAGTTATGAATTAATTTTTAATTGACTGTATCAGTATGCTGCCTGCACCTACTTCCTAATAAAGAGGCAAACTCTAGCTAAAAATGTAATTTAATTTGATGTAATTTTAAAAACAATAAAATAGTAAATCCCTGTGCACAGCGGCGCAGTGCTTCTTCTAGGTGCCAGCTGGTGCAGGATAAATCACAGTCAAGAGTTCAAAAACTTCCAGCGCACACTAGAATATCAGGATTGACACAAAGTTTATTCAAGGAGCGAACAACGCGTTTTGCTTGTTGCGTCATCAGATTCGCTGATTCGCTCGAATCTGATGACGCAACAAGCGAAACGCGTTGTTCGCTCCTTTTGTTGTTAAACATTCTTGAATAAACTTTGTGTCAATCCTGATATTCTAGTGTGCGCTGGAAGTTTTTGAACTCTTGACTGTAATTTTAAAAACCTTTACAAGAAACCTATTTCTCACCGTTGGTACAGGGGAATTATTAGTGTGTGTGACGCATCAAAACCCCTGACTGGCAGCCAGTGTGAGGGATGATAACATTTAAAAGGAGAAAGTCGCAAGTGGGACAATGGATCACTCTATTGTATGGAGCAAATTACAACACAGCACCAGCGAAGACGACCTACCACTGAAAGAAAAGAGAAAAAACTGTCAGTAGACAGTATCATCAAAGCTACCTGTCTTATTTTTTCCTATTTTTTTTTTGTCTTAAGTTGTGATAAGAGTGAAACAGCAGAGCGAAACAAACAATTCTCAAACTTTTATTATTAACGCTGTGGTCAGATAATCCAAAAAACAACTCTTGATGTCTTTACCTAAACACTTTCCCTTGATATCGTCATGAGGTGAAAGAGAGATGTGAAGGAGAATTTGGGAGGACTTAGGAAAAGACAGCTGCAGTGGTCCGAGAGGCCAACTGCAGTTACACTAGGCTACGTAATTATGCAACGTCAGATATTATTGACGTGGGTCTGCTGTGGTAAAACTACAACGTTCTGTGGATGGACTACTAAAAGTGCACCTTAGATAGCTTGCCCCTGGCATTCTTACTGCGTTCTTTCATACGACATTAGC
Source organism: Epinephelus lanceolatus (assembly GCF_041903045.1). Taxonomy (NCBI): domain Eukaryota; kingdom Metazoa; phylum Chordata; class Actinopteri; order Perciformes; family Serranidae; genus Epinephelus; species Epinephelus lanceolatus. The sequence goes on from NC_135738.1 coordinate 10,606,896, forward strand.
GCCCTCCAAATGCAGGTAGAATTTGGCCGTAGTGTGTAACACAGTCACTTTTACTAGCCACTTGGACATGCGCCTCATATACAGTACAATATACTCAGCTGCATGCAGCTATACGCAGTATGTAGATTGATGCATGTAATGCGGAACCAAATCTCACGAGAGCATGCAGCAAAGAAGAAATCCGCATTTTATTTGTACACGGGATGCCCACTCTACCCACTGAGCTACTGGGCGCCCCACTCCAATTTCAATTTCCAATATTGCCACATGGACGCTTTGGGTGAGATGCACTTCTTCAGAGTTTATTCTGGTAATGTCACAAACAATGCACACAGGTGGGGTTAATTATACATTGCCACCAACACAACAAATACACCCAAGCAGGGGGAGCCACAATTTTTCATGGCACAGGTTCTTATGGATTAGAGCACCAAAACATGTAACAACACAAATACATCCACAACATAAAAAAACAAAAAAGGATTCACTTCATTAAAAAATATTCACTTCAGGGAACAGTGAAAATGCCAAGTGGCTAGTAACTTTGGAAATCCACTAGCCACTGTGGCTGTTGAGCAAAAAAGGTTAATGTGAAGCACAGCGTGCAGACCGTTAAAATATGGACAACCTGGTGATAAATGTTACTTCATTACCAAAGTTGGAATTGAAATAAAAAAGGGATATAGACCACAAGTCACAAAAGTGAAATAAAATGGTTATCACACACTGAGAATTAATCACATGAATCCCAACGAGTATGATTGAATGAAAATGATTTTAAAATGTATGCAAGATAGGTGTATCATATTCTTGACCAGCTGAATTGCGCATTGCTTTAAATGTTTCTACTGCAAGACACTGCGGGATGGTATTATCTCCTTTCCTTTGGTAAAGGATGGTCCAGTGTATCATATCCATGAGGAGTTAAGAAAAGATGGATTAAAGCACCTTTCCTTAGCATTTAGAGAATCTGACCAGCTCTCATCAAGGCTGCTACTTAGATACTTCTGGGTCATTTCACTCAGTAGGGTACCTTCGCAAGGAAAAAGACGATAATCTCACATTGTCTGTGCATACTATACAAGAGGACGTAACAAAGGATAAAATTCAAAGTAGAGCCTACCTCTGGGCAGCAGGACAGGAAGGGCTTAATGTAGATGTTCGAGTCGTGCACTTTGAGATTGTGGTCCCCGAGACCTCTGGTGACCCCGATGGTCGCCAACACACGAGCCTGCACAAGATCAGAAACATAGGGATGTTTTGAGTTTATTAGAACTGTGGTCTTATTTTCGATGGCCATCATTCCTATCAGTTATAAAAACATCAGACGTGCCAAAGTAATTTTCTGAGATGTGGGGACATGGCCTCATCGCGCCAATATATCCAGACAGGGCAAGAAACTTGAACAGTGAGATGGCAGTGTTTGCCAGGTTATTATATAAACCATTTTATGAGTGCAGCTGAAATAAACTGCTAAGGTCAAGTGCAGTAAGCTGAAGCTGAAGTGGTCTAGTTTGGGTCGTAATGTTACCGCTCACCTTCAAGTATGTTTGATTTCCTGGAGATTTGTTTCAAACTTTTCTATTCATCTGAAAGCTTGTTTCTCGCCCTTTCTGACTTCTTTTTAGCGATGTCACATGGTAAACGGACTCGGTTAATGGATTTGCATTTGTATAATGCCGTTCTAGTCTCCCAAACATTCAAAGCACTTTTAGACTTACGTGTCACATTCACCCATTCACACACGTTCATGCACTGGTGGTCAGAGCTAAAGGTTAACTACTCAGTTAACCATTCAAACACATTCACACCAGGAGCAATTTGGGGTTCAGAATATTGTAAAAGGATGCTTCAACATGTGGACTGGAGGAACCGGGAATCGATCTCCCAAAGTTCCAATCAGCGGACGACCTGCCCTACCTCCTGAGTCTCAGACACACATCAAAGCAATTAACTTGGACTGATGGCCGACACTACAAACATCAGTTTTAATAAACTGGAATTTTAAGTTAAATCAGGGGTTCTCATCGTTCTTCAGGCCAAGGATCTCAAAACTCAAAGAGACAGGAATAGCATGAACGTAGCAACCAGGTCCCCAGGAAGTGTGTCTGACTTTGAGGCCAATTTTCGCAGTGGCCAAACAGTGAGCCCGAGCTCGTCACGAGATGCCATTGGGCCAAAAAAGGCTTTTTCCCATAGACTTACATTGTGAATAAGACATCTGTAAATCCATGGATACATTTTTGAGCATCAAGGTTTGATCCATTCAGTCCGATAGCATTTGGAAAGTCTAGAAGAGCCACAAGATTAAACAGTTTTATCCCAATTTAAGTTAGCGAAGCGCCTAACAAGAGGTAGCTGGCTCGACCGGCAGAAATCTCTAGTGCGCTTGCTCTATGGGCCCAATGATGCGAAAGCAGCACCGATCATCTGTGTAATTTTATATGTGGCAGTTAAACATTTTTTGCTTTAAGGGCCACTGAGCAACTTTCATAGTAATGAACAGGGTCCTGCCTCCAATGCTGTATCCAGGTCCCTTAAATGCATCCATGGTATGAGCTCTATAAGTAGCTGGGGAACACTCTGACAGCTGCGGAGGTGTTCCTGAGCACATCATTGCTCTAATGAACTGCTAGTGTTTGTGTCAAGAAGGTTTTTGAAATATAGGTTTATATATGTGTAACTGCGAGGCAAGATTTTTCTAATCAAGAGCATATGCACTCCTCCTGGGATGAAGTTAATACTTAGATCATTAAAATACTATATATAGGCTACTATGACTTCAGTGAACCCTGCGTGAGTCTGTCGCATTCATCCCTGATCATTTTAAAGAATAACCTGCATGACACATCCCCTGCGACATTTCACTGACGGATGCAGGCTACTCCCAGTGGGAATCTTTTTCTGGATGGATGAGCAGCATTGAGGCAAATAAACACAAGCGCATCGTCAGCATCTTCCAGTTTCTTGAGTGCCTAACGATCGTTTCCCCCGGGCCCCAGACGCCATCAAACTCATTTGTAAGCTGTGCGAAACTCCTTTTGATTCCCACTGTCTGCACAGGTTGCCACCGCCGCCTCTAAAAATGGCTGCTGGCACAGGACTGGGGAACTGGGCTAATTGAATCTGCTGTGCAGGTCATGAGACGGGGCGGCACTTAAGGCCGGGGAGAGGAGCACAAGGGCGAGTCAGGCCAGGCAGGAATGAGCCTGGATCAGTATGCAGCGCAGAGTGGGAGAGAGAAGGAGACAGAGAGGTGGAGAGAAGGGGAGAGCGTTTCAAAGTGGCGGCAAAGCTCCTCCGGCAGAGAAGGGGAAACATCCTGGGATTAATTGTTGAGCGCTGGGGCCCAGCAGGCTGCGCGCCGGGCTTTGAAGTACTCTGGCGTTCCTCTCCCTCGCACAAAGCCCCCTCGCTCTATCTAGCTATCCATCTCCGTGCCTCACTTCAAAGAGAGAGGACGCGATGTGGGCACAGCCAACTGTGCAGGGGTAAACCCGAATGTGGTTGCAGGCAGAGCACTGTGGGGTGACATCTGCCCCAGTCATCAGTCAAACATAAATCTACTGTCTGTGTGTATTAAATAGAAAAACCGGAGAGGGCCACAGTGAGAACATATTCACATCTATCATGTTTCCTCTCTGACCTTTTCAGTGCAACAAGGACAAGATGCTGCACACCACCACATGTACAGCATCACTGAGGGAAGGGAAATGTCATTACCACTGAGCTGAGCTCTTGACCTTTTTTTTCATGTTACGTGTCAAAACACTGAAAAGATTCTCCTGCTAGTCTATGTTTTAGCAACGTTATTCCAATTAATGTATGTCAGGTTGTGGACGCTTTTCATCTTTCTTTCATCAGATATCAAATGGGTGAGTCCCACCTTTGACCCCTGGCTGTGCTTATGCTCCACTTTACCCGATGATAGACATAAATGCACAAAGTCCATTAGAGCAGAGATATTTTCTGTGCCATAGGTTGGTGCAGGATGTGAATCGTTGTGGAAAAAGAGGCCAGGAATGCCTTCCACTGGCTGGCTCCTCCACACTGTGACTGGGGGGAGTAGAGGGGGGCTGACTAATGGTGCCCTGGCGAGCTTTGATTACAGGCGAGGCGCACAAGGCCGTGGGAGTAACTCTGTCAGCAAGCGACCAGTGAACACTTCTTACCTTCTTCCCTTCGCCGTAGATCAGGGGAAACTTTAGGTCATCGTCCTCGATGGTTTTATACGCCCTGCACAGAGGAGAGAGGACACTTTAATGGGTTTTTGGTTTATGGCAGGCAGAACACACGTGCCCTGGAGATACATCGCCCCCGCTCCCCCCTGTGGGCCCTGCTGCCGAGCCGACTGGCACAGAGAGAAAGAGCATGCTAGGAGGGAAAAGAGAGACGGTGAGGAGGGGAAAAAAATCCATCCAGACATCACACAGAGAGCGACACAGAGCCTTAGCATATTTCTCTACCTTTTTTCTTTCTAACTAATCTTATAAAAGTCTCCCTAGCGACAAAGAGCGAGACATCTCTGGCTGCATGAGACACTCTTGGTGTGCTGTTGGTTTTCTGTGACTGTCTGCTTCATTAATGTGTGTGTGTGCATGCATGTATCTGAAGGTCTGGATGTAAAGCAGCTGAATGATGCAAGAGTATCCACGTTTACATTCCCCTGCCTTCAGAGCAGTGTTTAAACTTCCTCAACTAATGAATAATTTACCGTCTTCAGACTGGGACCAGACTGAGCTGCAGTACAAGGGGGAAAAAAGACTGTATCATACTGTATATATACATGCCAGGTCTTCAGATACACTTTTCACCTCTATGTTGTAGCAGTGAAGAAACCCCTACATACACAGCCAGCATACAGTTTTACTTCAGGGAAGCAGCTGTGTCACTGTACAGTACCAGAAGCATTACAGATTTGAGCCAATTTCCAAAAGGAGCTGCCAGGACAAAGTTTTCCATTCACAACTCACACCAGGTGCTGCTTAGAGAAAAATCTGGCGTCTGTACCTGGATTGAATATCATTTAGAAATGCAGGTTTTTCTTAATTTTAGCCTTTAAACTGCAGGAAATGAAGGAAGACACAGTTTGAAGTGAATGCAGAATGCTTTTCATGTTAAAAAATATTTAGAAAATAGCAGCTATCTAGTCAGCAAAGCTGCTTGAGACAAACCTAAAGTGTTATTTGCAAATATCATGTGACCCAGGCCTGCCCCACACACCTTATCCAATGTATTTCAGCTGCTGTGAAGCAGATTAGCAGGGACCAGGATGGTTTTTACATTACTGCTGGTTCCACTCAGAGAGACCATATGTTTCCACCTTAGGCGAGCGTTATACTGCTGCACTCAGCACTTTTTTAACAGTGTGCAGAGGGAGGACTATCGCAGCGAACGCAGAGCCCACAAACACAGAAATACAGTCTGCAGCCTGAGACTCTTTAGAGCGGCGAGCTGTGGTGCAAAATAACGGCCCGTGGAGGAGTTTCCTCGCTAATGTTTGTGATATTCATGGCATGGAAAAAGCACTAAAACAGCAGTTTGATGATGTAAATTGAGCATTAAAAGAGACGCTAATTAAACTGGGGCAGACCTCACCCTCTCTGTTGTTTTAAAAAAAAAAAGGGAAACACCATTTCTCCTGCCGTATCACTCCGAACTTCTTTCATTTGTGTCACCTTCAAGAAGTGTTAGTCTCCCTAAAAAAATACTATTACAGAGAGAGACACTCTTTATGTCATTATTTCAAAGATGTCTTGGATGAAATCCCCAGAGCCTGCTGTCGGGGACAGTCTCCCTCCCGAGACTTGTGTTTACAGCGAATCCATCCTGTCAGACTTGAGATAACGAGTGTGTGACAGAAAGAGAGAGATACACATTAATCCTGTTATGATACCTGCTCCCGACTCTGGGACACGGAGTCCACAAAACAGCGAGGGGAGTTGCTCAAGGGCCGTACTGTTTGACCACAACACTGAGCGCTTTCACATTCAAGGGCTGTTCGGTCGCCTGATACGTCGCAGAGTGTGACCGATTGAGAACGAGTGGGGGAGGGGAGAGGAAGAGAGGGATGCAGAGGGAAGGAGGGGGATGTATCATCCTCTCTGCAGGTGACGAGGGACGGGCCGGAGAGGAGAGGAGAGGAGTGATGTCATCTCCGCTCGGTGCAAAGATGGGTGACAGAGAAACATTAGCAGTGTGTGCTCAGCATCCTGATCTGCGCGCACACTATTATATACATCTCCACACACACACACAAACACACACAGCCATCGACAGGCTTTGAGGTGACATTGTGGCGCGCCTGTGTCAGCACCGGATGAGTCAGACAAATTGGCATAATTGACAGTCGGGTTCGAATAAACTTTTTGGCCAACCTTGATCGGCTTTCCGTTGATTGAGTGGTGCTTTCAGGAGCAAAGCAAGGCCAGAGTTAATGGCAGTGACCCAACGACTTTCCAAATGTGAGCTACAGGCATCAGTCAAATCGGTGCGAAGGTATAATGGAAAAAGAAGGGATGAAGAGAGGGAGGAGCAGCAGAGGGAGAGAATATGTGTGACAGTGATGAAGGTGTGTGTTAGTCCCCCTCCTCTCACACTCATTGTCTATAAGATCAGGGGGAGAGCAGGCACTCTAGTGGGTGTGGGCACTAAAGAGAGACAGCTTGAGCGCCGTTCGGTGTCATTTATCATTGCCCTCCTATGTGGCCTGAACGCCGTCTCTACATCTTAGCAACCTTTTTTCTTTCTAGCCTTTTCCGCTCCTCCTTTATCTCAACATCTATCTGTGCAGCTCACATTTCTCTCAGTCTTTGTGGCAATTTCCTCCTCATTTGTTATTTCTCCCCCCTCTCTCTGTCCACTCCAGCCACCCACCCTCTTTCCCATCTTCCCTCATCCTGGCTGTCTGTACTGCTGTCATGTTCGGATCCCCTCGAACACGGCCGACCACTCAACATCCATCAGTCCGCGACGTCTCGCACACAAAACCGCCTGCCATCCTGGACGACAGTCTGTAACGCCAAAGCATCCAACTGGCCGAGGGAGGAGAGGGAGGTAATGAAAGCAAGGGAGGAAGACAGAGAGAGGTGGGCTGCAGGCCTGTATGCCTTCATTAGAACGTGGCCTTGATCATGGATGCCTTTGAGGGAATCGGATGCCAGCGTACACCCACACACACACGCAGCATGTGGGCACCCTGGCTGCACATACTGACAGGAGAGTGTACATGTACAGGCGGAAAGCTGCAGAGACATTAAAAAAAGATCCTCTGTACCTATAGAGCGTCTCAACTGCACCTATACAAGCTGACACAGTTATGTCACACCCACGCACATCAGAGCAATCAGCCACACCGGCTGACAGGGTACTAATTTAAGACCCAGACTTAGTCCGGGTGAAGCGAGCAGAACTGGGTTAGGGGTAGAACCTGATTAAAAATACATCACAGGCCGTCTGCACTGCTGAGACAGTAAGCAGGCAGACGACAGGCTGAGCGTTCTGGGCCCAGTAAGCAACACAGCGGCGGACTGACCTACATCTGCTGAACCGAGCGGCGCCGCAAAAACACAACTGCATGGAGGTGATGTCAGAAAACATTATGTTCATCTCTCCTCAGTCACCTGCACCTACCAGTCATATACCTGTATGAATAAGTGCGTATATACTGTATGTTTACGGCATGTTAAACAGGGAGAGACATTACTAAACACTTCAAGCATTAAGTACTTTGAAATAATTTAATAACCAGAGCAAAAAACAGTGGCAGTACGTTTGTAAGTACAGGTACTCAAGTATAATTTTGAGGTACTTGTTCCTTACTTGAGTTTTTATATTCATTGCTATTTTTTATTTCCACTGGAGAGGGCCCACTTAAATGTCATATTATTCTATTAATGTTATTGACTCAATGTGTAAGCAGCATTTTAAGGGAATACTTCACCCCTGAAATGACCGTTTCTTTATCAATTACTTACTCCTGTGTTAAGTTGACTTAGCGAAGAAAACAGTGAACCAAGAATGGATTAAATTCTTGAATTGAAATCATTGGGGACCTGCGTTAAACAACAGCAAAACTATACAAAGTATTTGTTTACAACTTCTCACACAACTCGGGCAGTATAATCCAAGTCTCATTAATCCAGTCTTATGCTCAAAGCTCAAACAGTCAGCCCTTTCTGACAGCTGCTATTCTGCCGCTGCCTCAATCTCTATTTTGTTTGTGTTATTTTGTGACTTTGGTGAATCCAAAACTAAGCCTTTAAAACACCAAAATCACACAATAATACAGACAACCGATTGAGCCAGTGGTAGATCATCAGCTCCCATGATCAGTGAGGTAAAATTATAGTTTTTGTCAATGGAGGCTTTGAAGAGAGGATAGATAAGTTTCACTTCTAGTTCAGTTCCCCATTGAAAAGGGCTGACTGCTTGGGAAGTACTGAGCATATGACTGGATAAATAAGACTTTGATTATACCGCACGATTTGTGTGAACGCTTGTCTATGTCTGTAATTCATCAAGAGAAAAATATCCATTTTTCAATTCTTCTTTCACCTGAGTTTTCTTCACAAATTCAACGTAACACAGCTTTAAAGCCTGTGACTCCACACCTGTCAGGTAGAACTGAAGAAGCCTCTTGGATGAGAGGCGAAATGTCTTCAAGAAACTCAAGCAAATCCAGTTGCCTACGATACAGCACTTATGATTACCATGACCTGGACGACTGAGAATCTTTACCGACATGTTGCAAATTAACCTTTTACCCTAATGTGGCCTTAGCTGCAGCGTTTGTGACTATTACTGCATTTCAACGGCACAGTACGGCACAGCTCTGCTTAACTCAACTTGCTCTTTTTTTTCCATTAACAAAAGCTGTGGACAGTACCCGGTACTTTTTTTGGCAGCTCGCTTGGTCAAGGTTCCAAGCAACCTGAGCCAATACTTGAAGATGGAGTTAAAACACTGCAGACCACTAATTGGTCAGCTGGACATCCCGCACAAACCCGCCACTTTTAAATAGCCGCAACCAACATTTTTTAAATTCCCTCGACTCAGAGTTTAAAAAATGGCAGCCCACAAAACCTGGGCGTACACAATGTTGTACAACTGACGAAGTGGAGACATTCCTCTGGTTGGCTGTGGATCAAGGGTTCAGGAAGTGTCGTATTGAAAATAATGTCACCACAGTTTCTGACGGTGTCACTATGACAACCAGCAGAGAATCCCGCCTACACTGAGGGGCTACTATCCACAGTGGAAAACAAAACCAAGAAAGGGACCTGGTACAAATAGTGAGTTAAGTAAAGAAAGGCAGCATAAGATTGTGTTACTTTAGGGTTGAAGTCCTTGGACTCTTCTCTTCTAAAGAGAAAAAACACAGTGTCCACTTGGAGCTGCACATGTAATCTTTCTCTCCCATTAGTTTCTGTCTCTTCAATTCCCTGATCACCTCCTTTCCTTTTTCCCTCTGTATCTCAGTTCTTGTGCACTCTCTCTTTTCTTCCTCGTCACACCATCTCCCTCAGTCTCTTTGACCTTTTCTTTAACCTTACTCTCCACAGTACGATAAAGAGCTGTCCTTGCTGTGCCCACAGATTCCTTCTCACCTTCCTCTCACACACAGAAGCAAAAATGTCAAGGCCATTTCCTGGCCTCCTTCTGACAGTGAAGCTTTGAATGGCTTCGCACTGCCGCACACTCAGTGGGATAGTAATCGCAATTATTGGCTATTTTCGCAAGGGGTACATTATAGGAAATCACTCTGACGTAGATAATGTCATGGAGAAATGTTTCAGCAGGGCATAATTACGTGAGGCAAGGTAGCAGAAATTATTTTGACATAAATTTCTCTCGCAGGGCTCATAAATGAATCCGAACAGACACACAGGAAGTGCAAAGATGTAAAAAATTGAACAGTATTTTCAACAAATGTGTTTAGCCTTAAATAATCTAGCAGGAAGGCAGAGGAGAAACTTAGTGACACACTTACTGAAGAAGCAAAAGGGGGGGGGGGGGGGGGGGAGACAGTGGTATCCTCACAGTTTGCATGCTCTGTTGCTTGAACATTAAAGGGATAGTTCTGATTTTTTGAAGTGGAGTTGTATGAGGTACTGAAATATATTTATGTATCACATCAGCACGCCGCCAGTTTGGAGAAGCAGGCAGGAGTACCAAAGCAGAAACTAAGCAATGTATCTTATCTGTATGTTTGCACCTAGACAAATCAGTAACACTTTAAGTGCATGCTATAGAGGGAATCGCCTTGTTGTTTACAAATACTTCTGGGTAGAAAACCAGCAGAGTTTAGCTACATATATCTATCTATCTATCTATTTATATATATATATATATATATATATATATATATATACAGTACAGGCCAAAAGTTTGGACACACCTTCTCATTCAATGTGTTTTCTTTATTGTCATGACTATTTACATTGTAGATTCTCACTGAAGGCATCAAAACTATGAATGAACACATGTGGAGTTATGTACTTATTCCACACTACTGAAGCTGCTCCTCTTTTTGAAACCACCATGGAGCTGGTAATAATTTCGCTTTCAGCCATGCTTGTTGTAATAAAATATACATTTCCAATATGATATTAAAAAATTATACCAATATTATCATAAACAAGACGATATAGCACACCCCTTATATGCTATATTTAGAATATTTTCACAGATTCAGCTTGCGGTCATGTCTGTCTGTGCTCTAAACAAAGCCAACGGACTGCTTTGACAAAAATGGCAATTTTACCTCTCTGAACAGGGAAGCTGCCTCGATTGGTTGGTTAGTTTGTGTTACTTTGCGACTTTGGTGAATCCAAACTAAGCCTTTAAGTCACCACACAATAACAAAGTCAGACAATAACACAAAGTCTGTCGTAGACTAGCAGCTCCTGTGTTCTGCAAAGTCAAATTACTGTTTGTCAAAGGAGTCTGGTGCCTTTGAGGAGAGTATATATAACAGCTTCTGTTCCCTGTTTGAAATGGCCGTCTGATTGCAACATAAGCTTGGGACATGACGACCGGCATCTACTGTAAGTAATACACTGACTATGGACAAGTACCTCATAAGACCCCACTTCAAAAAATCCAAACCTCCCCTTTAGCTCCAATAATTAAATGAGTACAAAAATCAAAGAATCAGTCAACCCACCATCCCGACATGGTGAAGTCACGGTACAGCATCCTCTTCCCCACCTCCTTTCTCTGGACTCTCCTCGGGAATTCCAGATGTGTGAACTCATTCCCTAATAAGTGGGGCTGCATGTAGGCCTTTGATATGAAAAAAAAAACAGAAAAAGAAGAAGATTGACATACCCAGGGGATAGGAAAAACAATTCCAGTCCAGTCTATTAAGCTGGCAAAGAGAGCAGGCAGTGTAAGGGAGACAGAGCTAAGCATAGCCGGTGTCTCAACGGGAGGGGAGGTCAGTTCTGCTAATATCTGACAGCTGTGCTCGCTAGAAAGGAGCTGAGAAAGAATCTTTCTTACCAGGAACTGCAGTCGCTGTCTCTCTGACTCCGGCGTGAACTCCGCTGACATGGGGATGACTTCCCCAGCCCGGATAATGATAGCTCTGAGGGAGAGGAGCAGACAAAACAAAACTCGCGTTTATTTAAGCTGGGACACAGTTGCTTCTACGGGCTGGAGGGCACAAAAAGGAGACGCACATGCACGTGTCACTGCAAAGGTATATGAGTATGTGTATCTCACCTGCTGTCCCCAGCGTTGCCAACGTAGAGCTTCCCAAGCAGGTAGACAACCACAAGAGCAGTGCAGCCACCTGAGATGTTGTAGACTGCCTTCTCCTTCTCTATCTGCACATCCTAAATACAAACACACACACACACACACATTAATCCTCTGATGAGAGCACACGATCCAAACCCATCCTATGCACATAATCATTTTTCTAATCATCACAGCCTTCAAAAACTTTTTCCTATCATGCAGCGCCACAAAGCATTTAAGCAAGGACCTGATACTGAGTTAAATATTGGTACCATGATACTATTATTAATTATAGCACCATAATGAATTCATTTATCAATAAGTCAAGAAGCAATAAAACGGAATGGAAACCAAAAGGATGGGAAAAAAAATTGCGAGCAGCCGCTGGTTATTACACCAGTTAATTAGCCCAGATTAATTTGTTGCTAATTAAACCAAAAAATGATTTGAAAAAACCCATGATATCAGTTCATTAATTAGATGAATAATTAACCTGTCAGCAAATTAATCAAAACGCTAACATAAATTTGAACCGAGCGGCTCACACTTGGTTTAACCCCTTTATGCTCTGCGCGGCTGCTGTCGGCGCGCTGCTAACAGCTCCTGAGGGACTTTTAATGGCAAAACAGAGGCAGGAAGTTTTCCTGGGAAAATGGATGACCCCTCCGGCACCTCCTTCACATCCCTCCGTCACTATCAACAGATTGAGTGGGATGAAGAATGTCGGCGGACACGTTTGCAGCGAGGCCATCCCTAACAAGTTTTCCCATGAGGGATGTTAGCCCCAACTAAAGCATATCGCCTTCTGCTCTGCTGCCGACGACCTCCATCTGATTACGACTCTGTGAATGTGTGTGTTTGTCTACAGCGACTGTGTTTCTCTGACAGGAGACAGCAGTGGATTGTAGTGTAGTACGTACACTGTGAACGTAAATAAGTGTGTGTTTGTGTCTGGCAGAAAAGATGGATGTGTGTGTGTGAGTCAGAGTGCAAGTGCGTGCACAGGGTTCTGTGTGTGTGTGCATGAGAAGCAATCATTTGTGTGACTGGATGTGTGTCAACACAGCTTGTGTGCACCTTTTGTGTAGTCTGCACGAGACACAATTAGCTTGTGTGTTTGGGTACAAGTGTGTGTTTCTGAATGCCTGCACTCCATCTTCCTTTGCACACACATTCTTGTACCTGTATCTTTGTGAGGACTCTCACTGGCATAACGCATTCCTTGGCCCATTACCCTAACCTTGACCATCACAACAGAACCTAACTCCAACCCTGAACCTGACTCTAACCTAGACCTTATTCTAACCTGAACAGTTAAACCAAGTCTTACCCTATAAAGGGGTCTTTGAAGAAGTGAGGTCAATATCCTCACTTTCTAAAAATGTCCTCACTCTGTTGGGTTAAAAACATCCCAGTCCCCACTATGTAGCAAGTACAAGAACATGTACACACACACACACACACACACACCACTGTTGCTGCTGTACACATTTCTCAAGAGTGAGAGAGCATGAAGGAGTTTCGAGGATGGATGTGTGCGTGTGTGTTTGTGTGTGTGTGTGTGTGTGTTGGGGAGGGGGGAACAAATGTGTCCTTCACCCTGAATGAATTATGAATCCATAGCGAGCCATACATATTTATCCTCGCTGTATCCAATACCTCTTGCTGCAGGCAAAGTCTTTAATAATGAAAATGTCTGCATAAACATCTACACCTTTCTCCTCTCTACTTCCGCCAGGAAGAATCTAACAACGGAGCTAAATAACCAGCAGGCAGAGAAAGACGGGGAGAAAACCGTTTCTGCACTTCTTCAAATGAAATTCTTTATTGTTTCTATGAAAGACGGGGAAAAAACTGCTACGCGACAGGACTGTGAAATCAGGAATTACCAGATTTCACATCAGTCCCACATCACATCATATGACCACATCAGCCACTATCATAAAAAATAACTGTCTGTCAATAATCACCCAGCAAGTAAAAAGAAAAATCTAATCTGCCATTCTGGGTACAAGTGAGGACACGACAGAGGCAGAATTAATTATATTCCACTGAAATCCACTCACAAAGCCAGGCACAAGCTGAGAGTACTAACATACATAAAAGTACTGTGCAGTTCCAAGCAACAACCTGCAGGACTAACACGGACGCCATCAATCAATCAATCAATCAATCAATTTTATTTATAAAGCCCAATATCACAAATCACAATTTGCCTCACAGGGCTTTACAGCATATGACATCCCTCTGTCCTTAGGACCCTCACAGCGGATAAGGAAAAACTCCCCAAAAAAACCCTTGACTGCAGTTCCTTGAATGGCCACTTGAGGCTGTCTCCAAAAGCGAGTGAATCCTCATCAAAACAGTTTTGATCTCTGTAGTTAATTTTCCCCTTCATGACAACTGTACGTGAGTGAATTTTTATATAACTCACCCTCACTTTGCGTTTTATTAGGGCTTAAAGTTAAATCTGAGGTTACAAGTCTTTAAGTCCCACATTAACAAGGTATGAAAACATAATTTTTCCACCTCAGAAACAAAGCCAAGGTATGACCATTTCTAAATGAAAAACATGCAGAGAAATTGATTCAGGCCTTTATTTCAAGCCCCCTCGACTACTCTAACACACTTTTTACTGGCCTCCCAAAAAACACCACTGAGAGACTTCAGCTCATTCAAAACTCTGCAGCTCGGCTATTAACCAGAGCCAAGAGGAGAGAGCACATCAGGCCAGTCTTAGCTGCTCTGCACTGACTTCCTGGTACATTAAGAATTGATTTTAAGCTCCTCCTCCTTGTTTTCAAAGCCCTAAATAGGTTGGGACTGAGCTACATTGCTAACTCCCTTGTTAACTGTCTGCCTACAACAACACTGCAATCAACTGCTGCTGGTTTATTGGAGGTTCCCAGCAACAGCCGGGGATGCAGCCTCTGTCAATTACGCCCAAAGCTATGGAACCCACTACCTATAGATATCAGGGAAACTATTATTGTTAAAGTTCTTCTCTTGCTCCTCCACAGCACCAGTCTCTCACCCAAAAATGGTCACTTCTGGCTCTAAAACACCAAGATGGCGAGAGCCAAAATGCTGAACTCGAGGCTTAAGAACAGAAGTCCACAAACCAACGGATGACATCATGGTAACCGTGTCCATTACTTTTATAGTCAGTTCACATACACACATCTCACCCTACCAAATTACAATAACCGCCATCTTAATGCAGATTATTAGTTTCACTAATAAAATACAGAAGCATTTCTGAACACCACTTCACATCTTAACATCTAAAGTGCAACACACTCTGCCGCTGGCGCAGCGCCGTGGCCATCAAGTGCCGCCCCCCAACACACAATTGGCAGCGGCGCGCAGCAGCACCATCGACATTAAAGTGTATTTCCCACCCCAGCCCGCTAGGTGGCTGTACCTACACTAGTTACCAACAGTTGCCAACTGCTAGTAACGGAAGAAGAGGAGGAAAAACTTTGAGGCAACAACAACTTAATAATTTCTCATTAAAATTTTGAAAAACTTAATAACGTTAAGCATCCAGATACCCCTTTGAAAGCTGCAAATGAAACCCACAATTGACTAGCTTAAAACGTTTAGCTAACGTTTTTTTTTTTTAGCCTTTTAGCTAAATTTTTTAGCCTCAAATGTTATATAATTCCGGGTATTTCTCCACCTCAGTGATTTATTTTTCCTCATCCATTACCATACCAATTGCTACTGTCCAAAAACAACCACAAACAACAACAGAAATGGTAGGCAGCGCCAAATATCTTCTCTCCTGGCAACCGGAGTTGATACTACGGCAGCAAAGACGTACATAAAAGGCTTTTCTTGCAGTGCCGGCCGTGCTGGAAATAGAGCAGTGGGCTGAAGCAGAGCGGCGCGTTGGCCGGTGCCGGTGTGGGTTTGTTCATAGAATATGATGGAGGCGGGCGTTTTGACGCGCGGCGTATGGCGGCGGTGTGTGTTGCACTTAATACGAGGGGTCTTTAACTTTTTTCTTGCCAATCGACCCCTTGGCTGAAAGATTGATGGAGCAGGGACCCCTTACATGTGTAAAATTGAGTTACATATTAAACTGGGCCTACAGTAATGTGTCTAGTACTGGTGCATATAATACTAAACTATTAAAATAATAGTTAGTGACAGATTTATAAATGTGTACATCATATTTTAATGTTAAACATACATTTGGAGGGCACATTTATTTATGGTTGTTAGCTAGCTCACATGATTACAGCACAGGAGGATTCACCAGTAACAGTTATGCTCTCATCAGTGTTATTTACTGTTAACTGAATGGGTTGTTTATTTATGAATAGGATGATTTATCTTTGCTAATGATAATTTGGAATCATGTTAATGTGTATTTAAATATTTTGCATATTGTCATTATGTCACACATTTAAATTTTTGAAAATCACTTTCAGATACTTTCTAAAAACCACTAAGAGATTTGTTTGACCAATTAAACAACAGGTGTTTCTACAAAATGGACATAACAAGGTGCGCTCAGAGTAGATGTAAAATGCTTCATAGGTTGAGAATGAGCTGTTTCATTCAGCATACTGTAGGTCATGAGGGCGACCACCTTCACAACAATGTTCAAACCAGCTTACTTGCCAAAGGAGAAGAAAAGGTTCGACTGTCTTGGCAAAAGCTGCTGTTGAGTCACCGTACTACCTATGAACTGCAGGTCAGGCAAAAACTCACTTCTCCGTGCTGTTTGTTGTGCTCTCAGTTAGTGAGTTTACAGAATCAATGAGAGCCAGGGATATAGCAAAACAAAACAGACAACAGAGAACAGAAATGGCAGAAAAGGAAGTTAGAAAAGGTGTAAAACTGATGATGGACAGTGAGATCAACTGAATAAATCATTTTAACTGATTAGCAGTCACGTATCAGCAGCTTCTGAGGGCAACAAGGACCTTTGGGCAAATGCTTCAGCTAATGCTCCTTTAAAAAAAAGCATTAATAACCCACTGCTAACACACACAGTCACACACCTTGCCATTGCAGCTGTCAATATTCGTGCATTAATGGTATTAACTATAAATAGTGCCCTGAGATAGACTGGCAACCGGTCCGGATTGTAACCCACCTCTCACTGAATGACAGCTGGGATAGAAAATAATAATAAATATAGATAATGGATGGATGTTTAAACTACTCTTCACAATTCACAGCATGGGAAAAAAGCACACACAGATGGTGAATTTAGTATTAAATTGCTAAAACATTATATTGATTTACCTTCATTTCTTCAAGGTTAATGCTTTACATCAACATACCTCATGCTAACAGTGACTGTAACTTAAAGGAATAGTTCAACATTTTGGGAACTACTCTTAGCATTCTGTCTGGGCCAGAGAAGATCAACACCACTGTCGGGTCACAGCTTCAGGTGATTAGCTTAGCTTAGCATAACTAGAAGTAGTCAGAAGCATTTTCATGATATTGCAATAAAAAAATGCCTTGAAAACTGTATGTTTTGTTTGAACAGCAGAGGACGCATTCATACTAGTCAAGAAGACTGAGTCCCATCATCCTTTGTGCACAAGCCAAGCACTGATAACTGGTATCTTCACAAAGACTAAGACCCAATCAGCAAATGGAAAATGACTTAACTAAACATGGCAACAAATGACAAAATGACTAATGGGAACTTGAGACTGCGAATGGGCCATGTTCTTCAAGAGCTGATGTCTGGCGGCATTTCAGATTTTTCTGTTTCAAGAAATGACAATTATGAAAAGGAAACTGCCAAACACAAAACAATTTGCAAAGACGATGGTCATCTACCATACGAGAAATACACCAAACGTGAGAAGCCAATCACAACAACAACAGTCTACTGTAAGGAAAAAGCTTCAGTCAGACCAAAGGGCTCTAATAGAAGCATCTGGAGCCCAACTTCCACATAACAGTCTGAGAGATAAACAAAATAACAACATGTTTCAGTGAATACGTAGCCAGAGATTTAAGGCTGATTCCTGTGGTCCACAACAACTGACTTTGGAGGTTAGTAAACATGCTGGAACCCAAGTTTACCTTTTTATTAAGTATTAAGGACACATTTTGCTTTGTTTTTTAAAATCGTGATAAATGTCAAATCGTGGACATGTCATTGTGGTATTATCGTACCATGAGTTTTTGATATTGTTAGATCACTTCTTAGTAGTGTTCAAAAGTATACCCACAACACTTCTGGAAGTCACTAATTAAAGGAATAGTGCAACATTTCAAGTACATATTTGCTTTCTTGACAGGAGTTAGATGGGAGGTAAACAGCACTTCAGGTCCGTCTGGTAAATATGAAATATTTGCTTATAGCATAGCCTGGCTCAGTCCAAAGATAATAAAATCTGCCTGACAGCACCTTTAAAGCTCACTCAAACGTTACGTCACGTGATCCGTCACTTTGTGGATTTATACCGGGTTATGTACCAGACTACTTTTTCGCCAGACATCCCGAAGTCTCCATTGTTTGCCTGGCAACCTTATGGTGATGATACAATTCTACTTATACTAGGGCTGACCCCTAATAGTCAACCACATGTTAGTTAACCAGAAAGGTCATTAGTCGGCAAGATTTCATTGGTCATTTAGTCGCAGAAAAAAACAAACCTATATGACTGGACCATGTGGGAATTTAATTTGAAAGGACAGACACAGGAAGTGTCCACGCTCAGCAGTCAGACAGGAGTCAGGTTAATTTCCAGGGCTGGTACCTGTGGTTATTCCACAGGCTAGTTAATAACATGTCGGGCAGGAAATCCAAAGTGTGGGATCATTTTGAGAAGGTGAAGGACCAACCCCAGGTGATATGTAAACTCATCTTCATTGGTCGACTACAAACATGACGTATCATCTGAAACATGGAAGTAGCTACATGCCCATTAGCCCACAGCATCATTAACAGGTGGCTCGCTCAGTGTGTGACGTGCACTTGTAGATAAAATATAGGCCTATATTAATGAAGGTTCATTAGTACGGTTTTGTATTTCTCTGTAATGTAGCACAGTGTTAACAAAGTGAACTCAAACCATTGTGATGCCCCGACCAACATGTATAATTTAATCATTAAATTAATATCATAAACATGTGGGCGACTCGTCGACTAATGGCCCTTAATGACGACTATTAATTCTTAGAAGGGGGCAGCCCTAGTTTATGCAAAGTCTTGGGACCCATTGGCTATCCATGATAATAAGCCTTCAGGGGGAATGGTCAATATTCATAAGATTCGGTGTAGCCAACGGATATCCAGGCCAAGACTTTTTCCATGCACTGGTCCTTTAAGCTAATATCTATAAACTGATATCTACATATGAATGCAGATACTGTTTTAAAAAAGCTAATATAAAGCTAAATCATGGTCAGATGATAGCTGATGGATCTGGACATTGCATTTTAGCCAATGGGTTCTGCCTGTCCACATGGACTGTTCAAACATGACTGGTCAATACTACACAACATGACAAACGGAAACCAGGACGCTTCTGATACCAAGCTCTAGTTCTGCTGCCTCCAGATTCTGCAGACATATGCAGGAATCTGTTGCCAGAGATTAGTTGTTACACTTCAATTTTGAACAGATTATACAAACAAGGTATGTTGTGGTTAATTCTGAGCTTTATTGGCCAGTCAGACTATCTGTTTTCCTGTTTCCAGTCTTTGTGGTTATCTAAGCTAGCCGGCTGCTGAATTTTTAAAAAAAAAGCAAAAAAGCAAATTTCCCAAAACATTGAACTGATGCTAAAAAACTCATATGGTGCTAAGATGTCAAGCGATAGTCGGCATAAGTGTAGCCCAACCTCACACACACACACACACACACACACACACAGTACCAAGTAGAGAGGATCCAAATAAATGTTTTATACTAAAGAGGATCATATGAGGCTGGTGATCTCATCTCCTCTCCTTCTGTAACGGGCCCACCGACAGTTTGGCTTATAAGCCTTTGTCTCTGAGCCACGCATTATTTCTGATGTTTACACATCCCCGAGTGTTTATCAGGCTTCAGCAGCCACTCCACACACACCGGCCGCTTCCACAGGAATGCAGTGAGTCGTGTCAGAGGAGAATTAAAGGCGGATCCTGCTGATAAGATACAGAGACTGTGTGAACTCTGAGACAAAGATTTAGAGTGATACCAAACCTTTCCAAGATTCTCTGACACTTCCCATTTTCTTAAAGAATGAGCTTCATTAAAAAAATAAGACGGGGGCTTTAAGGGGTGAGATTCTGCCAAAATCGACTTTTGGGTAGTTACTCAGCAAAAGCAGAGGTGACAGTTTTTTACTCTTGCGGAAATGTCTACAATGTGAGCCACGTTGCATCTAATTTTACAGAAATGATTACTGAAATTAAAATAAATGACAGCTGCGGAGGAAAATAAGCACTGTTACTAGAGCCCATAGGTGAGGGAAAATGCTGTAACCACCTGGAAAAAACAATTAGTGAAGCAATGAGCAATGAACAGAAAATACACTGTATATGGCTCTCTGAACACCATCATTAGAAAGTTTTGCAAGGTCTGAGGGCCGCCGTGACATTAACTGCAATGTTTGAAAATGGTGGATTTCAGCACAATTCCCCTTTAAGAAACCGAGAGGACACAGAGGGTAGAGAGTGCAGATTCAGAGCTGGATAAAGAGCCTGAGAGGCATGTGAGGGGAGAGACAGGAGGCAGAGTGAGACATAGATGTTTGCTGCTCGGAGTCGTGGGCAGATCATTTCTGACCAGGAAGAGATGAATAGAGACGAACAGAGGCAGCATAGACACTACTGCATTGCAAAGTCAGAGTATGTACTGACTTCACAGTGTAAAAGCGGATCATAATGTTGATATCCTATAAATCTAAATCCTAAATTCTGCTAGAAAACCAGATTTCTGCGGATTACTGCCACGCTATTTTAACACATTCCATCATGACATAACAAGAATGTGCAACTGAACACAATCCTCATGAAACACCTCATCTTTCACCATAAATACACAACAGACCTTTCAATTCATTAACTGGTCCTTATAGAATCATTAATTACACCTACACATGCCATAAGTGCCTCACTACACTGTTCCCTTTCTATGGCCATGGTAAGAATAGGTAATTGCACACTACCATCTAGTGGTGCAGAGGTGGAAACACCAGGATACTGAGTAATTGTATTTTCTAATTAGATTGAACTGCACTGATCTAAGATCCAAGATCTAATTTAACCTCCCCGAGTGATCTCACACGTTCAAAAGAACTTGTGCAGTGCAGAGCTGGGTCGAGCATCACTAGGAGACTATTCAGAGTGATGGTTACGACCTGTTTCCAGCACCAGGGAGCTGAGTTTACAGCCGCAGGACAACAATATGTGGTCTGTGGTCAATCACAAAAATAGCAATATAAATAGATGCTATTCATTATTTTTAGTGATATACTTTACATTTTTATTTTTCTACTTTTCTTAGGAGCCTTTGTATTTGTCATATTGCTTCAATTTCTATATTTGTATTCATGAATACACTATGTATTGTATATGTTCTCAGCTCAAACTCAAACTTATTTATAAAGCGCATTTAAAAACAACTCACGTCGACCAAAGTGCTGTACAAAAGGAATAAAATTCACATACATGAGTAGCAACATAACTGTCAAGTACACAGCTCATACATTTAGAAACACAACACACACAGGCACGCATCGGGGGACTCAAATGCTAATGAATAAAAGTAGGTTTTGAGCCAGGACTTAAAAGAGTCAGTGGAGGAGGTAGATCTGATTGGGAGGGGGATGCTGTTCCACAGTTTGGGGGCAGACACAGCAAAGGCACGATTACCCCTGAGCTTAAGTCTGGAGCGTGGGACAGCCAGGAGCCCCAGATCAGCTGACCTGAGGGAACTGGGTGTAGAATAGGGGGTTAGAGGGTCTGCGATGTAGGATGGGGCATTAAGGGCTTTGTACACAAACAGGAGAACCTTAAAGTCAATTCTGAACTTTACAGGCAGCCAGTGGAGAGAGGCCAAAAAAGGTGTGATATGATCTCTCTTCCAGGTACCTGTGAGGAGCCTGGCGGCAGCGTTCTGATCCAATTGGAGGCAGGACAGAGAGGACTGACTGGTCTAGTCTGGAGTTGGAAAAAGCTGGATTTTACTACTGCATTTATTTGTTGGTCAAACAGAGTCAAATATCACGCCAAGATTTTTGACATGGGGTTAAACATAGTTATCTCTCTTGTTTTGTAAATTATCTCCTCACATGTCACGTCTGGTTTTACTTCCTGTCTTTGTGTGTTTTCACGCCTGTTTTGTCACACCTGTCTCTTTAAGCGGCGTTCATAAGGTCGGAGGTTCCGAGGACCCGACCATTAACTCGGGGGGAAAGTGCTTTGAACACATGGTCGGAGCGGAATTTTTCCCTCGGAACATCGTGCGAAGTGTAGCAACCCGAGGACCCCGAGTTGACGTGGCATGACGTTACAGCAATGGCGGCCCCCTTCGCTACCAGCGAGTCAAATAAAATGCATCTCAAAGACGTTTTTAAGCAAATTCTCCACTGCAACACGTAATTTGAACATTCCGTGTATAATTATACGCAAAAGTTGCCAACACTATACATTAGTAAAATGTCTTTGACCTCTTCATTGAGCCAAAAAGGCTAACAACATCAGCCCAGCTCCATTGGACTACAGCAAAGAGAGCCTTGTACAGCTGTGTTTGTTTATGTCCAAGGTCCAGTGTGAGGCAATGAATGCACTTTTTTCGGAAGTAGGGGCTTTACCGGGCTTTTCACGTCAGATACTCAGAAACTTCCGAGCCCTCTGAACGCAGCTTTATGGTGCGTTCGTTTTGTACTTGGAGGTCGGAAATTCCCAGTTCCCAGTCGGAAGTTTAAAGGATAATTTCGGTATTTTTCAACCTGGGCCCTATTTCCCCATGTGTATGTGTGCCTATGATTCATAGGTACAACTCGTTTTAAAATTGGTAAATGCGTCCCGTATAAGTTTGCGCATTAAAAGTGCCTTTTTTTTCACCACTGACCAGTTCAGATCGCCAGTGCTATCTCTGTAAATAGCATACTAAGCGTTTCCCTGACCCTTCACCTCCTCCCGGCTGTGTGTGACGTCATCTCGCGAGAGCTTTGCTTGTTGCCGTAAGAAAACAGAGGAGCCATGCTGAGCGCCACTCAGAGTGGCGCTGGTTGTCCCGGAGTACAGTTGAGAGTTTTACTGCATCGGTATCATGGCTGCATATTTACCCGATTTCAAGAATGAAGATGAGCCCTTTTATTACGATGGCCGCCCGTACTTATTTGAGCCCGAGTATACGGACGAGGAGCTCCTACAAATTGAAGAGCAGACGAGGATAGAGAGAGAGGGCCAACGAGCAGACGAGGGTGAAGCAGCGGCTGCACGAACGGGAATCTCTGAGGACTGGTGGTGCTCCTGTGGTTGCTGTGATTCCATGCCCACAGAGGAAGAATGTCTGTGTTGCAACGAGTGGGACCTGCTGCCCAATATTCATGGTCTCGATGTGTCCTGGGATGATACAGAAACTACCAAACGCTGTGTATCTACGTTAGAAGATTTCCCCCCTCTGATAAACAGGGCAGTGTTGGATACCTTTTTTCATGTGCCCAAAATAAATTGGAGGAGGCGGCCAAAACCACAGGGACCAAATGGTCAACTCTCCATCAAGTAAGTATAACTAATATGTCTTTATGCATGTCATACTGATACCTAGAATTGTCTCAGAGACACACATTTACTGTTGCATACTTTGCCCTCGTATATATTGTACCCTGTTTTCTTCCGGCAACAAGCAAAGCTCTCGCGAGATGACGTCACACAGCCCAGAGGTAAGGGAAACGCTTAGTATGCTATTTACAGAGATAGCACTGGTGATCTGAACCGGTCCGTGGCGAATCCTCCTCCCTCAATACTGAACCAATTTTAAAACGAGTTGTACCTATGAATCATACACACACATACACGTGGGGAAATAGGGCCCAGGTTGAAAAATACTGAAGTTATCCTTTAAACTTGAACACACCCTGAGATTGGATTTCCAACTCGGAAACTCGGAGTAACCGCATCAACACATACATACATAGTGAGTACTCTGCTAAAGTACTGTTTTTTTTTTAAAGATATTTTTTGGGGCTTTTTAGCCTTTAATGGATAGGACAGACAAGTGTGAAAGGGGGAGAGAGAGAGGGAGTGACATGCAGCAAAGGGCCACAGGCTGGAGTTGAACCCGGGCCGCTGCGGCAACAGCCTTATACATGGGGCGCATGCTCTACCACTAAGCCACCGACGCCCCTAAAGTACTGTTTATAGCAATTTTATCTTATTTGTTTTACATTAGGTCAGCCTCACCTGCAGCTTTCATCAGTTGGAGTGTATGATGGTTTTGAAGCTGTCTATAATCCGAAAGTGCAAGGGCAACAAAGGCTTTCTTGCGGGCGTCAGTGTTTTTTTCCAACTTGTCCCCCGTCATCGACTAGAATGCAAAAACTGTTGTCAACTCGGAGGTGACACCATTCCCACTTCCGACTTCCAACCTCCAAGTACAAAACGAACGCAGCATAAGAGGCCGTTTACACGTACACGGTGATTTTGATAAACGGAGACATCTTCCTTCGTTTGTGCCCTTCGTTTACACGCAAACGGAGATTTCTCCTCTGAAAACGAGTCTTTCTAAAAACTCCGGCCAGAGTGGAGATTTTGGAAAACTCCGGTTGCGCGTTTGCATGTAAACTGAGATAAACGGAGATAAACGGAGTTATAGGCAGCCGACAAGATCTTTTTGAAAACGGAGATGGTGAAATGTCCGTTTATGAAAATAGCCGGCGACGTGTAAACGGCCTGTAAGTCCTTCCCTGTTTCCAGAGTCTTTGCCTCACACCTGTCCTGTATTAGTCTTGGAGGCCGTTTACACATGGCCGGCTATTTTCATAAACGGACATTTCACCGTCTCCGTTTTCAAAAAGATCTTCGTTTACACTTACCCGTGTATATATACACAAGAGCATGCCAAACCTGTAGGTGGCAGTGTAACGAGAAGCTCAAGCCTTCCATGTATCCATTGTCACCATAGCAACATAGGTCGCACTTTTGACACAGGCGCAAGTTCCGGCGCATACTGTGACGTCGGCTGCCTATAACTCCGTTTATCTCCATTTATCTCAGTTTACATGCAAACACGCAACCGGAGTTTTCCAAAATCTCCACTCTGGCTGGAGTTTTTAAAAAGACTCGTTTTCAGAGGAGAAATCTCCGTTTGCGTGTAAACGAAGGGCACAAACGAAGGAAGATGTCTCCGTTTATCAAAATCACTGTGTGCGTGTAAACGGCCTCTTGTTTGCTCCTCCCTAGTGTTCCCCACCACACCCCTGTTATAAGCCAGTCCCCATTTCCCTCCTTAGGCCTGTGTCTACCTACTCCAGCTGTGTCTCGTTCTTGTGATTAGTTTTCTGTATATATATATGTATACCTGTGTGTTTCCCTTTTGTCAGTTTGTCCTGTGCTCATCCCTGTGTTCTTGGTGTTATTCCCTGCACTGTTTTCTGTCTTTTTAGTTCATTGTTTTATCCCATTTGATTTTCAGTTTAGTTCTGGTCCTGCTTTCATTTGGACTTTCTGTTACCTGCTTGATCTGGATGTTTTTTAATCAGCTGCATTAAAGCTTGCTCTTTGTTAAAACTTACAGCTGCCTGTTACTCTGCATTTCCTGAACTGATTTATGACAGACCTCATATTTGTCTTTTTTCCTGTGTGTTCTCTTTTGTTCCCATCCTTATTGAATGCAAAAAATGTTCATAAATAAAAAGTATAAAAGAAAAACACTGTATTTATATGAGCTGTAAGCACAAAAAGGGTGGAGCAGTATATTTATGCACAAACTCATGTTTCATTGAGGTCTATGATTATGGGATCAACTTGATTGTGTGTAATTGTTTCACTCTGGTCTTGTTTTTAATCGTTTAAGGGATGGTTTTCTTCTTGTATGATGTTCTTAATTCAAATTATTCATTTAAATGTGCTGACAGGCATTATGCTGTCATGGCAAACAATGAATTACTAATTACTACTACTATTTAAACCGCTTTGATTTCAAAACAAGAAGAGTGACTTTTAATCTCTCTGTGTAACCAAACATAAGATGACTCTTTCACAACCCAGCAGAGGACAAACAACAGAGACTGCTGATCGAAAAAAAAACCCTGATGTTGAAACTGAGGCCAGTGACCTTTGATCTCTTCCCCCTTAAAGCCTTTCAGGCAGGCCCGCACTGTTTTGATTGGCTTTGGTCTCGATCTCTTGGCCTCTGGATGAGTTAAATCTCCAGCATCCACTTACAGCGCTGCCAGATGGCTTGTGTGTGTGACCTGCAGCAGTTAGAAGGGAAAAGTACATCACTTCTCCTGGCTCTGAGGCTGTTGACTGACTGACTGATTGACCGACCAACACCATGTGTTCGAGAGGAACAGTCATATATTATGAATTGGAAAAGGACATGCACAGGGCAGAGCAGGGTGTGGCTTCTGGGGGTCCCTGAATCTATGCTATTCCCTAAAGAAATCTAATATAACTGAGTAAATGTTGTTCTGTTGACCTAATATTCAGTTCAGAGTATTGAAGACAACATTCACCTGGCAATGCTAGGGATCCTTAATTCGCAATTAAAGCAGCCCAGGTTATTATGTCATGGATTTCAATACAGCAGATTTGTCAGCAATTCTGTGAACTTTACTCCAGCATCATAAAACAAAAACAGGTTTCAAGATTAGTAATGCTTTTTACGCTGAATTCCTATGTTATATAAAATAGTAACATCAGACAGTGTTTGGCTCTTTTTAGGGGGCAGGAGAGAAAATGAGTCATCCTCAACATTTATTATCATTATTATTGCTTCAGGAAATATATGTGTGTATGTTCAGTATGTTGGCTTTACTGAGTGATTTTTTACAACTATCGTGTTTTTCCCAAACGATGTTCAGATTTTTAGGCATTCTTTTAACTCAAAGGGCTTGAAAAGTGGTGAAAATAGCGGCTGTAAATAGGACCCCCCTCCAAGTTTGGGCTGAGCCTTGAATATATTGACAATGTCTGGCTCTATGTGTCTATGTTATTATTATGGTTTTGGTACTTTAATTCACTCATTCATTCATTCATATTCCGTAACCACTTATCCTGTCGGGGGTCACTGGGAGGGCTGGAGCCTATCCCAGCTGACACTGGGTGAGAGGCAGGGTACACCCTGGACAGGTCCCCAGACTATCACAGGGCTGACACATAGAGACAGACAACCATTCACACTCTCATTCACACCTACGGACAATTTAGAGTCACCAATTAACCTGCATGTCTTTGGACTGTGGGAGGAAGAAGGAGTACATGGAGAAAACCCACACTGACACGGGGAGAACATGCAAACTCCACACAGAAGGGCCCCTCCACCCAGGGTTGAAACCAGGAACCCTCTTGCTGTGAAACGACAATGCACCACCACTAAAACTCTAATGTCGGCTTGATAGCTGTATAAACAAGTAAAGAAAGGAGCAGAGAGCTCTTTGCTGCTACCTTGTAAGCCTACAAGGGACAGTTAATACTCAAAATATAGATTTTGTTGTAGTGTCATTATGGGACTTAAGAGTTTAGATATGCAATAAATCAACCATGTTAGTGCTGTACAGTATATGCTGCAGAGTCACGTGTGCATGCTTATCTTTGTACACCAAAAGCAGGAAACTGTGAGGCTGATGTGCATTTTGCTTGACCGCCTAATTACAGCGAATCAATATGAATTGACTTAGCGAACAATTAGAGGCTAATGGATGTTAAGTAACCATGCCGATTCTTCCGTACGTGCACAGATACAGATAAATGTGGTGTAAACAAAGAGTCATTTGGAATTTCTGTATACAATGTGTAGCAACAGTCTTTACCATTGTGCAGTTTCTACCTAGTTCTGTCATGATGTGGGTGTAAAGTAAATGGCAAATGCGTACAAAAAAATTTTTTGATTGTATGCCTGCATTTTGCAAACATTACTGTGTCTTTCAAGACATACACATAAATGATGATTTAGAATGATTGGAATTTTAAGTAAAAGCAAAAGAAGCCTACTTTTTAATTAATAAAATAAATCTACACACCTGGATGATGTCATTCTTTATAAACCCTTATAAAGTTTTCAAACAATGATGTAGACAAGGTGCACACGCATTCTGGCAATGGAAGTATGGCGGACCACAACAGCTTGTCAAGCTATGCAAGGGCACTAACCACCAAAGATCGCAAATGCTACTTCGACAGATTGACTTTGGCAAGTGGTAACAGACCTCCAGATCTTTGCGGTATTCATGACTGGGTAGAAGTAAGTGGCCCAATATTCAGTGTCCCAATAAAAACACCTGTGGAATCTAGGGCACCACGAAGAAACTACAAGCACATAAGTCACTAGATGCTTATGCCAGGACATAGATTCAGAGTTTTGTGTGCTGAAATCAGAGATCCTTCCTAGTGAAGAGCCCCTTTTACACTGCCAGATTTTCCACGAATGTTGGGCCGTTTTGCCTGCAAGCTGCGAGTGTTTAGACACACACAGCCGGATTGGCGAGTTGATCCAAGGTGCCCAATTTTCAGCCTCGTAGAGTAGTCATATTGGTGGAACCTTTTTAGTTTAAACAGACCAAGGTGGCCTTCCGCAACGGGAGGGGCTGTTGAAGACTTGTGGGAGGAGCTGTTGATGATGCCGCATGTGCGAGCCACTGGCGGTGCATAAACAGGAAACAGCTGATAGCAGGAATTAGCAAGCAGCTAGTAGCAAGAGGGAAACACAAACTTGACAGACACTGTAAAGATGAGCAACTGGGGAGACAAGAAATTGCGCGCCCTCCTTGCCCTCGCAAACGAAGAGGCCATTAACCGTCAGATGACAGGGACGGTGAAGAACGGGCCGATTTACAAGAAAATCTCCGAAGGACTGACCAGCCGCGGCTTCCCTCCCACGTCACTGTTTACGTCACACGCTGAGGTACACGTTTTGTTACTTGCTCACGCCCCCCATTGCCCCGAAAAAGGTACATTCTGTATAAACAAAAGTAGGCAGGCGGCATTTTGCTGCACTCCCCGATTTTGTGTTTATACTGCCAATGCTGAAAAAAGACTGATTAGGCTTTCCTGCAAATTTGCATAATTCCTATCTAAAAAAGAGCTAAAGACAAGGATGCATGGGTTTAATCAACAAACCAGAAAACTACGATAGCTTGCAGCCATAGACGCCACCGATTGCTCTGAAACGGTCCTGAGCCTCTCAGAATCCTGCACAACTTGAGAATGCGCGTGCATCTTTTTGATGGCGTTGGCTGTAAAAGGGTCTATGTAGCCCGCCTATCAATTGTTTATATGACCAATAAACACAGATAAAATTTGACCAGACCTTCTCCCATTTGTCCAGGACACTGAAATCTTCCAGGACATGTGGACTGGCACTAATTTTTACAGAAACCCTGCTGTGAACTGTGAAGAATATAGTCCCAGATTTTGGGGCACAAGTGAGTAAAAAAACAGAATCCATGATAGTATCATTGAGATTGATCCGAGAGTGAAATTGTTATTTTTCTTAGTGCAAGAACAAGACTAGAAGCCATGAGTAAACATGTCTTCTATGCTCTGTAATCTGAGTGGTGTGCCTGGTGTTTTCACTGCACACTGGAGAATTGATCTAATACTTTATTTGCAAAAAGGTCAGCACATTCTATAAAAAACTTCCAGACTCCCACTTCACACCGAGCACACGCCTCTTACCATGTCTTTGAAAGCATTCTCGATGGCTCCGACCACCAGGCTCTCGTGTGAAACTTTCTTCTCAGTAAAGAAGCGCGTGGGCGGGGTGCTGGGTGAGCCCGGAGCCCCTGCAGCGCCGCGGAGCGAGGCGGCCCTGGTGAGGGCGCGTTGGGATGTCGGGGTGAGGTGGTGATTGATAGGCTCCTCCCCGAGGCATGTCGGGGGCAGCAGGTTTGGGGTGCAGATGATCTCCGTCACCTCCTGAAGGTGCAGGGCGATGTGGTGATGTAGAAGGCGGGAAGCCACTACAGCCGCCCCAGAGCCGGCGTGGCCATCGAACAACGCCCAGTAGTGCAGGGTTAGGTCTTCAGAGCTGTCCTGGATACAGATAAGAGTAACAAATAAATTAATCGATATATCTGTGGGGTGTAGTCAGCAGAGGAGTTATGTCATCAACCAACCATTTTATGTATAACTTATCCAGTGTGAGAATGATCAGTGAGTTTGTCGGCAGACAACACAACTCATGGCTTAACTTTTTGTAGTCACCAGCAAAAAATCTGCGTTTACTAGGGCTGTACAATACATCATCTTTTTTTATCATCACAATATAACTACAATGATAAACACATCACGAAAGACTGCGATATTGCACTCTGAATAAGTAAAAATTAGGGCTGTCAAAAAAATATCACACTAAAGAATTTAGTGCTGATTAATAGCATTCTGTGGTGCCCTTTGTCATTGAAGGCCACAGTGTCTTTGTCACATGATGGAGGCAGACGAGACGACGCTGCTAAATGGAACATTTGCATTTAAAAAACACCCAGATGGAACTGCAGTTAGGACTTTTCATACCATTGGATTATTTCAAGCCTGAAATATCACCTCAACCCAAAGCATTTAGCAGCGAGCCCGGAGGTCTGAGCTAGCACAACCTCTGATGCTAGCGCTACGAGCCAGCCTCATCAAGTCACAGTCAACCAGGCGACCAGACGCAAACTGAGTAAGTCTATCTGTGACTGACTGTTATGACAGCTTTATTGGTAGTGAAATGAGTGTCTTACAGATGCGGGTGTGGTTTAGGCAGGTGGTAGGAGGCAGGGTTGTCCGGTCCGAGGTAGGTCACGGGCTTGCTAGCTTTAATTGATGTGGTTTCAGGAGTCAGGTTTAGCTTAGCAGCATAACACTGACTAATTAACTCCCGTGCAAAATGGATTGCGATGGACTGAAGTCCAGTTTTGGTGGTAGAGGAGAGGGGGACAATTGACCTATGGCTAAGCCCCGCCCTCAAACACGATGAGCCAATCACAGTGCGTATAGCCATTCCCATACACTCGGACATTCTCTGCCTGGACGTCCATTGAAATGCATTACAGAAAGTCAGTTTCTTTCGGTTTTATGAGCTTTTTCAGAGATTTGAAGTTTAAAAATGGTCAAACGGTGTGCATGGGGTACATGCAAAATGCTAAATGCTAAAATGCAATGACTCATCCTTCAAAATGATAAAAGTGTGAGTATAATTCAAAGCTTCCTTTCTTGCATTAATACAATGTACTGCTGTGGTTCCTTACCTGGAGGGATCCATCCATATCAAGATACTGGAAATTTCAGGGGAAATAAGAAAAAGGAAATAGAGAAAAAAACATATTTCTGCGATATGTGACTTTTATCTTTGTTTTTATATTGTAGAATACTAGATAGTTTTTCTATATGGCCTCTAAAGGGAGAGGAGCAACACTGATGGAAGCAACTGACACAGCAAGCAACCTGTGGTGGGTGACAGGAGTAGATGTTGTGTAGAGGGTCACAAGCCAAAAAGACTGGGAACCACTGATGCATGTGTACTGTCTCAGTGACCAGAAGAATAGAAGGTCTTTTTCATAACCATATTGGACCAAGTTCAGACCCGAGTACGGCTGCCAGAGACTCAAACAGAAAGCTGCACGGTCCAGGTGTTAAAGCTGACATCAGTGCTTCACACATTGCCCGAAGTTTATGGGTGAAAGCTCCAGTCTACTGACACTGCGTTTGAATTCATCCCATACTGTAGGTGTTCAGTGAGGATGCTTTCATTCACCGACGTCTTCTGATCTTAAAGCAGCCTTCATCTTGGGGGGGTGCCAAACCTGGTCTGTGATGTTAATGTATGCTCTGGGATCAATGCCTAAATATGCAGGTTTTAATAGGCGCACTGATGTGTTCATCTACAAAGTGCCACCTTCCATGTCATGTTTAGACAGAGTGCCTCACACCTTTGAGTTTGCCGCCTTCAAAAAGTGCAGTAACTCTATGATCTTCCGCCGTCCTGGAGGAAAAAGGCCACGCTTTTTGCAGGTCTGTTAACATCCACATTTGACTCCATTCGAAGTCGTAGAGCATTAGTTGGTAGTTGGTTATATTTGCTGAAATTGTCACAATATTCACACAGCACCAAATGAGACCGATGATCTGTAAAACAAATCATACTCCTCTGCCTACTCTATTGCCTTGCAGCACTTCTAAGGGCCTTACCGCATGTGAATGAAAATAACCAATCAGACCCGAGGAGTGTCTAACGTGGCTGGAAGTCATGTCATCAAATTTAGCAGTGCTAATCAAATATGAATCAAGATTCTCTTACTGTATTGCCTATTCCCCCTCAAATGTTTTCACAAACATATTTTAGTGTACTGTCTAGCTGTATAATGAAAACGTTTGTGACCTGGCTGCCACATTGGAAACAGTCATGCTGAAACAAAATGCCATCCACTCATCCAGTCAGAAATTTTTCCCATTTTACAGCTTAAATAAAAAAGCTGTAAAATACGTTTCTGAAAACATACGAGGCGAGAAACAGGCAATGCAGTAACTAGGGTTGCCGTCTAACAGTCGACCAAATGTTAGTCGACCTGAAAGGTCATTAGTTTGCAAAATTTCATTGGTCGCTTAGTTGCAGAAAAAAAAAAGCGTGAAACTCTACTAGGAGCTGCGCCTTGTCAAAATAAATCAAAACCTATATGACTAGACCATGTGGGGATTTAATGTGAAAGCACAGACACAGGAAGTGTCCACGCTCAGCAGTCAGACAGGAGTCAGGTTAATTTCCAGGGCTGGTACCTGCGGTTATTCCACAGGCTAGTTAATAACATGTCGGGCAGGAAATCCAAAGTGTGGGATCATTTTGAGAAGGTGAAGGACGAACCCAAGGTGATATGTAAACTCATCTTCATTGGTCGACTACAAACATGACGTATCATCTGAAACATGGAAGTAGCTACATGCCCATTAGCCCACGGCGTCATTAACAGGCGGCTCGCTCAGTGTGTGACGTGCACTTGTAGATAAAATATAGGCCTATATTAATGAAGGTTCATTAGTACGGTTTTGTATTTCTCTGTAATGTAGCACAGTGTTAACAATGTTACTGATACTATTCTTTCTCACACCTTTAACTCAAACCATTGTGTTGCCCCGCCCAAAATATATAGTTTGATTAATATCGTGACATGATTTTTTGCAGACTGTTTGTCTCATGTATGTCATTTCGAATTTAGTGACAGTTTCAGCAAAAATGACAATTTACTAACTGTAGCTTTATATAATCAAAGTATAGACATAGAGTTGCTAGTACACACCTCTTATTATGCTGTAACACTTTGTAAAGTGAAAAAAAAAGGCTGACTTCTTCTGCAGGGACAGGGTTTATATACTGCATTTTTCTGGTCACTGAGTGTAGATCATTGCTAACACATATCTCTGCACACACTACAGCTCTGATCTTCTAAATATAGTGCAGGCAGATTCTACAACATGAGCCTATGAAGCAAGCAAACAGTGCCAAAAAGGCTCTACACTAGTATTCTTATTGGTCTAGTATCGCTGCAGTAGTGAGTCATGAGGTACTTGCATGAGTTTGCTGTAGGCTCTGGGTGGACCTGCGTAAAGTACTGGTGGGCTGAGGGGAAATTTTAGCAGCAGTATTACTTTATATAGATATTTCTGTGTTGCCTTTGGGAATTAAACCCAACAAAATGCTTTGCATGAACAGATGAAAGAACAATGAAGAAATCACAGAGTGCATGTCAAATCAGAATTACAGTGAAACATAAGAGGTAAACATCAGTGTTAAGTGGCTGCAACAACAGGAAAAAGCCACCACTGTTGTCAGTAACTGCAGAAGGCTACATGGCTGACTTCTGTGAGCAAATGAACTCTCATTCGCCTGCCCATGTTAGTGGCTGTCAAGAGCTGCTGAAGGCCGAGGCTGTGGTGTGTCAAGGACGCTGTGCTGTACGCCCCAATAAACTGCTGATGGGACGGGATGAGAGGACAGTGGGTCCCAACAGCAGGCCCTTAGGGACATTCAAGGACTACATCCACTGTGACCATTACCTGGATTTCATCAGTGAATCAATGCAGAAGCTGCCACTCTGTGATCAGTTTTAACACTTGGTCAAAAAGATGCCTCAGGAAATTAGCATTTGATTTTTAATTCTTAGACTTAAAAGTATAGGTTAGATAGATCAGTACTGAGCTCGGTGAATTAGCTTTTAGTTTTTTAATGTCACTTTTATTTTGTTTTTTTAAATCAATACCTAGAAATCATGACATTAGCAGCACACACGTCTTCCATCCAGTCAGTATGTGATTATTTAGGACAACAAACGGACAAGGGAGGAAGTTTTAACATCTCTTCTTGTGGTCATAAAAATGGGTCTGCAGAATGTCATTCAGACTGGAGATGGCGATATTTGTGGACATTTCCTGATGAACCAGACCCATTACTTTGACTCACCAAGCACTCCCGGAGGCCCAAGCCCTCTCCGTTGGGCAGGGATGACCTCCTGCGGGCCATGGGGGTCCGGTTGGGCGTGGAGCTTCCTGCAGGTCTCCTCTTGACCACCAGCACCTCACAGCAGGCCTGGTCCTCATTTAGTGTGCTCTTTCCTGCGTTGATTACCCTAAACAAAGAGGGGATAACAAGAAACAACAACAGGGAATTTAAGCCATACTAAAAACAATTTCAGTTAATTATATAAAGATAAAATAAGATATTAAAGAAACTGGAGATGTGGCATTAAAAAGCCACATAACAGGAACAATGCAGGAGTGTGTAAATGATTGTAAATGGTGATTGTGCATCGCTGCATTTGTCACTACTTTTTTGTTTTGTTTGTTAAATTGAATGCCACTAGTAGAAAAAAATGCTTGCCGTGCCTTTTTATAGTTGCCAGGCAACTTCCCCATTACTTCCTACCATTTCTCCCCCCAGTAATCAGTTGCTAGTTCCTAAAATGTTGAGGCAGAGGATACTTGCTGTAGCTCTGGTTGAGGGTGAATGGCTGTCAGCAAATAGTTTGTTGGCCACAGGTAAACAGAGATCTGTGTGCATACATGAGACCCCGAAAAAGAGGGTGGATCATGGGGAGTACCACCGGTTGTTTTTTTAAAATGACTCTGGGACAGTTTGACAACCTGCTGTCTATCATCGGGCCATATAGCTCTGGATATCGCTACCACCAGTTTCTCCTCCATTGTTTACCAACTGTAAACTTGTTGTCGTGACCACCACAGAGGGCCCGCCTCTCAAATCATCTGAATGGACAATGGGAAAAAAGATGACGAAAAAGAGATGACTAGGGATGGGATTTTAACGGCACTACTACTCTTATCGATCCGGTATTGTTTTTAAAGATATTTTTTGGGCATTTATTTGATATGACAGACAAGCGTGAAGGGGCGAGAGAGAGAGGGAGTGACATGCAGCAAAGGGCCACAGGCTGGAATCGAACCCGGGCTGCTGCGGCAACAGCCTTGTACATGGGGCGCCTGCTCTACCACTAAGCCACCGACGCCCCATCAATCCGGTATTTTAACGGTACTCTTATCGATACTTTTTGAGGAAGAAAAAAACAAATTAAGAACATAAATTCCTTTATTTTCTCAATTCTCATTATGCAACAAAATAGTTTTTTAACAAAACATTTTACTTTTTACAACTTGAAATGTAAAATACATAAAATAATAGTGTTGTCACGGTACCAAAATTGGGACCCACGGTACGATACCAGTGAAAGTATCACGGTTCTGAGTAGTATCACGATACCACAGCAAAAATGAGGCAGATGTGCCTTTTGTCATTTATAAAAAGATAAATCACTTTTCTATAATACATCAATGATATTTCAATGGAATAAATTACTTACTGACTTAATCATACTTCAAAAACAGCATCAATAAGTGATTTAACATAGGGGGGGGGATCAAAATAAAATAAATAAATAAAGTAAAAATCAACCAGCCACCCTCCTCCCCTGACAAGTTAAGAACAGTCCCTAAAGTGCGGTAAGGTTTGTGGACCATTACCTGCCACAAAGAGAGAAATGTGAACGGCTCGTTTCTCCTCTGACACGCCACATACCTGTGTGCTGCCACGGCTCAGCTGTTCAGGTACTTCTGGACAGTCATGACATCAACAAAGAGGAAAATGTTGGACCTGGAGCCGGACTTATCCGTCGCCGGTAAGCCGTTATCTTGCGCCGCGGAGCACTATGGCCGCCGTATTTGACAGGAATACGTACACTTTTGACCGCTTGGCTCTCTCCGCCATCGTTATCTATCTAAAGGTAGGCTACGAGCTTGAGTTGGTGTATGCGCTGTCTTGTGTGTGTGTGTGTGTGTGTGTGTGTGTCACTGTAACAACAGCCCCGCCCCCCTGCTCTCCACTCACACACAGCAGGCAGCCAGGGTGAGCAAGACAGATCTCTCGTCTTCAGGGAGAATAGCGAAAATTATGATACAATGACGGATAACTGACGGAGTTGGTGAGATAAATGTGCAAGATAAGGTTTATCTTGCAAAAAAAAAACAAAAAACGACTGCTCCAGTACCGATAGCAGAACTGTTAAGGTCAGAGCTTATCAATACTGCGGTCTTGAAGAATGTAGCCCCGGGGCTCGTTCAATATCGGGGTTCGGTACCCATCCCTAGAGATGACGTGGGGCATTTTTCTGCTCTGTGTTGAAGTTTTCCCAACTCAGGCAGTTCAGAGCGCTCTGGCAAAAACACCAGGCACCTGGAGCATAGAAACGCATGCGTGCCACAAAAACCGTGAGCACAAAGCTTCATTCTTATTAACAACAATTGCAAAAAGCTGCCTCGAGTTGCTAAAATGCTCTCTGTGTGATCAGGGCCTTAATGTTTTGATCTGTCATAAGCATTAGCCGCTCATCCACAAGTAGATGCACACTTCCTTCTTTATGGTTATACTGTTAATGGATGTAGCTTGATAGAAAGAAAGTAGTTCCTACATGAAACTGCTCACAACAAGGTCTGTGGACTGTCTTGAGTAACCGGGTCATGATTTCTGAAAAGAGACATTGCTGTTGAGTTTGTCAAATGTATTTTTTGGCACTCTGAGCACCACAAGCTGAGTGCCATCTAGTTCCATTTTATTGGAGAGAAGGCAGACAGCCGATCTCTCTAACACTCTGTAGCTCACACCAAAACAATCTATACTGATAAACAGCACTGCAGGTAAATGGAAAAATAATGCATTTTTGATTTTGGGGTGAACTGTCCCTTTAAAATGTTCTTAGGATTATAAAATCTTTCCCCTTCATAACAGTTTTTTTCTTTCTTTTTGCAAATGACAAAGAGAGACTCTGACAGATAAAATCAGCAGATACACACTTTAAATACACATTTCAGTTTGAGACCCACACATGAAGGAGAGGACACAAAGACATAAATACTACAACACCTGGCAGATGGTGCACTGCTGCTGCGAGCTGCTGTAGTCGTGGACGAGCACATGCTGCTTAACAATACTCCAGGCATTCTCGATTTAGCCACCGTCAGTCAGAGATGTTAGGTCAACAGTGGCCCAGAACAAAATGTGATATAAATATGTATTTTTGTGGAAAGCTTGTGTCTTGGTGGGATTGTCACTTTTTACGTCCTGTCCTAATAACACAGTTAAGACTTAGAGACTGTTAGCACGTCTCAAGTGAGATTCACATCAAATAAATGAGACATTATATGGCTACATGTTGATATGAGAGGCAGTCATTATTACTTCCCTGTGGAGGATCCTACGTAAATAATCCTAATTGGTCATGGGGATGAACATGCAGAGAACAGATCCTCCGTCTCCAGCTAAGAAAACGCTGTCAGTTGTAAAACCCACAGGATATTGACTGAGCAGACCTTCACTCAGTAAGATTGATTTTAATTGGAGTCTTACACAATGGGCTACTCACCACATCCCCATCCTGCAAACTAATAATAGCACACTCCCTGTAGTGTGTCAATAAGACGGGGTTAAAGAAAACACTTAATTTGCCTACACAGCTCCCCAACTAAACCCACAACTACTTATATAAGTATGAGGCTGGGAAAGATGCTCACTTCAGAATAGTGCTGAAAACATTAGTCAGTTAATCAATCAGTCCACTGAAACAAAACTATTATAAATTATAACAAATTTATATTTAAAAAATCATTCATGGTCTTTTTTATAAAACTGGGCCGTCTATGCAGTAGAAAGATGCAAATACTTTTAAAACTGGGAGAGAGAGAACAGTGAAGAAGGGAGGTAGAAAACCAACAACTACCAGAACGCACAGCGTCGCACTGGACCAATAAATGCTCCCGCTGGTGGGTGACGTAATGCGAACATGTCAGTTTGACATAATGGTGGCTGCTAACAGTCTTATTACAGTTATAGTGTAAGCTAAAACATTTAAGGTGAGAAATAGGCAACTCAGCAACCAACACATTCTCACTCAGACCTCGTCACATATTGACGTTAGGTCATGGATCGTCCACGTCCTGGTACGACGTTAAAGGTACCCTGGGTGCGTTGGTTATTGACGTTCTGTGACGCCATGTCAGGTTCCACCTGTTACATGCATTGTCCGCTTTCAAAAAACACTTCCATTTTCACAGGAAATTTAACGTTTACATACGTGGTACATACATGGTTGGGTCTAGACAACAAAAGCATGTAGTTAGGTTTAGGACAAAAGAACAGGGTTTGGCTTTAGGATCTTACAGAACGCGAACACCACTTTACCAGGTGAAAGTCGGTGTTTGTTGGACCCATCCACCACCCATCCCACCCACCTTAACTTTCGCTCTTGTTCCGCTGCGTTTCCCCCTGACGCCACTGAACGTCATTAAACTATAACGGCGACCACCTGCAACTCATTTGGTCGTTAAAGGATGGCTTTTTTCATCAGTGTCTGACACCGCAAGTCACTGTCCAAGTGCCGGATTTCGACGACTTCAGAGTAAGACTGGGTTGGTGGTTTATATTTGATCAGCACTGCTTAGTTTTACCGTTTGACCTCAATTTCAGGCTCACAATGCAATGCACAATGAACGTTAATACTCAAGTTGTCGGGATATTTGCTCATTTTGCCTTGAAAATGCCAACGTATCAAAATCATCCTTATCAAAAACCAGTCCTGAATCCAGTCTTTAGTGTGTTTGATGCTTATTTTTTAATACCCGATTACTCTGCAAACTATTTCCCACAGCATACTAATCTTGTTTTTAGATATCTAATCTTCCAGGCAGCAGTTGGTTTCAGTTCAAACCACAACTCTCAAGTGTTGTATCCAGTTTGACTTCTCCCACAAGCTTTTAAAGTCACTCTATGAAATGATGATATGGTCTGGAAAAGTAATGCAAGTACATAGTGTGTGTAATATGTAGTCAATGCTTTCCTTTAACTGCTTTCCCTAACTTCATATGACGAATACAGGTCACAAACTTCATGCACCGTGCTGCGTGTCTGAGACCAAAGCACTGCAGGGAGCGACGTTCATTTGACCCTGGAAGATCACGAGATTAACAACAGTCGAGCTTTCGAGCCTTTCATCTCTGATACGAGAGGAAAAGCCATCCAGACCCCGAGGCACGAGCTGTGTCCGAGAGCAGGGCTGTCATATTCGGTTACCTCATTTCATTTCTTCACATTTGGGACAATGGCATGACCTTAATTACTCCATCCGAGCTGTGATCTACAGTGTGCCTCTTTTTAGGGAATCTTGTTCCTTATTTTAATTTCTAAAACAAAAAATTGTTCACAAAACACAAGTGATTATAGTTTCTTGAGGTCAGGGTGAGGGGGCAGGATTAATTAATTTATTTAACGCTAGATTTGTTTCATTTTTATTGTCATATTGTCACTTATTGTTTGGTAATGCTTTTCATTTCGTTTTCTAAATGCTTCATCTGTATGTGTGTTATCCTGATGTTTCCTTCTGAAACTATGTATGCTGACAGTTTTAAATAAATATTCAAAAGAGGAGAAAGACCAAAGCAACGCAGCAGCAGCTGGGAGTACAGCAAACTCAGTTTCTGGTGTGGATGTTCCAGATAAAAAAGAAACTCAGCATTCAGAGGAAGGAGTGAAGTAAAAACAAACAAACTTGAAGATAGCGCTCCTGGGGGCGAGGAAGATGTGGCGAGCTCAGCTGCAGGCATATGTTGTGTGCACACGTAGACAGTGTTTGTGTAATAACTCTCACTACTAGAGGGAAAAGACAAAAGTTCTGCACTCCAGCTTTTTTTCATACCGTATGTTAAATCTTTCAGTATGTGCATCATAATCTTACTATATAATGACGAAAACTCTGTGTGTGTGTGTGTGTGTGTGTGTTTGTGTGTGTCTGTTCCACGTTTTTCTCCTCACTAACTTGGTCAATCCATGTGAACTTTGGCACAGTGGTAGAGGGTCATGGGAGGATGCGAATGAAGCAATATTACATCAATTGGCCAAAGGGGGGCGCTATAGCAACTGATTCAAATTGCAAACTTTGCCCCGTATGCTGTAGAGACATGAAACTTTGCACAGAGATGCCTCTCCTCATGAGGAACAAATTTGCCTCAAGAACCCATAACTTCCGCTTATATAGATTTTCCGCCATTATGAATTTTTTGAAAAACACTTAAAATCGATCTCTTCCTAGGAAGTTTGAGCGATCTGCATGAAACTGGGTGAACATAATCTAGGGACCAATATCTAAAGTTCCCTCTTGGCAAAAGTTGGAAAACTTACTAAAACTGAGCTTCTATAAGGCAATGAATATTGCGGAGGGTGTGGCTCATCACATAAAGGTGTATAACATCTCAAGGGTTTCACCCATCACCACGCAACTTTGTAGGCATATGACCACACATAATCTGAGGGGACCCCTCCATTATTGACCTCATCAAACAAAATGGGGGCGCTAGAGAGCTAATTTCTTATCTAGGCCTAACCGCCATATGGATTTTTACTAAACTTGGTAGATATGTAGAACAGGACGCCTCAAGGTGACTGGAGAAATTTAACTCTAATTGGCAACTGGGTGGCGCTGTAACAAGAGAAAAATGCTTCAAAATGGCTAAAATGCGACCGATCGCTGTGGCTCCCCCTGTGGACCAATGTTGCTGTTTTTTCTCTAATTTCTGGTATGACTAAGTCATGGTATGGTATGCTGTAGGCTACATAATCACTGTCAGTGTGTCATTCTGTCAGTCAGTCATTCTGTCTGTCCCACGTTTTTCTACTCACTGACGTGGTCAATCTATGTTTCCCATGTGAACTACCAGTGCGCCCCACTTTTAAGTCAATACAACATATAAACACTTTAACTATCTGTCTTTCACCGTGCTACCTCAACTACTAATGTACAGTTTAGCCCACTAAGTATCCCACTATTGGCAATGGTACTACTGTACTTTCAATAAAGCAATTGTACTATCAAATTCACAAAAACTATGTCTGAATACATTGCTCTTCTTCATGGGTTCAGTTGACTATTTAATCTGCAATTTCCTATGACCTGTATCCCAAACACACACCATGTGAAACTGTATGTGGGCAACTGTGTACTCAATGGGTATGGACTAGTATATACATATATTCCACAATACTGCTGCTTTTACACATTGTTAATCTACATTCACAACTTAAATGGTATGTTCTGTTTCCTGTTTTATTTTGAAAGTCCGTTGTTTGTCTCCCCATGTCCCGTCAAGTTTCCCGCCGCCCTGATTGTCTGATTGCTTTCACCTGTGTCTCATTATCTCCCCTGTCAGAGTGTATATAAGTCTGTGTCTTGCCTTTGTCCTCTGCTAGATTGTCTTGTCTTTTTCTGTCTCCATCTGCATTTGTGGGTCCACCATTTTGTCTGATATTTAGATCCTCCATCTTTCCTTTGCATTATTTGCTTTTCGTTTTAATTCTTGTATTTGCAGCTGTGCCTCCACACTCTCCCCTGCCACATCTCAGTTTCCACAATCAGATCATTTCTGATAACGATAAACATGTTCCTATGATGTGATGACGGCAGTGAGTCATGTCTCTCATTCTGTGGTAACTCGTAGTTAAGCTGCACGTTAAGTAAAGCTGGCGCTGAACTGAAATAGCATTACTGTGTTGCTGCTTCAGAGCAGTGTGGCGTGTTGATGTAGCAGAAACAACACAAGAACATGTGCCCGATCATGTGATTGAGCACTGGGAAGCTTTATATGTAAAGGGTGCTGCTCATGTGCTTCCTCTGGGCAGCTGAGTGTGACAGTGACTTAATTTAGCTCCTTTACAGGGTAAAAATATCAGCAAAGTGGAGAAATAGACTGAAGAAAATTGTCTTATAGATAAAAACTGAAGGATAGCATGCATAGTTATAGTGTTTCAAACATGTTTTAACCCTTTTTTAATCTCAGAAATGCATGCCCTAAGTATATTTAACACCCGCTTCATACTGTTAACACCCTGGAGCTGCCACGTTCTTATCCCTAATTAGATATTAATGCTGAGTAAGCCTTCTCACACATGTATGTCTGCTGACTTGCAGACAAAACATACAGAGCGCAGTGGGGGTGCTAGCATTCAGATTATAGACACGCATATTGATTAAGTATTGATCAGACTGCTGCTGAGGTTGCAGAATTATGTGTTACTGGTCCTGGGTCAGTAGAGGTAAAGATTGAGGGAATGAATGAGTGGCTGGGGAAGCTTTGTCACAGTTTATTCTTTAGACTCTGAGTGCCATGACTCGCATATGCCAAGAAGAAGGTCAGAGGAGGTGAAAAGAGGCAGAGGCAGAGAAAAGAGGCAGAGGCTCAAACCAAGCAGTCCAAACCAGATGACGTCAGTGGACACATCAAAAGGTCAAGAAATGATGTGGAGCAGAAATAATGAGAGGCTAGGAACCAACACCAGGTATAGTAGCCATGCAACTAAGGCTGCAACTACTGATTATTATTGTCTTAATCTGACTAACTACCTATTATTTCAGTGATTAATCGAACACTTCTTCACTTGAATGCACCCAAAGAATTAAGAAGAAGAAACAAAAAGCAGGGCGGCATGGTGATGCAGTGGTTAGCATTAGGGCCCGGTTAGCATTTATTGGCCAGCCGATTATAGCCATTAGAGAATAATCGGCAATTGGCCAAAAGTTGGCCGATTGACGCCGATGTTAACACTTATATTTTCATCACTAATAAAATGCAGGGAATATGGTGTTTTACTTAGAAATGATGTCCTTGTGTTACTTTTTGCACTATAACCTACCTCTTAAATTGGCAATGATAGGAAGAACTCTGGTACTGTGAACATACATGTGAATGTCTTTATTCATATAGACTTTGCATGCTTATTTTATTTCCCAGAGGTTTACTGCCTTTTTGCACATCATATTTTTGATTTATTTTGTGTTCAAATTGTTCATATGCTGCTTGTTCCACACAATTTCTGATAATAAAAGTATCTGAAAGTAGTAAAATGTTCTTCCTTCAATTTATATCTTTGTAAGGAGTGTTTGAACTATATTTAAGCTATCAAAAGCAGGTATTTCGGGGGGTTTTAAATTGAAAAACGTAAAAATTTAATCGGCCGATATATCGGTTATCGGATTTTTTTATTCCATAATATTGGAATTGGCATCGGCCCCAAAAAATCCATATCGGTCGAGCCCTAGTTAGCATAGAGGTTTCCTGGTGGGAGAGCCCTTCTGTGCGAGTTTGCATGTTCTCCCCGTATCAGCGTGGGTTTCCTCCAGGTGCTCCAGCTTCCTCCCACAGTCCAAAGACATGTAGGTTAATTGGTGACTCTAAATTGTCCGTAGGTGTGAATGTGAGTGTGAATGGTTGTCTGTCTCTATGTGTCAGCCCTGTGATAGTCTGGCGACCTGTCCAGGGTGTACCCCGCCTCTCACCCAATGTCTGCTGGGATAGGCTCCAGCCCCCCCAGGACACCAGGAA
Organism: Epinephelus lanceolatus; assembly: GCF_041903045.1. NCBI lineage: Eukaryota > Metazoa > Chordata > Actinopteri > Perciformes > Serranidae > Epinephelus > Epinephelus lanceolatus. The sequence goes on from NC_135738.1 coordinate 10,650,684, forward strand.
TGAATGAACAAGGAGCAAGGGACACTCAAGTTTAAAGTGGTAATGGCTATTAATGAAGTGGCCTTTAATGACTTATGTGGGCACCAACCTGACTGGTGACTGGTGAGGATGTAAGCTAGAAACATTACAAATTACTGAGTGTACCACAAATATTAACATAAGTTTACACTCAGTGGCCACTTTATTAGGTACACTGGTACAATCTAATGCAAACTATTAAACTGTTTTGTCATAGAGTTTACTTTTAATATGGCTATAAATGTTTTTTTCTGTACACTGTCATTGAGGTTTTAATTTAAGTATAAGTTTTACTGTTGAGGCCATATCTAATGATGGTGTTGTCCTGGACTGCATTACACACACAGGTGTTGCTAATATTCTGCACTCATTATGTGTGGAAATGGGAAGGACAAAAAATTAGAAAGACCCTTCATTAGTAATCATAATCAAGTACACCACCACAGGACCTCACTTATATGACAGTAGCTCAGTCCATTGGGGACTTGGTCCCTGTCTGGAGTGTGGCCTGGTAGCTGGAGAGGTGCCAGTTCACCTCCTGGGCACTGCCAAGCAAGGCACCAAACCCCCAACTGCTCATGGGCAACCCCCTCACTCTGACATCTCTCCATTTTTTTTTTTTTTTTAAGATATTTTTTGGGGCATTTTGCCTTTAATGGACAGGACAGGTAAGCATGAAAGGGGGAGAGAGAGAAGGGGGGATGACATGCAGCAAAGGGCCACAGGCTGGATTCGAACCCGGGCCGTCGCAGCAACAGCCTTGTACATGGGGTGCCTGCTCTACCACTAAGCCACCGACGCTGACATCTCTCCATTTAATACATGTATTGCTCCTGTTTGTGAATGCGTGTATGTATTTTGGGCCTGTGTCACCACTGTGTAGAATTTGCTGTATTGATTTGGACTGGTTAGCACAGGTGTACCTAATAAAGTGGCCACTGGGTGACTTGACATTTTTGAGTTTGAGAATGGAAATATTCACAGTGAGGTCGACCCCTCCAAATCTGAAAAGACTTCCTGGAGAGAGCACGCCTGACTGAACTCAACTGAAGCTGACATCTGGAGCAGTTTCCTCCTCACCTCCTGAAGCACCAACTAACACGCAACATAGACGCTCTATGAACTGCACACAAACAGTGAACTGAGTGCACATAGGAGGGAGACTCATCATTACTGCTGGTGTGCATGATGGGTGGAAAACAAGTAGAGAGAGGAGAGCAGCGGTAAATGTAGCCCGTGTCTACAAAAGTGGGGCCTGTAAGTGGAGATGAGAGGAGCGGTGAACAATACTCACTGATCCTTTCAAATGATCGTGCTCACTGGACCCGACAGTGCAACCACTCGGAGACGGTACATCAGAATCCTTCTCATAAAGCTAGAGAGGCTCTTCCTGTCTCCACAGGGAGCAGCACAATAACCCAGGATAACCTCAGCAAGCTCAGAGAGACCACAGACAGGCAGGCAGGGGTATGAAGGAGGAAAAACACTGTGCAGACTAGGAATGTGCTGTTCAGCCTGCATGATCCTACACTTTGATATTAAACTCCACTGCTAATGATGCTGACATGAAGGAATCTTTTCATATAATTGATGACGTGGAAACAGTCAGGATGCTGATGTAAAACAAAATCTGTCAAATAATCTGAGTATGCGTGTTAAATTTACCAAAATATGGCTGCATACACACTCTTAACCATGCTGGGGTATAAGTCTGAAGAGGTGGGTTTTGAAAGCTGACAGTGTGGCGGCATTTTTTTTATATGGTTCGGTGGTGAGCTCCACAGAGACTGAAAACGCCCTGTTACCTCAGGCTCAGCACTTGGTCCTGGGGATTTGAAGGAGGTTAGCATCAGCAGAGCAGAGACAACAAGAGGGGGAGTGCTGATGGAGGAGGTCAGAGAGATATGGAGGAGCCAGGTTGTTAAGGGTCTTGTAAATGGTGAATAGAATCTTGAAGTTTATCCTGTGTTTAACACTTTTAAACCTGGAGCGACATCACTTCTCTTGTATTGTTTTCAGACACCTTTTGCAGGTATTTTTTTCAAAAACATGGTGGAAAAAGGTAATGAGCAACTTGGTAAGAAATGTTACACAAATTGCAAAAAAAAAAAAAAAAATTAGAGAATTATTTTTAAAAAATAGGGGAAAAAGAGAAAAGCTAGGGAAAACGATATTCATTATTATTATTAAATTTTAAAATTATGTTACACAAGTATTATTATTTTAAGATTCTCTCCAGGTCATTTCCTTGATTGTTTTAAAACTTTCTTTCTTTCATTTCCTTGTTTTAAATTTTATCTTTTTACCACTTTCTTCCTCATTTTTTGGGTCATTTCTTCTTAAATTGCCTTCTTCCCATATTTTTAAAAGAAATCAAGCCAATTTGCTCAGATTTCAAAGGGTTAAACGGGAGTCATTGGAGGTCACGGAGGATTGGGGTGATGTGGTCATGTGGGCAGATTCTGGTAACCTGGCGGGCAGCAGAGTTCTGTACATACTGCAGTTTATTGAGGACAGTGGTTGTGGTTCTGTAGAGGATGCTGTTGCGGTAGACAAGCGTGGATGTTACAAGTGCATGTATGAGTGTTTCTGAGGCGGGCAATATTGCAGAGGCGAAGGAAGGCTCTGGTGTTCTGGTGATGTGGTTGACATGAGGCAGGAAGGTGAGGGTGGGGTCAAAGTTGGGCCGCCCCCAAATAGTCTACCAAACGTTAGTCGACCAGAAAGGTCATTAGTCGGCAAGATTTCATTGGTCGCTTAGTCGCAGAAAAAAAAAAAAACAAGCATGAAACTCTATTAGGAGCTGCGCCTTGTCAAAATAAACCAAAACCTATCTGACTGGACCATGCAGGAATTAAATTTGAAAGGACAGACACAGGAAGTGTCCACACTCAGCAGTCAGACAGGAGTCAGGTTAATTTCCAGGGCTGGTACCTGCGGTTATTCCACAGGCTAGTTAATAACATGTCGGGCAGGAAATCCAAAGTGTGGGATCATTTTGAGAAGGTGAAGGACGAACCCAAGGTGATATGTAAACTCATCTTCATTGGTCGACTACAAACATGACGTATCATCTGAAACATGGAAGTAGCTACATGCCCATTAGCCCACAGCGTCATTAACAGGCGGCTCGCTCAGTGTGTGACGTGCACTTGTAGATAAAATATAGGCCTATATTAATGAAGGTTCATTAGTACGGTTTTGTATTTCTCTGTAATGTAGCACAGTGAAGAGGGTGAAGAGCCTGGTGACGCGAGGCTAGGTTGGAGCCATCAATATTGAGTGAGTATTCCTGGGTAGGGCAGGTAAGGGAGTGTAGGCTGATGATTAAGATTTCCGACTTTGTGTTCAGATCACCGAAACACATGATAATACCAGGCTTACTAAGCATCAGGCATTAGACCGCCCCCAAAATGCTAGTCCAGCAGCTGTAACCAACAAGTCTTCAAATGCACTGTCTTGTCGAATCAGGTCACGTCAAACTTTATTGCTGCAGGCGGAGTATGAGCTCCTACCTTCAGGCTGTAGATACAGAGTTCTTGCACAGCAGACAAAATGATAGAAAGTCTCTTTTGTGTGTGCAGCAATTAGTAGCCTGAATTCACACATGTGATCCCAGCACCGAGGCACTTAACATACAGCATTCAGCTTTTTTCTTGCACTGTTTGATTTGAAGAGATCTTACATTCGTACAGTTTGTCCTTGTTATCTGCCTCGTTTGTTCCATTATGCAATCAGGAATGTGTTTGTTTACCTGGCTGCAACCAAATTTCCCCCGGTGGGATAACAAAGTTTGAATGCCCTATCTATCCTGACGTTTTATCAGAGAGACCCCTTGGTATCTGACCCTGTTACCCCTCACGTCACATCATCTCACATGGGCTCAGGTTCTCTGTGCTGACAGTGAGACTTCACAACAACAAAGCCCGCTGGTCAGCCAGCTGTTGACAAATCCCCAGTATGGATCAGTCCTGGCTGATGCTACGCCAAGCTGGCGCACGCACACAAACACACACACACACACACACACACACACACATACATACACTTCTGGCAGCAGCATCACATCTCCTCATGAAGTAGGGCTGGTAAACTGATCCTGTAGAATTATACATCCTGTTAAAATATGTTGATTTTTAATGGACACTGAAACCTCAGTAAAATAACTGTGTGGTTTCAGTAATTGGGGCTGATAATGAAATACACAGTTAGCAAAAAATAAATTATGCAGCCTACTTTAGAACATAAATGAGTGGGTGATGGTTTCTCAGAAGCGAATTATCGTCCTTTCTTTTCCGCCTTGAGATTAAACATTCTTCACAGCAGATTAGCATGAGGGAGCAAAGCAGAGGGTGTGTATGAGAATTACACAATTTCAAAGGATTTGCTCACTCTGGAGGCAGAGACCATATAGATCTCTTTTAGTACTGAAACAGCCAATCAATTAGTCAATCAACAGAAAATTAATGAACAATTTGAAGTATTTAATGAAGCAAAAATGGCAAATTTACTCCGGTTCCAACTCCTGAAACATGAGGACTTTGCCTCTGTTTTTCAGGGTGTCTACAGGTATCCTTTGAAGACCCTTTCAAGACACCTTTTGACCAAATTTAGGACATATTTTTGGACAAATCATGTTTTATTTGTTGAAGCATTGCAGGTAAGCATTAGCCTGGAAATCCAGACCCAAATCTAGAAAGATTTAGGGTCTGGCTATGAGTAATGCAAATGGCCCAACTCGAGGGGCGGCACCAAGCATGCATTTGAAAATATCACTGCACGCAATTGGATAACACTACAACCAATCAGAACAATACACAGGGTGACGTATAGGCTTAGCTACCAGCGGAGCTAACTGGTAGATTAGACTCTTGCCGTATCTGGTCGGCAAAACAGCAAAAACATCCTTCTTGCAAAGGAAAGATTCGAGCGCCGTCTTCTGTTCCTCTTTTAGAGAAAAAGCCAAGTCTAACTCGTTCATTGTAGCTGCCAAAGCCGTTTCAAACAACTGGTGTTCATCCGTAGCCATCTTGCAATGTTTACTGACGGATTCCGGACTTCGTCGTCGCAGCTCTGTCGTCATCTGTTTAGCTCGCCTATATCAGATACACGGATGTGATTGGTGCAGCTCGGCTCCAACGGCATGGGTAATGAGCATCATTACTGATTGTCAGAGTGACTCGCTGAGCAAATTCAAATTGTGCTCTTGCGAGAACTCTGGATTGCCAGGGTAGGTAAGCATTGCAGGTAAGTAGTATGTGGTCTTGTGTGTATGTAGGTGTTATGTAGGAATATGGTTATTAGAGTGAGTTAAGTTGATCTACATTTTGCCAATAGGGAAGTGGAAGTGTGAAGTAAAATGACAGTATTATAGTTTTTAAAGATTTCTGACAAAAGAAATGTGGACTTTTGAAAATCTGAGGATCATTTGGTAGAAGGACCTAGGGTTTGAATTAAGCAATGAGGAATGGTCAAAAAACTATTAAATACTGGGGAATATATAAAGGAGGCAATGGGGGGAAATTGCCTCAGTATATATGAATTCATAGGTCTTACTTTACTCTTGCTAGTTGTAGTTGTACAGGGCGGGTCTACTGGCTAATAATTTATGTTGGAACATTTCTACATGCAATCTGGGAGTGTAAACTGGTTAATCCATTTTGGGAAAAGGTTGTAGATCACACAGGGAAGTGGCTGGATATGACAGTAACAAAATCACCAAGATTATGCCTTATGGATGACCAAACAGAATTACCGAATGTGTCAAAATATGAGCTTGTTGTGATAAATGTAGGAATTGTCACAGCTGCTTAAGCGATCCTCAGATTCTGGAGGACTACATCACCTCCAGATTTTGGAAAATGAACGGAATCTATGTTAGAAATTGTGTCACACGTATCAGCAATGAAGTTGAAAGTTTTAAGAGGTCATGAGCAGGCTTTTTTTGTCTGTAATATGTCTGTTGAACTGTCACAATGTGGTGTTTAGTTGTACCGCTGTGGTTACTGTATTACTATTATGGGTACAAGAATGTGTAGCTACCAGGTGCCTGTGGATATGATGAGTTCCAATAACAGTACTGTCAGTTTGTTCAGATTCAACTGACCTGATAAATAAAAAAAAAAAAGAAATGTGGACTTTTACATAGAAAAGCTTTACTCCTTTTCACAAAAAGAAATTAAAGGTGTATAAATGAAATTAGACAAAATGTCTGTAGTAGTTAAGGCCTCACAACCTGGACACCCTGTTTTTTTGTGTTTAAACATCACAGCAATTCAAAAATCTTAGAGTTTTAGACTGTTAATCAGACAAAACAAGCAATTTAAAGACATCAACTCCAGCTCAGGAAAATTGTTCTGGACATTTATTTTTACTATTTTCTGACATTTGATGCTGTAAACAACTAATGAATGAACAGGAAAAATAAACAGTTTTATTGAAACTTTTTAGTCGCAGCCCTCGTCTTCCTCTCCTTGCTGCTAAAATGTTACCCTGTCCTTTTGACGTCTTGTAAACCAAGAACAGTTGCCTGAGGCAGTGACACTGACCTGGTCAGCTGTGTCGAAGCCTTGGCTGACTTAAGATGACAAGCACTTGCACATCTACACTGGGTTCACGGCAGGACGGCTGAAGTTGAAACACTAGATGCAAGCAGATAGGGGGGGAGTTTCTGCACGCAGCGTTCTTACTGAACGTCTAACATCATCGATTAAACAATTAACCTCAAGGAAACAGGCGCTCTATCATAACATCCTATCAGCAGAAGATGATAAGAGTTTATGTCGAAGGAAAACACAGAGCATACTAACTCTTTTTTTGTGAATTTACAAATTCAGGACTGCTGTGTCACACTCTGTGTAGTTAGGAGTGCCTCAAGGACTGATGTGTGACCTCTATAGTTATGAGGCAGCAGCATCACTGACCACCAAACCACCCAGATACTTCATGTGGAGATGTATAAAGTGATTGTGCTCTCAGGCGTCAGACGATGATCAGAGCAAGAGTTAATCCTATTTTTGAGTTACGTTCTGTCCAAGGTAAATGTAAACTACATGGTTTTGTTTGTATAGTGCAGGTCTTGTTTTAGCCTGAGGGGGTGTACAACATGCTGCTCTCACCAGCATGCAAATTAAATAACTCCTCTCCTGTTTGTTGCTGTTAGAAAAATATTCCACCATGTCTGCATTTTCTCATGTCCTGCCATTTCTTTGCAGCTGCACCCCCCATACTAAAGCCACAACTTGCCCTTTCACGAGTCAAACTGCTGCACTGCATGCTCTTTATAATATGTCCTTTTAAAATTACAACGCAGCCAGCTTATTACATCCTTGGCAGGAGGATGCGGGGAAGCCAAATGGACTGTGCACGCCCAAACATAAGATGTGATATCAATAATACAACAGATGATCTCAGGTCCGGCTGTGATCCTGCTCTCGGGCCGTCAAGTGGAAGGAGGATGACTTTGAGTGTGTGACAAGGCAAACACTGAACGAACAAACACTTCAAAGCTGCTGTTCTTCAAGTGATTGCTGTGATGTGGTTACATCTGGAGAACAGGGTCAGGTTTTACTGGCTTTTCTGGGACAGTGTTAATACTGTGCACACAATGAAGCAGTGACACAGGTGAAGAGGTGACTGTGCCAATAAAACATGTTACTGCAATTAAAAAAACTACACATAGATCTATACTGCCCTCTTTTACAGTGGGTCTGCACCACCTTACACAATCACAATAATAAAGCTGCCTTTATGGCCTAGATTACAGCGACCTTATCTGTTTGGTGGATGTTTGTGTCCTCTGGTGGTGTTTATACTGTGATGTAGGCTCCTACTGAAGGAATATGTGGGCCAGCTGCAGCACCTTGGCCTATTTTTATTCTCACACACACACATGAATCCTGACATGATGTTATTATAAGCGCTTATATTTGCGCCTTAGCGGTGCGGGGCGGACGCGTTTACTTCCAGAGGATGCTGTGCAAGAAAAGATGGACGCATACAGGTTACTTACTCTGCGTAGCCGGTGGACCACGGCAGCCGCTTGGTCTCCTTCAGGATGAGGATCGGTCTCGCAATGTGATCCGCCGAGCACTCTATCTCGTCCGGAGACAGTCCCAGGAACTCCGGTCTGCTGTACGGGTATTTCAGCGGCAGATCCGAGCCACCGGGATGGTCACCGTTGGAGCCACCGGCCATCATACCTCCCATAAAATTGGCCACCGCCGATTTCACCCGCGTGAGCATGGTCCTGCTGCAGCGTGGGTCCAGGCGATGCGATTGCGTGAGCTTCCCCCCGCCCGACAGATCCTCCCCGCACGGCGACGCAGTTCCGCGGCGTGAAAGGTGTAGACACAGAGCGGCCGTGAAGACTCATTCAGCCCAGCAGCTCCCTCGGTGAACGCGGAAATAAAAAAGCCACAGAGACACACAGAGGCAGAGCTGCACGCTGGTCATGTGACAAACCGGTTGCTGCTGGTGGATTTGGTCGCACTGGCATCTCAGTGAGCAGCTTAGTGTTGACAGTGCTGGAGGTCAAAGGTGCGTAATCCCGGAGTGACGATTACCTCCTGGGCAAGGTGCAGGTGCTGTCATCAGAGGGCTGACACATACTCGGAAAAGTGGGTCCTCAATCCAAGGCCGTAGCCAAATCTGCTGGGGGGTCTGAGGGTCCCCCACCACAAAGAAATTAAACATTTGAAATATAACACATAGAAATATGTAATAAATGAAAGCTATTACTATTATACTGTTTTTATTATACTGTTATTACTGTCTGCATGAATAACACAAACGGCACGACGTAGCCAAATTCACATAGGTCTCATTTTGGCGCCCAGACCCTGGGTGCAATCCAAATCATATACTTTTTCCTTTACTTATAGTATATACTGCAGCTGCCCTTAAAAAAGTGTGCACTGGTGCATGCAGTATGCACACAATCAGGACATTCTACTTTCTCATAACATTACGCCCTGAACTTTGACCCTCTTACTCTTATATCTCTTATCTTGGAAATAAAAGATAAACGCCACTTACCGAGTTCGCCAGATATCTGGAGAGATCTGCTGTAGTTCCTTTGCAATATATGTAGTTTAACTTTAAAGTTATAACTGCACAGATTGTAGATTCTAACATTATTTTTATAGTTATGTCCTGTTGTCGTTTGTAATATTTATGATTATTTTGCTCACTTAAACGATAAATACTCCTATTATTACCATTTGACCGGCCATCGCTGCGACTTCTTACAGCTGTCAGTCAGCTGTCAAGCCATCATCTGTTTGCAGCTCAGTGGATGTGATGTACCATCCGCTGTGCTGAGGATTGTGAGTCATGATTAGCCAGAAAGCATGCTGGCCTGCACACAGCGAAATGGGACCGGATGTAGTAGAGCATCCTGGTGTTTTTGGTATACTGCATTTGACATACTGTGTATTGGGACGTACTGAATCTTTTCTTGGCATACTGTTTAGTATGGCAGTATGGGTATTGGGACGCACAGCCTCATTAGGGGTCGCCAAACGCTGCTTCTTAATGTTTAGTCTTGACTCTGAGGACACAAAGCAGACACATTAATAAAAACACACATACTTGTAATATTCCACATGTGAGCACATTCTCTGAAATTAACCACAATCAAGGCAAGTTTATTTGTAGAGCACAATTCGTACACAAAGTAATTCAAAGTTCTTTACAGAACAAGAAAATGCATTAAAATCACAATACAAAATAAAAACATAAATAATCATTATAAAATGAACTTTAAAAGAGAAGAGTGCAGATAAGATCCTTTCAGTCATATGCACAGTGAAATAGAGCTGTTTTGAGCCTAGATTTGAACATTGTCAGAGTAGAGGCCTGTCTCACATCTTCAGAAAGACTGTTCCAGATTTTAGCTGCATTAAACTGGAATCCTGATTCCCCATGTTTAGTCCTGACTCTGGGCACCAGCAGGAGGCCGGTCCCTGAGGTCCTCATAGTCCGAGATGGTTCATATGGCACTAACATGTCAGAGATGTACTTTGGTGCTAGACCGTGGAGAGACTTGTACACAAGCAGAGCAGCTTGAAAGTCTATTCTCTGAGCCACAGGAAGCCAGTGTAGAGACCTGAGCACAGGACTAATGTGCTCGTACTTCCAATCACAGTTTTTGTTCAGGGTATCCATAATATCTTAAACTAGACATGCTGACTTTGGTTTTACCTCCCATTTTGGGGGTCCCACAGACCCCACTGCTATACGTGTAAATAACAATATTAACTACAAAATCAACCAGTTTATTTCCTTTGAATATTGCCTTTGCCTCTGACCTCATTTAACCCCAACATGTAGCTGAGTATTGAACCTTATCCCTTCGCCACAAACTGGGCTTGCCCTGCTCATTTCATGAAGTTGGGTAAAACACTAAAATGACCATAAAAACATTGTGATTACACCAAATAAGGAAACATTTCCTGTTTTATCTGTTATATTGGGTATATGTAAATAAAAAGTCAGTCACAAAGATACGTACAACAAGGGATCCTAAAGAGTGATGTCACTTTTGTTTGGAGTCAAAGAGGTCTAAATCCTTGTTAGGCCTCTCAGCTGATATACTACACCAATAAAATGAATTCACATAAAACGAGTCAAGCTCACATAAAATTTGAAGGCAACCTGATTAAATCTGTAGGAGTTTGTTAGAATACAACACATGGGAATTGGCAAAAAATGACCACGGAATTCAAAATGGCCGATTTCCTGTTAGGTTTAGGCAATGGGTTCAAGAGACTTTTTGTGCATCTGGGCATGATACAAGTGTGAACCGATTTTCGTGCATGTCGGTGAAACATGCAGCTGGCGCTGCTCTTTAAAGGCACCATATGTAAGAATGTGGCCAAAACGGTTACTGCACTCAAATTCAAAATACTGCCGCACGTCGTGTCTGCCCCCCCGTTCAAGAAAGTCTGGCCGCTTGCTGGGATACAGCGGAGGAGGAGCCAGCTGCTAATGCTATGTACCAGTACACTGCTAATGCTGCTTGCCGTGCTGCGTTTATTTCTCAAAAAAATCTGCCGGGTCGACGACCCACCTGCACATGGGCTACAATGTATGATCGAAAATGAATAACAGTTGAAAGTATTCGAAATGTCCATCCCCGTCTAGCTATGATGCTAGTTAGCCAACTTTGGCTAAAGCTTACCTGTCAAGGAGAAGAGTAGCCACTTCAACATCCGATTTCAAATTCCTCTCTGCTTTCAACCGTCTCCACCGTTCAAAAGCATCTCCTATATAGATCCTCGCTTTGCCTCGAGTTTTGTCTTGGCGTTTTTGGGAATCATAACGAGGTCGTTTGGGTTTAGTCGCCAAGCCATTTTGCCCCGCCCACTAACGCAATAAATGCAAAAATTAGTGCGTTTTCGAGCATGTCAAAACCCCCAAAAAAAGCAATTTACTTCAAGAAAAAAATAATTATTATTTTGCATTTAGGAGGCAGTGCTGTATAAAATATACTGTCAGCATCAGTCACAGATATATAGCATATGAAAATCCATTGTATTTAGACATGTTTTACAGCCGGGGTCCCTGAGCCCCCAAACAGATGTTTCTGGAATGGATTTCTGAAACATGTTGTCAGCTCAAAATCAGAGTTGTAAGCAATTCTCACAAAATTTGGGAAAAGTAATAATAGTAATTAAGCTGATAAAACAATATTATGTTTGTTTTTTGAGCTCCAGACTCCCAAAGAGAACACGGCAAACCCAAAGCACCTATCGTCCCCCTATAGCAGCTGACTTTAATCCTAATCCTGTTAAAGGTCACAACCCCAGATCTACCTTTCAAGAATGAAAAAATACCTACAATGATTTTTCATATGCAGCTAGTTTGATCTCATAAGACAGAATAAAATAAAAGGGAAAGAGCTCACACATGCTTTCTCTTTTTCTTTCTCACACACACACTGAACACGAGAAGGCCGTGTGAGAACAGTCAGCTGACTTGAGCTGAGTGGACAACAGAGACTGTAACTGAGAAGAAATCAAATAAGCAATTCAAAGATGAAGTGTAACCTGAGTCAGATAATAATAATCATAATAACAGGCTGCTAATATTTCTCTAAGAGCAGCTTTAAAATAACAGAAGTTATCCAGTGCTCCATACGCCGCAATTATTAAAGCAAATGGGGGGGGGGGGGGGGGGGGGGGTACGTAACATACATCAGGATAAATTACACAGGAGCAAATTACAGGGGAACAAGTAAAATAAATGAAATGGCAATAAGGAGAATCTATATTGAAAGAGATATAAGAATATTTAAGATGTATGTTTTCAGAGGAGATGTGAGATATGATACTGACTGTGGCCGCTACATTTCCTCAAACTGACTTCACTGTAGTTTCAAAGTGACTGACACTGAACTACAGTATCAAACTGGGCTCTGTAATTCACACACAATCAGATTTTTTCCAAGATGACAAACAGAAAGGTCACGTTTACCACACAACAAAAAAAGACTTTGTGTCCTTACTTTGGTGTTCTCATTGTTGTTCTCTTTTTTTCAGTTTGTTCTGGCCTGTGAGTCTGATTGGCCGGGTGCTCAGCCAACCCACCAGGATGTGTGTCTAGACATCATGAACTTACAAACACACTAAGAGCTGCATTTTGGAGAAGTAAGCCACACAAAATGATCTGTTATACAATACTGCAATCTATAAAGCAGCCAACCCACGGATCAGACCCACAGACTTCCCTCTATTCGTGAACCGGCAGTGTTGAGAGGTGAAGTTTAAAATCACGGCAGTCTGAGAATGGCTTTTAAAAAACACTTTACTTCTGATGATAGAGAGACTGACACAAATTGGCACTGTTAGACTCATCTGGGAATCGATTCAAATCCACTTAGTACAAAGGTTCACTGGAAAAAATGTTGCCGTTTGGACAGAGTCTGCTTCTATCAACAACCCTGGAGTCAAATGCTGCTCGAGTCAACTGAGAGTTGGCAGACGTCTGATCGGCCTTCAAGTGGAAGTTCACATGTTTCGCATCGCAGTCACAAGTATAACTGATTTAAGACACTATTTATATCTCTCATGAGCATGTTTACAGGCATTACATGTACTTTTATTCATATTCTCTGGTCATGTGACCTCCAATAGTTTCTAAAATATATGAGAATTACTTATTTGCTTTATGTCTTAAACTAAGCATGGCCAGATTAACCTGTTTGGTTGCCCCAGGACAAAACGTTTAGCCCCTACTGGCCCCCACCCTATCCACCTCCTGCTTCATTATGCACACAGACACCAGTATACTCACCAGTATGCTTCACAGAAATTTGTATGTTTGATGTGTTTTTACCAAGACATTGCTACATTACCAGCAGCAGCGGGGATAGTAGCACAGAAAGTTATTGTTTTTTTACACAGACATAGCTACATTTCCAGCAGGGATAGTGGCAGAAAAAGCAGTTGTGTTTTTTACCAAGACGTTGCCACATTTCCAGCAGATATACTTACATGTAAAGCAAAAGTTTTGTAAAGAGAAATCACTAAATCTCCACCAGGGATAGTGGCACAAAAAGCAATTGTTTTTTTATGTTTTTTTTACCAAGACGTTGCTATATTATCAGCATCAGCAGGGATAGCGGCACAAAAAGCAGTTGATTCTGTCATGGTGGTATTAGAATTCCTTCCTGTGTTCCCCTGTTTTTGTCCCTCTAATTGTTTTTTCCCTGTGAGTGTGTGTGGCTGGGGCGTGGCTTCCCCAGCAGGCAGCACCAAGTGTTCATCATCATCATCATCCCCTGGCAGTATAAGAATCCTGGCTGTCCATCCACTCCTCGCCAGAGTATTCAGTCTCCCTACGTGGTACCACTCCTGCTCAGCCATGCTCGTGTGTTTTGCTCTTGTGCCCTGCTAGCTTGAAGGCTAATGTTTTTGTGTTTTTGCCTCTTCCAGATCCTCGTGTTTTCCCCTGGTGCATGCCTGCCTGTCCGCCTCCCACCTGCCTGTTCCCTCACCTGCCTTTTGTCCTTTTTGGTTTGTTTTTCCAGGATCAAGATTTTCCCCAGCACGCGGAGTGGCTTCCTCATGCTCGCCTTTTGTTCTGTCACGCCAATAAAACCCCTTTGTTAATTCTTGGAAACCTCGGTGTTGGTGTCTGCTTCTGGGTCCAGCCCTGTATTCTTGTGGAACCTAACAGATTTTATACAGATGTCACTACATTTCCAGCCAGGATAGTGGCAGAGAAAGTGGTTGTTTTTTACACAGACATCACCACATTTTCAGCGGGGATAGTGGCACAAAAGGTGGTTGTGTGTTTTTTACCAAGATGTTGCTACATTACCAGAAGCAGCAGGGATAGTGGCACAAAGAGCAGTTGTTTTTACAGACATCACTACATTTCCAGCAGGGATGGTAGCACAAAAAGTACGTATTCTAAGTCAAACAATGATCTATTCCTAACCATTACCAAATGGGTTTTGTGCCTAAATCTAATCACATTATCCACAACCTAAACTTTCAATGTATCCCCTACACAATAATGTGCAGATGTGACATACTGTGGTTTGCAGAAATGTACAATGCCAACATTTTTCTGGCGACTGGGTTGTGAAAATCATACATGCTTACACAGTTTAATAACTGATCATATATAAAATGCTTTTTTACATGAGATAACCCACATTTGTTTTGTTTTATTTAAACAAATGTATTTATTTTTCACTGTGTTTCCAGCAGCTTTTTAGGCACCAAATGTGGATGTTTTGTCGCGAACCATCACTGTTTTTCCAGCAGGGATAGTGGCACAAAAAGCAACTGTTTTTACCAAGACATCTCTGCATTTCCAGTGGCGATAGTGGCACAAAAGCGGGTATCTTAAGCTAAAACATGGTCTTTCCCTTACCATAACCAAGTGGGTTTTGTGCCTACACCTAACCACATGTTTACCACAGCACTGTTTTGTGAAGTTTAAATATATCCCGTACACAATAACATGCAAATGTAATGAATCCGTGATTTGCAGAAATGTACAATGCCAACTTTTTTTTTGGTGACTGGGTTGTGAAAATCATAAATGCTTATACAGGTTAGAAATTAGACATATATAAAATGTTGTTTTACATGACATATCCCACATTAATTTATTTTTCTTACATTTCACATGTAAAATATCTGAATATCTGGAGCATCTGTCATGTGTCTAGTTAAATTTCTTAAACCAGATGTTCCAACATATGACTGTAACCACATGTGAATTTTGCTCCCATGTGATACATATATATAAAAGTTATTTGCATGTGATAAATTCACAGGTGCTTTTTGTAAGGGTTGAAGTTCATTGTTTCCATCAGTGAACAGCATGTCACTCTCTGCAGATCACAAACCAAGCTTCTGGTGCCTAATTTATATTCACCAACACAATTATTTTCAGTCTTTATCTGTTTACATGTCCATTAAAACCTTGAGTTTGCTCATTATCCAGAATGTCTCCAGTGAAAATGAATAAACTCAAATGAAAGTGGAGTTGCCAAATTGGCAGACTATATTCAATCAATAATTCATGAGTTTGCCAGCGTAGAGCTCTACTGACCTAATTTACACTGAGCCAGTCTGGGAGCTGGGGTGCAGCAGATGATAGAGAATCATAGTAAACACAAGAGCACTGACGGGACCCAAGTTTATTCTGTTCTATAATATTTTAAGGAAGGCCTGCTCCTGTTTCAATCTGACAGTGCCATCTGGCACAATGCAAAGTCCATAATTATTTTTTCGGTTTGATATGGAAGATTATGAGTGCCCTGCACGGAGCCCTAACCTCAACCCCATTAAACACCTCTGAGGTTAACTGAAAAATGAGCCAGGATATTTCACCCAACATCCATGCCCGACCTCACTGATGCCCCAAGGTGCCCAAAGTCTTGTGGAAAACCATCTCATAAAATGAAGGCTGTTATGGCTGTAGATGAACACTCTGTACAACAACTGAGATGACTGAGGAGTGATGGGTCTCTGTGGGTGGAGGGAGGTGGGAGGAGTGGAGAAGTGGTGTGGGTATGGGAGAGGGTAGACCTGTGATTATGGGGATAACACTCAGCTTGTTATTGTTCTCTTTGTTATTATTTTATGTTGATGTAATTGCACTTTATGTTTTATCACCTTATTCAATCTTAACTTTGTGCCTTTGTACCTTTGTCCATCTCCTTAATAAAAGATATTTTAAAAAAAAATAAAAAATCACAATATCACTTTATCACAGTATTAAAGAATTTATATCATTATCAGTCAGAATGCACCTTAAAGGAATGAAAATGGAAGAGTTATTTTTCGTTGAACAAACATTTTATTACTTATATTTAAACTTGAAACCTTTTTTTAAATGGAGATCTCCATTTAACTTCAACTTTTATTTCTCAGTGTACCTTAAAATCAGTACATCGCTGCAACCCTTATACATATTCTGAATATTTGAGTATCTATACACTGGGACAAGCTGCACTTTCTTCCTCTCTCTTATTGTTAATGTTTACATACTGTCATTCTGAAGTTCTTTGCTACCAACCAAGAAAAGAAAAGGTATCGTTGTCATTTAATAGGCTTGTTATATTTATTTATTTATTTATTTATTTTCCTCATGGTATCAACAACTGCATCAAATAGTGTTATTTTCCCAATTTTATTTATTTATTTATTTTAAGTTAAACAAACAGTGGTAGAGGCATAAAAGTGAAAACAGAATTTCTGATACAAAAAATATAGAAAATATTAAACAAGTCAAGAATCAAACAGACTTATTTACAGATAAAATGTATTGTTCTATTGATAACAAGTCAGATTGACCATGTTTTGTGACATTTAAACTGGGCTAGTTAGGGGAAGGAGTGGTCTATAAAGGGTTGCCAGATCTGGTAGAATTTGTTTTCACACCCTCTTAATGAGAATTTAATCTTTTCCTAATGTCCAAATGCAGGTGGTGCATCACATCCTTCATGAGGGCACAATGAGCAGGAGCCTGTGTTTGCCTCCAGTTTAACAATATCAATCTACGTGCTAGTAGGGTTACAAAT
This sequence comes from Epinephelus lanceolatus, assembly GCF_041903045.1. NCBI lineage: Eukaryota > Metazoa > Chordata > Actinopteri > Perciformes > Serranidae > Epinephelus > Epinephelus lanceolatus. The sequence continues at coordinate 10,667,749 of NC_135738.1, forward strand.
AATATCATGTTATGTTAAAAGCTGGTCAACACAAGATCAGAACCTTTAATACCAACATACGGTTCCTCAGGTCTTGTCTCAAACAATGATATTTTAAAGGTTTTGTATCAAAGTTAGAAATTCCAGTTTTGTGATAAATGCTTGGATACCCACATACTTTGTTTTGTCTTCATACTTTTGGCGATGTGGTGTATTTCCGTTGGACAGACAGATTGCCACCCACAGAGCCATGCTGCTACAGAGGCTAAAAATGACATCTGATAATAACTGAAATGAATCATTATGTGAGACACCTCTGTAAAATAAAACCAAATCATTTAAGGGTCACCTTTCCTTTCAGAGCAAATATTGTAATAAATACCTGCAGAGGTAATCCAATACTGAGAAACATCCCAGAACTTCCCGAAACATATTACTGTATACCCATCAAAGTTTACAATGTCACTTAAAGACCTCTATATGTCAGTCTGAACCCTTTTCACATTAAGTGCGCATCGTCAGATCTGTTAGGAGGCAGTTTCACAGTATGATTTGAACTACATATAGTATCACCAAAGGCTGTAGTCCTGGAGTGAGGAACAATTAACGTAAGACAGTGAGGTGTTGCATTGATCTGTCAGGAAGAGAAATTGAGATGAAGGCCGTGAAGTGAATTGACAACAATGGGATACACCTTGAAATAAATTGACCTATGGCTAAGCCACGCCCCCCTTCACTCACTTGGACACACTATCAACATTCAGTGACCAGCGCTATGGCAGGTGTCACAGTACACGGCATTTCGCAGGAGGCAATTGATGATTTTTGGGGACATAACGATCAGATGTCATTGAGAAGTAACCAAAAGGGCCTAAACTACGTATTGGAGGGATATATTCATCATTTTATTGTTGAGAAGGTCGATGAAAAGCTTAAATTACAAGCCAAAATTTACAGGTCACAGTGTACGCTTGTGAACCGCATCTCGTTGCCGTCACCATCAAAGACAACAAGTTAAAGTGCCACTGAAGTTAAGGTTTTTGGCTCAGAATATGAGAAAAGGATAACGGCCTTTTTACCATCTTTACCAAGAGTGTCTCTCCGTTAGTTTGGTGCTACAGTATTTACACTGAATCATTCAGCATAACGTTTGCCAACCTTTGTTATCTCTGCCATTACAGATAAGTTAATGAAGCTAAGCTCCAGAAGTTAACGTTAGCTTAACTAGAGCCCTTTGGACAACAGCTAACAATGATGTACGATCACCAAAGTACGAAACTAGAACAAAATAGGCTAATGAACTCCCAGCAAACAAGGTGACATGATGAACAACGCAGTTAGGAGCTAACATTAGGCTAACTTTAGCTAACGTTAGCTAGAGATGTTAAAGATAACTTTATATTTCTTTCCAGCAAAGTGACAATATGTTGCCTCAAACACAATGTTGACTTACCTTAGAACAGATGTAGACATCAGTGTTAATCTTATTCACGTTGAGTTGATGTTGTGGTCTAATGTTACCACACAACTTTATCCAAAGGAGACACTTTTCTCGGTTGAGATGTGGTTTAAAGTGTAAAATATACACCTTGTCGCCCAGCCTCTCAGGATACCTTGTGTCAGAGTTGCATGTACCCCATACACACCGTTTGACCATTTTTAAACTTCAAATCTCAGAAAAAGCTCATAAAACCGAACAAAACAGACTTTCTGTAATGCATTTCAATGAACGTCCAGGCAGAGAATGTCCAAGTGTATGGGAATGGCTATATGCACTGTGATTGGCTCATCGCGTTTGAGGGCGGGGCTTAGCCATAGGTCAATTCTATCCACCTTATTTTCAAACACGGAAGTAAATAGTGATCAACTTCCGTTTTTTTGTGCGTGACTTCCGGTCAGCCGCTTTCCGTCATGCTTTCCCTTACCGGAGCTAACGGTGCAAGCTAATTTTTTTTCAAATTTCAGTTGTTTATTTTAGTCAATCAGTTAGTTAGTTAGTTAGTTAGTCTGTGTATTTTGTATAGATAACTGTGCCCACGTTTCCGTTATAATGGAAATTTATTCCCTCTAAACGTGAATAAATCGCACGTCAATCATAAACTATGAACCAAAAAAGCACAATCTATCCCGAGTGAGACAAACTGCTTGATCCCCGTCTCCAGTGTACCAGCAGAGAACCTGCAGAACCGAATCAGTGAAAAAACACACCTGGCTACACAGCCTCTCTCCTGAGCAGCTGAAGCTGCGGCTCGTACCCTCGACACACAGATGGTGCTTCTGCATGCCAGCCACACGTGTGCGCAACTGTGAGAAATAAATATGTGAGGTGTATGCTGCTTTTCTATCTTTTTTTCCCTTTTCTTTCTTTCTCTCTGTCAGCGACATACACTCCTAACACAGGACGGGTTGTTTTAATTGACTGAGTTGATCATTAAGCCATAGTGACGCGCGGATCGGCTCTGACAGCACCTGAATCAGCATGTACATATCAACCATCCAGCCGTTACAACATGATTGAGCTAGCAAAGAAGTTTTGTGTTGCTATGTGTGGTATTTATTCAGTTTTGGGAAATTAAGATGTCTAGAAAGCATCAGTGGCTGCAGCTGACAGGGACAGCTAACGTTAACACTAGCAGCAAAGCTAACATCAGGATCGTCATCCGTTAAAAGCCTCCCATTGTCGGATACGAAATGAAACTACTCCAGTTAGCTCAATCATGTTGTAACTAAGACATCCGCTGGAGAAAATATTTTTTTCATGGGCCACTTTGTGAGTTTAGTGAGTTATTACAGACACGGCTAACGGCTAACAGCTAACAGTTAGCCCAGCTAATCTACGATAACCATGTTATTAATTACACACAGAGAAAATACTAATGTTTGTTCAGTCATTGTGTTTACAGACTTTACAAACATCAGATTAGTCTAAACGGTGATATAGTGACGTGAAAAATGTGATATATACATATATATAGCTAAACTCAGCAAGGTAAACAACAAGGCGATTCCCATTTACACAGTGGTAAGAGTGCTGGAGCGGAAGTGTCGCACAAAAAAAAGGAAGCTGGCTGCGTTCTCTTTTGCCTCCGTGTTTCCGTGAAAAATAAGGTGGATAGCTTGCAGCTTCTGAAGGGTTGAGAGCATAAAATACATTTGTTTTTTTGTCCTTTATTATAAATAGTGTAACCTTGGCAGTGCTCTGTGAGTAGCAGAAGGCCATTTAAAGGAAGTGAAGCTCGAAAACCTGCATTTCAAGATTAAAAAATGTTTCAAACACAAGATTTTTAATCATTCTTATGCACAAGTTAGTGATGCAAGTTTGTGTCAACGATCTTGTTTCAACTTTAACATTTTTGTGGCTTTAGGTTGTTGTTGTTTGGCAAATATTCCGGTTAGTGTGGATCAGTACGAAGAGATTAAGCTCGGGTTGTGGCTCTCTCTTTTTGTATTGTTAGAAATGCAGCATGTCAAAAAAAGTTGTCCCCTTGCCAGATTACATAATATTACAGCAATAATGTCAGTAACTGTAGATTAATATCTACTGCAGTTCTTCTGAATGCTAATGTAAGGTGTTTCTATTTTTTAATTCACCCCTGCACATCTCCCTCCAGCTCTGTCTCTGTCTTATTCATCACAGGATTATGACGGTGATGACGGGGTCAAGTTGGCTTGAACAATGTCTCTGTACACCAGCCTGTGTGTGTGTGTGTGTGTGTGTGTGTGTGTGTGTGTGTGTGTGTGTGTGTGTGTGTGTGTGTGTGTGTGCGTGCGCGCGTGTGTCCGTGCATGTGTAATCAGCCTGCTAGTCCAATGGATGACTGACTCACAGATGGACAGAGACTGTCGCCCACACACACTCGTACCAGAGGATAATCTGGAGGTGGTGTGTGCGTGTGGATGATCACAAAGGTTGGTGTGAGACAGAGAGACGGCTCAACATATCTTCATGTCGGCGCTGCATACATTTGTCTTTTAACTGAAATACTGAGGTGCTAAAAATAGTTATAACACTTATTACATCACAGTGTGTTCAGGTGGAAGTAAAACACTGCAGCAGCTACTAAACTACTTTTACCATCTCACTGTACTGCAGGGTGACATTTTACATTGATGATGTAAATAATAATTTGATAAAAAAATAAATAAATAAAAAAGACAGCAGTATGTGAATAGAACAGACAAGTAAATGCAGGAAATGAGCAGCAGGTTGGCTACTCATATTCTGTCCTACTGCTACTGCAACAGCTATAACTACAACACTAACACAACATACTATTGCTGCTGGTACTACTGCAACGCATCACTGGATTACTTTTTTTTTTTTTTTTACCATGCTATTTAATTTTCAGTTACTAAATCAAACTAAAAACTAAACTAAACTAAGCTAAACTAAAAACTTAACTAAACTAAACTAAACTAAACTAAACCAAAAAATAAACTAAACTAAAAACTAAACTAAACTAAACTGAAAACGTAACTGAACTAAACTAAACTAAAAGCTTAACTAAACTAAACTAAACTAAACTAAAAACTAAACTAAACTAAACTGAAAATGTAACTGAACTAAACTAAACTAAAAACTTAACTAAACTAAACTAAAAACTAAACTAAACTAAACTAAAAATTTAACTAAACTAAACTAAACTAAACTAAAAACTAAACTAAACTAAACTAAACTAAAAGCTTAACTAAACTAAACTAAACTAAAAACTAAACTAAACTAAACTAAACTAAACTAAAAACGTAACTAAACTGAAAACGTAACTGAACTAAACTAAACTAAAACCTTAACTAAACTAAACTAAACTAAAAACTAAACTAAAAACTAAACTAAACTAAACTAAACTAAACTGAAAATGTAACTGAACTAAACTAAACTAAAAGCTTAACTAATCTAAACTAAACTAAACTAAAAACTAAACTAAACTAAACTAAAAACTAAACTAAAAGCTTAACTAAACTAAACTAAAAGCTTAACTAAACTAAACTAAACTAAAAACTAAACTAAACTAAACTAAAAGCTTAACTAAACTAAAAACGTAACTAAACTAAAAACGTAACTAAACTAAACAAAACTGAACTAAACTGAACTAAAAATGTAACTAAACTAAACTAAACTAAACTAAACTAAAAACATAACTGAACTAAACTAAACTAAACTAAAAACTAAACTAAACTAAACTAAAAATGTAACTGATCTAAACTAAACTAAACTAAAAACGTAAGTAAACTAAACTAAACTAAACTAAACTAAGTAAAAATATAAATACCACAGTCTAAAATTATCCAATACAAGTAGAAGTCCTAAAATCAAAATGCTATTTAAAAAAACCCCAAAAATATTACTACCAAATTATGGCTATTTAAGTATGAAAACTTAAAGTACTAATGCAGAATGGCTTCCTCCACAACGTTACGTTATGAAAGATATTTTATTATTCTGTTTTTATTAATGATAATTTCACTAATAAACACATGTAAAAGTTAATGTTGTAGTTCATCAAAGTGCTTCATTATATTTATATATCATTACGCATATTTTTTCCTACAGCATATTCTATTTTATTTATTATTATTAAGATTATGATGATTATTATTATTTATTTATTTATGTTCAAAATGAATAAATAAAGTAACTATATGTGCCAAATAAATGTAGTAAAAGTAAAAGAATAAACAGATAGCCTATAAAATGGAAATACTCAAGCTAAGTATAAGGATGTCAAAACTGTACTTCAGCAGGTTTACAGTACTTGAGTTAATGTACTCAATTACATTTCACCAAAGGCTGCATTTACCTTAACTGATCACTGATTCATTGCACCACCCGCCCAGCACGCCAAGTGATCCAAATCAAACACACCCAACAGGTGCATGCTGGGTGTGGCTAATATGCTAAATGCTACAATGATGGTGACCCCTCCAGGTGAACTTTTCCCGTCAGTGAGGTGTGTGAGACCTTTCTGCTGTGTTTGATAATAACCTCTGACGTGACTGCAGAGCCTAATTCAGCTCATTCAGCTCATTCAGCTGTTTGCAAACTCTGAGGAGCACAGTGGCACTGAGAGGATGATTGGACTGGTTGTACTGGGACAGAGAGGCTGAGTGCACTGGTTATATTATGTTTCGGGAGTGAACGAGCAGAGAAGTTGAGTCTGGAGCAGATTGAAGGAGAACTTCCCTTTGCATACGTCTCACACAGTGACAGGTGAGTAACAACACACCCACTGTGATGCTTCTCACTCCTTGCAGAGGAGAATGTAGCGTTGTGCGCTTGTTGGCTGCAGCTGCTGTGGAGATCATATTGTTTAAAATACATCTGTGTTGTTGGTATTTATTGTGTGTTGTTTATTAAATTGCATCTTCGTCTTGTTTAATGTGGTTGTATAATTGGCATGTTGATGCACTATATATATATATATATATATATATATATATATATATATATATATATTTAGCCTAAATGTGCTTTACTTTATTATGTCTATAATATAACATCATCTTACACAATTTTTTTCTTGGAATTTTTTTTCTCCATTTTTAAAAATGTAGCGCAGTAACGTTGAGTACATTTCAACGTATCCACTCTTTACTTTTATCCAAGTATATTTTTACTGAAGTAATTTTACTTGTACTTGACTAAAAAAGTCTTTGAGAGTATGATATTGTCGTAGTCTTTGTAACCTTGGTAACCACATACAATTTTGAAGTGTACTATGGGCTACTGGTTCCCAACCACGGATTCCCGACCCCCATTAGGGGTCCCCAAAATGTCATTGGTGAGGGGTCACAAGGCCTTCTTTAAGGAGTGTAAGAAAACTTAATAAATAAAATAAAATAAAATAATAATAATACATTTTATTTAAAAAGTCACCCTTCAAAACACCCAAGGTCACTGTACAAAGCATAAAATAACATACAGAGCAAGAAACATGTATAGACAAACACATATTGTTGCTGTGATAAAATCAGTCAGGCTGTAATAAAAAGGGGGTGTTTGGAGGTAGGGAGTTCCAGAGCCTGCGGGCAGTGCAGCTGAAAGCCCTGGCACCCATGGTGCTGAGGCGCGAGGTGGGAATGGTCAGAAGACCAGCAGAGGAAGAGCTCAGGGAGCGGGATGGGGTGTACTCCTGGAGGAGGTCAGAGAGATAGGTGGGAGCGAGGTTGTGGAGGGATTTGAAAGTGAGCCAGGGAGCCAGTAGAGTTGGATGAGAATGTGGTCGAATGATTTGGTGCTGGTGATGTTCCGGGCAGCAGAAAATAAACACAGCATTTAATTCATTTTATGAGAAAAAATAAGTAAAAGAAATAATGAGGCAAAATAGGGAGTGCTGCACTGGGTTAAGGCTCTGTGTAGGTAGTTGTAAAAAATCAGGTGCTCTTCAAGGATGGGGCAAAGAGTCACTTAAAGATAAAGAATAACAGCTGGCCAGCTCACTCAGTGTGACAGTCCACAGTACAGGCAGGCAGTCGAAAAATGCATCTGAGGCACTCTGATTGTTAAAAATCATTTATTAATACATTTTTTGTTGTTGTTGTTGCTGTACTACGTGATGCTGCTCTCTGTTAGCCACTTTATGCTATTTGTCTTTTATGTAATGCACGTTGTATGTGTTGCTGTTTCTTTTATCTTTTGATACCCTCTAATCCCTGTCCCCTTCTCCTCAAGAGGCTCTTGCCTTTTGCCAGGCCGCCATTGTAAATAAGAATTTGTTCTTAATGACTTGCCTGGTTAAATAAAGGTTAAAAGAAATAAAATAACTAAAAATAAAAATAAAAATAAACAACCAATGTGTTTTAGCTAGAGAGTCTTCATCAGTGTCAAATAAAAGAAAGAGTTATTATTTAAAGTTTACATTTAGGTTACAAAAAAATCTCACGGGATAAGGGCACATATTCACAGAGCCAAACAGCCTGATTGTGCATTGGAAAAGTATGCAGTTAAAACAACCAAAGAGCAAATGGCCAAGAGTCGGGGAGAAGAAAACACTACATTTGTCAAAACAAGAAGCCTATTGAATATGTACGACTACTAAAAAACTACATAATACAGAGGAGGAATAGTGAAAATGTTGCTAAAATATCACGGAAACACAACTCTGATGCTCAAAATGAAACCAAATTGCTTTAACACAAACTTCCTGAAGTTATTGTGTGCACTATTTGAGTTAGTTGTACAGTTTATTAGTTGTTCTGTACTGTTATCGCTATAGATTGACTATAATATGAAATATCCATGAAGTGTGTCACTTAGTCAGGGGCAGTCACTGCTGTAGGCTTTTTCATTATTATTTGTGAACTCTGTGTACACAACAAAATGAGATTGTGAATACAATGGAACAACTTGGAAATTAGGAGTTTATAGTGTGCTTTAGATCACTCACGTCTTTCCATCCATCCTAAAATGATGTGGCATTAATACCGGGCATTGTATTGCACGGGCGGAAAGGTAATACATTGCAAACTTATTCTTTAGATATTTTTATTACCTGTTGACAATTTGGTAAATAGTGCTAATTTTACGCTTGCATAGAAAGAAAGAAAACCTTCTCTACTATGTGCACGTGTGTGTGTGTGTGTGTGTGTGTGTGTGTGTGTGTGTGTGTGTGTTTGCCTGCTCCAAACAGTGGTTTTATTGTATTAGGTTTTGTGAGTAGCTTGTTGTTTTCATTGCTGACCAGCAGATGTCGCCATTGTACTGAGAATTTCTCAGTGGAAACCTCATCTGACTGCTGTGTTTAAAAAACTCGGCATGTCTTGGTGTGTGTGTCTGTGTGTGTGTGTGTGTGTGTGTGTGTGTGAATGTGTTGCCTTGTGTGTATAATAATGCATAATACTGCATGTCTGCACTGGACAGACGAGGTGTCAATGTTTCCTACGCACACCCAGACACACGCACCAAGTGTTTTCGTGTGATGCAAGAAGGCAAACACATTGCATCGATCACACGCCACTAACAGAGCTGGTGCTGGTGTTAAACTGTGAATGTGTGTGATTTATGGGTGTCGATGGGTCCACATTCCAATCCCATCTGTCCCATCAGAGAGTTAAGCTGGGGGTAGTAAGATGTTTTTACCATTTGTCTCTGTTATTGCCTCTCTCACTCCGTGGTCAACAGCACCTTTCTCCTGAAAAGCTGAAGTTGGTGTCTGCCAGGGGAAAAACAAGATACATATGTTGTTATCGGGGATATTCGCATGTATCTGTTGTTTCTGGAGAGCACTTCCACCGATCACACATGTCTTACATCATTTTTTTATTATTATTATTATTGGAGAGAGACACTGCATATTAAAAAGCTGTCTGTGATGTATTACAGAAATGGGCAGATTATGAGACAGTGGCCCCTGGGCAGGGATGTGCAAATGGCCCACCACCTCTGCTACAAAGGAGGACGACACAGACTTAGTGGTAGTTTTGCCTCTGTGTTGTTGTTGTTTTGCATCTCTTTGTAACTGTTTTGTAACCACTTTTTTGGTTTGGTGTCTCTTTGCAGTTGCTTTGCATCAGTTTGTGGTCATTTTGAGTTTCTTTCTTGTCAGGGCTTGTTAATTTGAGTGACATTTTGCAGGTATAGGCCACGGGGGCCCCTTGGCTTGTGCCTGGTAGACCCGAGGCCTGTACTACGAAGCAGGATTTGGTGTTACCGAGATAATTTCAGGGGTTAACTCTGGGTTTTCAGTACTACAATGCTGGTTCTATTTGAAATATAAATGACTGTGGTAACTTACACTGAACAGCTAACCAGCTCCGGAGCAGGTTAACCTCAGAGTATTGGATCACAGCCTGTCAACATTCCAACCTCTGACATATCAGATCACTGAAGAAGAAAGTATCCATGGACAAAAGTACGGAGTCTCAGGTAAAAAAGAGCAGGCTATGTTGGTACAGGTCAGTAGATTAATTTCATTGTTCCAGGGCTCTATGTTCACTGGTTTTAAGACAGATCTACTGACAAAAGGAGCATTTTAACTTATGCAAAGTTTATTTTTGTCTGCAGTGACAGTGTTGCTATTTTACCCTCAAGTTCCATCACTGCAGCTCAAAATCCCGAGACACCTGTGTGGTGAGGACTGGCAAAAAAGATAATGTTTTATCAGAAAAATAATCCACACTCTGTTAAGTGGCTCCTGTTATTATAAATGCAACATTTCAGTCAGATAGACCCCACCAGTCATTAACTATTGGCTACTTTTCCACCCTTTACTTCGGGTGGAAGAAACAGTCTGGCATCACTGTAAAATGTTTCATGTGACACATTCAGAGTAGTTTTGTCATCATCCACATAAATACCAAAAAAAAAAAAAAAAACCCACTAATGTCACATATAGCCTCTTGATAACTACGAGGGATACGTGTGATTTGTCGTCCAAACAATTTAACGTCCCCTAGCTAGTTGTAAAAGTAATTAGTGTTTTATTCATGTATAAGGCAGCTTAACTGTCTTGCAGTCGCCTGCCACTAGAGGGTGCTACAGAGCCATCAGACAGCTGTCCTCCCCACGGTAATGCTCAACTAGACTTGAGTTTTAAAACAGCATGGTGGGAAATTGGAGAGATGCCCTCTCGCAAAACCAGTACAGTTTGGCAGTACTTTGATCTAGAAAAATGAAAACAAATTAGCATGTAGCCTGTGTCAGGAAAAAAATGGCATATAATCACTGGACTGGAGCAATGCCCAACCACATTGAATGGAACGACGGCTGCTGCTGTTAGCAGTGCTTGCCACACTCAGACCAATTTGTCATTGTTCACCCGGATGCCGGCCAGTCTGAGAAGATAACGCAACTCATTACAACAATGACCTCGAAATATTTCTTTCCACTTAACTTTGTTGAGGGTAAGTGCTTCAGGAAGTTAATAGAATATGCTGAGCCTGAAAACACCGTGCCAGGATGCAAAATGATAACCTCTAGGCTGGAGCACATTCACCATAAAATTTGTGATTCCCGTTTTTTTGAACTAGTCGACTAGTTGAAATTAAAATTTTTGTTTAGTCGACAGGGACATTCGTTGCCGGGAACATCCCTAATACCTACACGAAATTAAAGTCTAGGCAGAATTTTTGGATAGTATTTTCAATGTTTCTGCATTTTCTGTTCTATGATTACAGAATGTCGTTTACATCCCGCGTTATTGACATTTTATTGTCTCGGAGTACCAGGCATTTTCTCTACCGTTTCATCTCATATGATATGAAGCAGCCTTCTTGCTACTACTTACCTCTTTCACATGAACACGGATAGGAAATGGATAGGAAAACCCAGGGTTGACTGAACTAGTTAATAACCAGCTTTGTAGTACCCGTTATCCAGACGACCAATGTTAGTTAATCAGACCAGATAACAAAAAGATATCCTGGGAAAATTTAACTGGCTTTGGGGTGCAGGCCTCCGTTCAGTAATCCACCCATGGCTACGGTGAGCCAAAAACAAAAGATTTATTATTTATTCTTGGCCTTTATCTGATTTACAAAACGATGGGCCTCATTTTGACTTTCACTACTGCTTTTGCAATTTAGGCAAGATGTAATATGTAGACGTGCAGAGTCGCCACACTTCCTGCCTCATCAAAAAACGATGGCTGAAATAATGTGTTGTTTGTATTTTTCATCGTGATCATAAGATAGCCCCAAGTGAAAGAAAATTACAAATATGGGAAATCCGTTGAGGGTTTCATAAAAAATACTTGCAGTGAAAGCTCATAACAACAAGATGGAAAATTATAGTTTAGCATCAAACTGTGTTTCAGGGATTGACACTATCTCGCATGAGAGCAGGGGATGAATAAACAAAATTTGTGTCAGGACATGCTGTATCATTTAGTGCAATGATATTATTCTAAGGTGCATTTTCATCTAGTAGTCATTGGGTTTACAATTCAAAGTTTATTTCTAATTTGCTAAAAATGCATTTTAGAGCAAAAAAATCAATCCCATGTTATCCAATTTCTTTAGAAGACAAGAATCCATATTAATTTCCAATAGAGGCTTCATCCAGTGACTTGTTTTCCTATGTTATCCACTTTTAAGTGTTCCTGTTCCGCTTTGATCATTTCGGTTTCTTCATACGCCTCATTGGCACACACCATCATAACAGCACATAATGACACCAGACACAGTCCCTAACAAGAGTACAGATCAATGCATAATGAGCAGGAAGAGCACTCTGTAGCCTTCGCTGTAAATGGACAGCTGGAACATTAATGCCTCTATTTTACCTTGTATAATAGAAGAGAAGCAGACTATTAATTCAGCCAGAACCTCTTGAATTTCAATGAGCTTCCGTGACTAGTTCCCGTGGACCCTTCATTATAAAACATTCAGCGAAGTCAGACAGCAAAAAAGTACCCTACTAAAGGACTTAATTGTATCTGACATGCAGGAATGTTGAGTTTATAATGTAATTATAGTTGCTATACTTAGGTTATTAACATAATTAAGTCTCAACTGCTTTAATTTTTAGACATTAGCATAAAGTAGATCACCAGAAGAATGGTAGCCACGTGACACACGGCGTCTGTAATATCACATCACCAAAGCCTCCAACACAATAGCCTGTGACCTTGCTGCAGTCAGCACACTATACAAAAAGTGCACTTTGAACCGGGCAGCCAAAGTAACCAGCGTCCCCTCTAACCCAGCCCACCTCCTCTTCCACCATCTCCCCTCCTGACGGCGCTATATGTCCATATTAACTGATACCGCTCAATTCAAAAACAGCTTCTTTCCTACAGCAGTCAGAACACTTACCCCCCCCCCCCCCCCCCCCCCCCTTGTTGCCAGTCCCCCACAAGTTCCCACACACTGATCTGCATTGATCTGCAGGCCCTGGACTGAACATGTACTGAACTATTTGCTCTGGTACATCAACCATTGTTATTTTTCCCTGTTGGGCCACTAAATATGCTCAGGAACTGAACTGAACTGTACATACATTCATTCCTTTCTGTGTGCTCTGTTGTAATAGTTCATGCAAAGGACACTCAACTTGCTTTGCCCAGGAGCCACTTTTGCAAAATGACAGAGGGCTAGGGGCCAGTTAATAATCAGCATTGATAATATTTATCCTTATATGTAATAAATGAATTGCCAACGTTTGCTGACAGCACTCATAGTTGCCAAGAGGCAAATTCAGTCACAGCAGACCAGCACAGGTCAGCTGTACGCAGGGGCGTTTCTAGGATGAAAAGATATTCGGGTGAGTAGCTGCAGCTGGAGAAGCTACGTGACCTGCCCTCTAGCTACATGACTTGCCTGCCATATACGTACGTCAGTCCAAGATCAGCCCCCTCCACTCCTTGGCCCAAAAGCAGAAGTCCCAGCGAAATTGTTAAGTTAGCTATGAGCTACTGTAGATATTAAGTATAACGTTAAAAGAGAGGTGGCTATGGTTAGGGTAAGGATAATGGGAAGGCTGCATCTCATTACGTCTGCTAATGCTAACTTAGTGATTAGCTAACATTTGCTATGAAGTATTATGTTCAAAAAGAAATGCGATTAAGGCTAGGATAAGGGTTATGGAAAGGGTTATATCTTGTTACTTATGCCAAAGCTAACTTAGTGAGGGTTAGTGAAAAGATAATGGGAAGGGGTAGGCTACATCTCTTACTTATGCTAATGCTAACTTAGCAATTAGCCAATGTTAGCTATGAAGTATAATGTTAAAAAAGAGGTGGTTAAAGTTAGGGTAAGGATAATGGGAGGGTTGCATCGCATTACTTATGCTAATGCTAACTTAGCAGTTAGCTAGCTGTGAGGAATTAGGTTAAAAGAGAGGTATTTCAGGTAAGGGTATGGGTAAAGGGTTATTAATTAACGTTACTAATGCTAATGCTAACTTAGCAGTTAGCCAACTCTAGCTATGAAGTATTATGTTGAAAGAAAGGCAGTTGAGGTAGGGTAATGGGAAGGGTGACATCTCGTTACTAATGCTAACTAAGCGATTAGCCAACTCTAGCTATGAAGTATTATGTTAAAAGAAAGGCAGTTAAGGTTAGGATAAGGGAAATGGAAAGGCTGCATCTCATTACTTATGCTAATGCTAACTTAGCAATTAGCTAGCTGTGAAGAATTAGGTTAAAAGAGAGGCGGTTAAGGTTAGGGTAAGGATAATGGGAAGGGTGACATCTTGTTACTTATATTGTGAATCACTCTTTATGTTTTATGAATCATAAGGTGGATTATTGCTACATTTGGTCTCATTTATCCACTACAGTGTAGCATTGTAGCACCGTTCAGATAGCGTAACGTTGGTGGGGTTGTCTTGTACTAGTGGTGGGTGCTGTATGTAGGGGCTGTTTGATGCTTTTTATGCACACTGGCACCTTATTTACACTCCAAAAAACCAAAACAAAACAGTTTCAATAATTTTGTTTTCATTGCATCTTGGAAAATGGTCAGTGGGCCATCCGGCACCCTATCGCAGACCAGATGTGGCCTGTGGGCCAAGAATTGTTTCTGGTGTCTGTTGCTTATTTCTTTTTCTCTTCTCTCTTTCTTTGCACTGGAACAGAGCTGCCATGCTGTATCAAAACAATTGCCACTATGCTGCGTGACAATAATAATAAAGTATCAAAACATATTATAGTGATTTGTTTTTCAGAGTGCAAGGGGATATTGCTTCATGTTACAGGACAGGAAGTGAGCTGCTGTTCTTTCATCACAAACAGATTATGAATAAGATGTTGGTCAGTCTGCACACATGCTCACTGGTGGCATCCTGCACTGTTTAAAGATTTATTATTGAAAATACAGAGAAACACAAACGGTATTGTTATAAACTTGCTCTAGACTGTGTGCCAGGTGTGTGTGCATTTGGATACAAATAGGAGCTAGCACAGACATTTACTTCTCAGATCAACAACATTAATTAGCCAATAGTGCTTTATTTTAACGTGTGTTTTTTAGCCTTTACTTTGACAGTTATATATTCATGGATAAAATGTTACATGCCCGCCTTTAGTAACATGCCAGCTTGTCATAACACATCCAACCAGCATTCTGTTACAGTGAAGTCAGATTATGAAGTAAGTTGGTACTGCTCTTTTGGAATGACGAAAGACAAAATTGATAAGGATCCAGTCAGTTATGACTATAGTTCATTACCTTGCTAAGGAGGTCATGTTTTTGGTGCCGAGAATTATGGAAAAATACCAACCTGATTTTCATGAAACTTAGTTGAAGGGTGCAGCATGTGCCAAGGAAGAATCATTAAATTTTGGAGTCAATCCAAATCATGGGGCTCATGACACATTACCCCACTATGTCTTGACATAACAAATTGTTGTTTGCTGCTATTTGAATGTTCTCTATGTCTGTTGCACCTTTGACATTGCTACAGACAGCATTTGGCTTTGGCGTAGGTCTGTGCTCTCCATGTGCCCTTTCAGCTGTAAAGTTTTTTTAATGTTTACAGAAATGTTCTCCTTGGACAAAACACATCGTAGCTTTGGACATGACATTCATAACATAGCCCACAGATGAGAAGTCCTGATAAAATCCCACAGAAGACATTTCTCAGAAGGCAGCAGCTCGCCTCCGTCAGACGCTGGAACATGTAGCACCAGCAGGGAGGCAGCAGGAGCAGCACCTCATCTCTCTCGGCTAGTGACATAACCGTTGAAAAATAAGGCTGTCGTATTTAGTGAGCTGGGTCAAGTCTCCCCTGACCTGTGGGCATGAGAAGCGAAGACTGCTGCAGTGACATTTTATTAATCATTGTCCACCGAGCCAGTTTAACCTGCTGTTTCTAGGCAACAGTGCCACTGTTAAGGCATCACATACTGTTCGTATTTTAGTGGTTGCGATGTGTGGTTGTGTGTGTGAGTGTCAGTCACCTGTATCTCAGGTAATTAACATTCTTAACATATGCATAACATGCATATGTTTAGAAAATATACAAAGCAATATCTTGTTAATGATTTATGCAATACGTTGTTGAGCATTTTTCAGGGAGGCATGTTACCTATGTTTGTTTTCACACATTTAGTGCTATGTATGTTGTGTATAGACAAGTATAATGACGTACAAAGAGTAGATAACATGTCCAGCAGCTTGTCACCTCACCTCCCTGTCTCTGTCTTTGATTCCCACCCAGTCTACACATTTGCAGAGCCAGTCTATGATCTGTGACGATGAGATAATATGGCACATCAAAGAACGTTTTCATTAGTAAGGTTTTAATGTGACCTTTCCACCTCTTTGAGAATGAGGACTAAAAGGCTGTGCTGATAGATGTGTGAGGCTGTAATGCAGAGCTGCCAGGAAACAAAATTGTCAGACAAGTAAAATAAAAATGGAAAGACATCTTAGTTTCTTCTCCATTTTTCAAAACAGATTGTGTTTGTGGTAATCTCATAATTAGTTACTGTTTATGCAGATAATTAATGTTGCTGAAAGCAGTTACTGCGTCAACCTTTTCTGGAAAGTGAAATAACAACCCCACATTCACACCCACTTCACACATTTGATTAGCCAGGTGAGTGGAGGTGAAGCATATGAGCGTTTGTTTAGCTGCCTTGCACTTTTTTCAATCTTTACACAACTACTTTTATCACTTGTGTGTGCACAAACAAGTGTAACACTATGAATGCTTCTGAGGTTTGTTTATAAGTGTATGTTGTTTCCAACCATATTTTAATACTTATTGCATCTTGCCTCTGTCTCCTCTTGTCTCTGACAGCAGCCTATGCAACCCGCCTTTGAGTGTGATGCAGAACAGCTGTAACCACTTTCTGATTCAGATATTGGATGACACACTGTACTAATTTGTTCAGTTCAGTTCAGTTGTTCATGAGCATACCCTGTCCTTAAATCCTCTGTGCAATGGACATTTTTTGCCTTTAATTGACAGGACAGCTAAGTGTGAAAGGAGGAGAGAGAGGGAATGACATGCAGCAAACGGCCACAGGCTGGAGTCGAACCCTGGCCGCTGCGGCAACAGCCTTGTACATGTGGCGCCTGCTCTATCCACTAAGCCACCAACACCCGTGTGCAATGGACATTTAGAGAAATATCAGACTTCAGACCCCTGTCTCGAAGTGTCGTTGGGCAAGATACCAAAACCCAAATTGCTCCAAATTGTGAATGTGTATGAATGTTTAACTGAGTAGCAGGTGCCACCTTATATGGCAGCCTCAGCCACCAGCGTATGAGTGTGTGTTTTAGGGGTGTAAATATGACAGTACAGGCAGGGTGGTTGCACTGGGGTCAATGGGGTGAGGGGGCCCATATAGAGAGTGGGCCCTCCATCTATATGTTAGGCATATAGTTGG